>NC_092716.1:44660471-44971497 GCF_047496885.1 Scyliorhinus torazame | reverse complement strand
GGCCTGCCAATGCACCAAGCATCTCATGTGCATGCCCATCTGCCATTTCCTGTATGCCATCCGATTAAAGTCCTCACCCCTGATTCCTCTGCAGCAAAACCCATCTGCAAGCTCACCTTCCAGGGAGCTGGCACACAAGTTATCCTTTCCCCTGGCCGGCCAGAAGCCCACTTGTGACTGATCACTCACCATTTCTGACGCTTCCCGTACCCGCTACAGTACACGCAGTGCCAGCATCCGAATTGGTAGCTGCAAATATTAGATGCAGTGACGATGCTTATTCATCAGACATATGCTCATCTTTTCACCCTTTATCATCAAGCATCACTGACTGGTCAGGTAACAGGCAATGGGTTTCTAAAGTATAAATATGGGAAAGGAGGTTTGGGTAAGAGGATGAAGATTGGGTGGGCAGTATGAGGCGTATGGCCACACCATCTGCATCTTCCGGTTCATGCCAGGTTGTGGGATGAGGTTGAAGTGGGCTGTGAGAATCATAGGATTTACAGAGCAGAAGGAGGCCATTCGAGCCATCGAGTCTGCACCAGCCATTGGACAGAAATATTTTTTGACTGTGGGCAGCACGGTAGCACAATGGTTATCACTGCTGCTTCACAACGCCAGGGTCCCAGGTTCGATTCCCGGCTTGGGTCACTGTCTGTGCGGAGTCTGCACATTCTCCCTCTTTAGCACTGCATGGGTTTCCTCTGGGTGCTCCGGTTTCCTCCCACAAGTCCTGAAAGACACGCTGTTAGGTGAATTGGACATTCTGAATTCTCACTCAGTGTACCCGAACAGGCGGCGGAAAGTGGCGACTAGGGGCTTTTCACAGTAACTTCATTGCAGTGTTAATGGAAGCCTACTTGTGACAATAAAGGTAATTATTATAAGAAAAAAAACATCCTGTGTTAACAAACAAGTCTTGCTAATATTTAAAAAGGAAAACAAAGAAACGGCAACCACTGTTAACTAAAGTCTCATTCAACAGAATATATTGGGCATGATTTAACCGGTTTTGGACGGGTTTAGTGGCTGCAACACTGAGAAACACCCCATTATTCATCGGCGCTTTGCCGTTTTCTTTGGTCTCGGGGAGTTTTACTCCACCGAGTTCGCACTCAGACTTATTTCCTGCTGGCGAGTCCAGTAGAAAAAGCTCCTTGCAGATGGGGGTGGAACCACTTTTTTTTGCTGCCCCAATCTCCCTGCCCCCCACCGCACTTTCAGCCCCCCCTCCCCCCAAACCTCGGGCAGGCCCCCAGGAACACCCCGTCACTCCCCCCCCCCATCTGGTAAGGCCTCCAGGCCTGATCCATGGCAGTGCCAACTTGGCAACCTTGCACCCAGGCACTGACGCCCTGGTGGTGCCCCTTTCAGCCTGCCAGTGCCACCTGGGCACCCTGGCAATGCCAGGATTCCTGGGTGCCAGGGGAGCATCAGGGTGCCACGCTGCCCTGTCCCCGACCACCTGGGGGTCTCTAATGGCCTGGGAGACCCTCCAGGTGCCAATATGGCTGGTCCACGTTTGAAGCCACCAGCTCTAAATGGCACTTTGGCGAGGTCTCACAGGTGCGGCCGTTAGGACCCGGGCTCCAGGAAAACCCCACAAACACAGATTTAAATGAGCCTAATGACTCACTTAGATACGCTGATCTGGATCGCACCCAGTGAGGGCAAGGTCCAGGTCACGACATCTCGTGAAACACCGTTAAATCTCGTGAGGCACTTCGAGCATCACAAAAATCGCGAGAGGCCTCCCGTGAGATTCAACGGCCTCGTCCCGACACCAAGTCGGGCGCGGTGAGGCTGTAAAATCGCGCAGATTGTTATAAAATTAATAGGTATCTGAAAAAAATTATTTGGAAATTCCAATTCCAGTTTGCTTCGAAGATTTTAGAGAAAAGTTTAAAAAACCTCTCAATTCCTCCCAGGATATCCTGCTTCTAAGGCATGTTAGGAAATTCAGCAATTGTACATGCTCCAAATGCACACAAGGCAATTTTTACTTAAGGCAATAATTTATATTCAAAATCTTGGGCGGGATTCTCCGACCCCCCTGCCGGGCCTGAGAATCGGCGGGGGGGGGGGGGGGCGCAGGTTTTTTGGCGGGGGCGGGAATCACGCCACGCCGGTCGGGGGCCGTTGGCAGCGCCCCCCCCCCCGGCGATTCCCCGGCCCACGATGGGCCAAGTGGTCGCCCATTTTGGGATGACGCCAGCGCACGCTGGCGCTCCCGCGCATGCGCCAACTTGCACTGGCCGGCAGATGCCCTTCGGCGCCGGCTGGCACGGCGCCAACCCCACCGCCACCGGCCTATCCCCTGAAGATGCGGAGGATTCCGCACCTTCCGGGCAGCCCGACACCAGAGTGGTTCACGCCACTCCTCGGCGCCGGTCCGGCCCGCCCCGCCGGACAGGGGAGAATCCCGCCCCTAATCTTTTCAGACAGGCGGAGGCCGTGAATTAAAAATTTCAAGAAGACATTACAAGGCATAAACGACAACTCACCGGATAAGCTTGATCATAGAATCATAGAATTTACAGTGCAGAAGGAGGCCATTCAGCCCATCGAGTCTGCACCAGCCCTTGGAAAGACCACCCTACACAAGCCCACACCTTCACCCTATCCCAGTAACCCCACCTAACCTTTTTTTTGGGACACTAAGGGCAATTGATCATGGCCAATCCACCTAACCTGCACATCTTTGGACTGTGGGAGGAAACCGGAGCACCCGGAGGAAACCCATGCACACACGGGGAGAACGTGCAGACTCCGCACAGACAGTGACCCAGGCCGGGAATCGAACCTGGGATCCTGAAGCTGTGAAGCAACAGTGCTAACCACTGTGCTACCGTGCTGTCATTGTGAATAAGTTGTGCATATATTATTGTGGAAATGCGTACTTTCTTGATTTTGTCTAAAATCTTATTTTGAACATTGTGGGCAGAATTTTGGAGACCACCCGCAAGTTGTAAAATAGTCAGGTGGACCCGTGAATTAGGGCAGTGCGCCATCATGCATGCCGCCAGCCTGCCCACTCTCACCCTGCCACACGCGACGTGTAAGGCATCAATTGGGGGCCTTAAGTGTATAATTAATGCCCAGATAACAGGTGGTGGCAGAGACCTGCACCTAATATGTAGCCCAGCTGGTTTGACCCTGCAGGCTGCAGGTCAGTGAAAGGAACCCTCCTTCCTAGACCCCCTGTGCCAATCAGAGGGGATTGCTATCCGCCTCGGTTAATGTGGTTTTATCGCAGGATTGTTAACTCCTTACTCTTGAAGCTATCTTCCTGGAGGCTTTTGTTGAAAACACATTTAGATACATACTATTTACAAAGGTTAAGTAAGGGCGAGACACAGTTGGAACTGCTCTCTAGGATGCTTCACACTCATCTTCTCTCGCTTGCTGCAATTTTGCGCCCGCATTCGCTGCGAGCGTAAATGGCGCCGTAGGTGCAAAATCTCATGAGACTTGGAAAACGATAATCTCGCCAGTGAGATCTCATTTTCAGACTCCATCCCCCCTCCCCCATCGGTGATGTAACAAGGTTCCCGCCCAGGAAGGTCAGGAACCTCGTTTCAGTAAATTATAATGTAATTAATGGGCTTCTCTGCCATATCGTGCACCCCATTTTGGAATACCCCCACCCCCACCCCCCGGCCCGGTGCGATGCCACATCGGTGAGGTTTACGACTGCTTTTGCAAAACGTGAACCAGGCGAAGGAAAGCCGCTGTGGCGCATGGGTAAGCATAGCTCCGGGGTGTGGAGGGACGTTACCAGTCAATACCCTGGCACTGCCCCCAGCTCCGTGCCGGCGCAGTTCCAGGTGGCAGTGCCAGGGGAGCCCCTTAGGGAGCTCCATTGATGGGGGAGGGGGGGGGGGTGCCCCTTATCAGTGGAGGGGTTGCCATGGTGCATGTTGGATGGTGATTTGCCTTATTCATGGGAGGTTTGCCCTTGTGCTTTATGGGGGAGAATGCATTTGTTTAATGCAGATGAATCTCAATAGAGCTGGTGTTACTGGCTCTATTAGGCCCCATCCCGCCAGTGGGTGGCGTGAGCCACGCCAAGAGACCTTTTTGGAACAGAGTGTTGTAAAATTATGCGACAAAATTTGTCTTTACCATTTGCGACCAGCACGCTGGTTATCTCGCCTCAGTCGGCGCTTTGTGCAAACAATGGGAAATTCCACCTAGTGAGTGCCATCACTGTGACATAGCTCCGCACACACATGCTCAGTAGCTATCATTAGAGTTAACCCTTTACTCTGCATTTTCCCCCCATTTACGTCTCTGCATCCAACTCCCCCTTCTCAACCTGTCCAACATGACCCCCAACCCTCTCGCAGGGGCCTACCTGGCCCCGGCTCAACCTCTGACTTACCTGGGTTTAGGGGCAACAGGGAATACATCCCTCCTGCAAGACGGACAGCGGCCACCAACTCTAGTGTGGCACAGAGCTGCTGACGTTGAATTGGTCGGCTGCTCCATGAGGCGGATGGACAGAAGATGGAGCTGTACGGAAGTCGCTCGTCAGCCAAGTGGGGACAGGCTCAGCCCAGCATTTGGCTGGGGGTGCGGGAGCCCACTCTCAGTGAAAATCCCAGCTCTATGAGGAAATGATTAGAAAGAAATAACTTGCACTGAATCAATTGGTCATCAACACGCCATGACAGGAAGCTGCTAAGGCTAAAATTTGCCATTCAAAATGTTTACATGGGTGGCTCCAATGTTGACATAAGAGGGTGGTTAAAAATGATAACAAGGGGACACAAGAGTTGTGGATTGGAGCCATGCGCACGTGTAGGATTTTTGATGATATAATAATCAATGACCACATGGGGACTGTAAGAGCCTCTCCTGAGCTGCCTGTGCTAATCTTTTCAGGCTTTAACCGGAATGCGTGAAAGATTCTGATAATTTCATTTTGTTATGCAAAATCAACGGATCTGAATATTTTTTGGCAACTCCTGGCACCTTGATTGTCACGTGTCATGAGCATCAATGAGATCTGAGCTGGACTGATAGGTGCCGACATGTCAGTCAGGACTTCTGGCATCCCACAGAACACGGAGGATTTTCCAGTTTCGGGAGGAGTCTAGTCGAGAGCACCAAGCAAAAGGTTTTCTCTAAATGATCGCTGGAAACATAATTAAAACACTCCAAACAGATTATCGGGAGACTCCCACGTTTAGGCCCTTAATCATTTTTCTGTAATGTTTATGTTACAAATTCTCAGTGCCTTCTACACTGGTCAACCACATTATAGCATGCACGTCGTAGAGTTTAGGTTTCCACCTCAGCTAATACAAATACATGATGTGGAGATGCTGGCGTTGGACTGGGGTGAGCACAGTAAGAAGTCTTACAACACCAGGTTAAAGTCCAACAGGTTTGTTTCGATATCACTAGCTTTCAGAGCGCTGCTCCTTCATCAGGTGAGGATTCCTCCTTCACCTGAGGAAGGAGCAACGCTCTGAAAGCTAGTGATATCGAAACAAACCTGTTGGACTTTAACCTGGTGTTGTAAGACTTCTTAAAATACAAATACACTCATTGTTCCACTTTCGGCCCTTATTCATGTTTCTGTATGTTTATTACTGCTTCTGAGAGAAATTACTGGAAATCACAATAAATGTGAATAGAGTTGAAACGGAAATTGTACATTTTCCATTATGAATGAATATTTTGGTTGACTGCATTTCAGGTCAATGTTAACATTATCAATGTCTCATGGATAGAAAACCTTATCAGTTTAATTGCTGGCAATAATTGTAAAGCTTACACAAAGCTTTACATGAAGACCTGTGGTTTGAAGGCTTGTAAAGTTTAAAGTTATTATGACCTGGATATTAGCCCGCCCAAGATGGCTGGGGGATGGGCAGAGTGGAGCTAAATATTGAAATTCATGTTACATGACCTCAACACAACATGTAGGCACATTTCTTTAAAGCATTTTCTTACCAAACCCTAATTCCCTTGAGAAAGTGGTGGTGAGCCACCTTAACACACAGCAGTCATGTGGTGTAGGTACACTTCGAGTGCTGTTAAGGAGGGCATTCCAAGATTTTAACCCAATGACAGTGAAGGAACAGCAGTAAATTTCCAAGTCAGGAAGGTGTGTGGCTTAGTAGGGAACTTCTAGGTAATGGTGTTCCTGTATATCCACTGCCCTTGTCTGTCTGGGTGATAATGGTTGCGGGTTTGGACACTGCTGTTGGAGGAGTCTTCGTGTGTTGCTGCAGGTGGTACACACTGCTGCTATTGTGAGTCAGAGGTGGCATGAATGTTTAAGATGATGGATGGGATGTCAACCAAGCTGGCTGCTTTGTACTGAATGCTGTCAAAGTTCTTGATGTCTTGGCATGCTGTCATTTTTACTGATGGGAATGGGATATCGGAAGGGAGATTCCTCTCAACAAGTTTAAAACAGACTCCTCCAGTGCAATTCAGTGCCTGAGAGTCTCCTCCTTACTGACCAGAGCTTTCTTACCAATGCCAACTTCCCACCTGATCTCATTTGACAATCTCTCCGCACCCCTAGTTCCCTTTCCCGGGAGGCTGTGCCAAGAATCCTAGATTGTAGCCTTCAGCCGTAAATGTCTTATCCTGCCTGCCAGACAGCCTGTGCATTTCACTTGCTGCCAGGCAGGAGGCAGGGCTACAGTATGGCAGATGAAACCCAGCAGTTAAGCTGGGCTGCAGCGTCTTGCCCCTGGCTATGCCAGATTCTTCAGCCATTTTCAGCCTTACTCATGCACCTTCCCTGTAAACATCAGGGTTTATTAATATGAAAAATGACAGTTAATGCACCAAACAAGAGGAAGGAACAATGAAGATAAACACGTATGAATGTATTTTATGGCACTTAATTATATTTATTAGATACCTATAGAAAATCAAAATGAAAGAGAGCAACATACTGCCCTCATTAACTCTTTCACCTCCATAAATCAATATTTCAGCTTTTATTAAGTTAAAAACACAGCATGTTAAATTCAGGTTATATAATCTGAGATCGAGCATTCAGTTCACTTGGACAGAGTGACTATACATTTTCATGCAGTCTTCACAATAGATGTTGTAAAACAGTCACTACGTTCATACACATTGAGAGAGAATTCAGAGAATGCAGCATGTTGAAAACATTCACTTGGAAGCAAAACAATGCAGAATAAGTTGGTGGGCTGGGTGGACATGCATTTGAGCAAAACGCTATCGTGGACGTATGCAAAATATTTTAAAGCATTTTATGCCTACTGCAAAACCATTGGTGAATTAATCTTTTTATAATTTAGCGGTTGACCCTCTTATAATTTCCGAACGTGGAAGCTTTGAAGAGAGTGCTATTTCTTCCATATTCAACCTGCCTCCCCTCACTGCCTTTACTAGCGCCTTAGAAGGCCAATGTTGGAGCATCCCATTTATTTCCATTCTTTGCTTTAAATCAGACTACCTTATTTAACTGCCAGTCCAAACAGTTCCATCGCTAGTCTTACTCCCACACGGTCAGTTACATTGATTTCCTTGAGTGCCTCTTACATAAGTGACATAGATATGTTACTATATATGTATATCATCTCTAATGTAGTGATGCCACTTAAGTGTTCTGACATATCGAGATATATAGCTGTCCAAACCACTTCCTGATAAAACTCATGCACAATATTAAAGATGCACCATTGCTTGTTCAGTGATTTACGTCTTCAACCGTCAAAATATGTGGGTAATGAGATTGACTTTGAAGCTGAAATGTCAGGAATTCTCTTCAGCAAACTCATTATCCAGAAGGGCCCAACAACATGGATTGGGGCCCTAATTCACATATGCAATGTGCATTAGGCGACAGACAGGAAGACTGCAAAGCCGCTTATTGGGTCCTGCAAGATTTGTCCTTTTTGCCTCGTTGCCTTTCCGGGAAACAGAAACAATAAAGATCAATTTCTACACAACACAAAAGCAAAACACTGTGAAAGTCTAAAATAAAAACAGAAAATTCTGGGAATATGCAGCGGGCCAGGCGGAATCTATGGAGAGAGAAACGGGTTTCAGTTCTGTGACCTTTTATCGGTGGTAGAAAGTTGGAAATTGAATAGATTTTGAGTAAACAAAGGGTGGGGGGGGGGGGAAGAAGAGGCGAAGGGAAGGTGTGTCAAAGGATCATGGGCAGGAGAGATTAAATGATAGGAGTTTTCACACTTCAAGATCAAAGGGAGTGACAATGGGGCAAGTAAAGGAAAGAACGAATAATCCAGAGGAAGAGTGAATGGGAGAATGGTGAACAACTGCTCTCCAAAAGCAAAACCAAGAGCGAATGAGAGTTAAACCTAAACCTGCAAAGAAGAAGGAAACAATACCGACAGAGATTGCTGAGTTCATCGGTGAATTTGGAAAGCTACAAAGTGCCAAATTGAAAGATATGGGGCGGGATTCACCGTTGCCCGATCCCGATATCGTAATCGGCGATTGGGCAGAGAATCGCTTCCAGTGACCAAATCGGGGGCGGCCCGGTTTGACGCCTGTTTTCTATCCTGCACACTCCTCCGAAGTGGCTTTATCACGTCGCGTGACGCACGCCATTGGAACGGCATTGGCGCGTCACCTGAAGTCCCTCCCCCGATGCTCTGCCCCCGATGGGCCAAGGTCCCAACCGTGTGGTTGACGTGTGGTCTCAGCGGTCGGAAACCAGGCGTGGCGGCTGCGGACTGTGTACAGTATCGCCATAGTCGGCTGGGAGTCATGCTGCTGGCTGGGGGGGCTTCTGCAAGGGCTGGGGGGACTGGTGGGGGGGTGGCAGTATTTGGCAGGTGGGTCTGTGCATGGTCAGTGCCATGTTTTACAGCACGTCCGCTGCAGGTCGTCATGGTGTGCATGCGTGTCCACAGACCCGGCCATTCTCCAGCCGTTTTTGTTGTGGGAGCCGGGAGTTTTACCCGGCGTGGCTGCTAGCCCCTCACCTGTCGCTGGATCAGTGAGGGTTCGGCACCGATTTTGGCGTTGTAAAAAGCCACAGTTCCTATGCCGGCGTCGGAACTTAGCCTCCAAATCGGTGAATCCAGCCCGAGGTGTTGATCTTCAATTCCTAGATACATTTCTATTTTATTATCAGGCTGTGTCAACCTGCACTTTTTACATGCTTGTTTTTACCTGAAGCTATGGATAGTGATGGTAGAGGCTTCAAATTTCCATCAAATGGCCGACCAGGAACCTCTATTACTGCCAGCCATTGACCTGTGTTGGAATGATTTGCAGGTTGATCTGTTTGGCCGCATTATGAACTCAACCTTCTTGGCCATTAAATCCTGGGGTGGGACCCGAACCCAGAGCTTCTGCCTCAGAGGCAGGGACTTTGCAAGACCACCTACTTTATTGTTTAGGCATGAGCAAAATTAAGTTCGACTTGATCACCTGCTGATTGTTGAACACACTACACTTTCATTTCCACTGATGCCAATTGGTAGTGTTGGCACCCGAGATCCACACCTCCTCCAGAGTGTCTGAGTACTGAAGAGGAACGTTACCTTCAGGCAAAGAAGCACTGTGTCACCTGGAGCTTACAGTGACAAAGAGTAATAAGAGTTTGGAGCGAGGTGAAGTGATGCTGATGCTATACAAAATGTCCATTTATCCCACAAATCATTGGTTACTACTGGAGATTTTCTAAGACTAAGGAATAACATTTAGAAATCAAGGGATAGGGAGTCAATAGGAAATCTGAACAGATCTTTTCAAACGTGTGGTGAGAAAATGGACATGGTTGAGATTAACTCAAAAGGGCCTATTTTATTTTGGCTCATCTTGACTTTACTAAAAAAACGTATTGCTTTTCAATATTTTTACCTACTCATACAAGTCAATTATTGCAAGTATCTGGAAAGAAGGAGAGTTGTCTCAGCTAAATGCAACACACAGGGTGGGATTCCGTGGCGAGACACTTTACGAGCAAGAAGGGAAAATTTGTCATTCCAGCCAAAATTCACCATTAACTGGGAGACAAAATATTCCTCTCTGATCTGACTGACATACATTGTTTCTTGAGTCACTCTTCTGCTGTACGCTTGGGAATTTGAATTTAAATTAATCAACTGATGGGAAAAATAGAGAAAGCAAATCTGCAGCTGGCTGATGTTGCCATGACATCAGCAGATAACTGATGTGCCGAGTGTCATAATATGTTGTGTCAAAAATTTGATTGGCTAATGGTAACAGCGAAGGACACATGACTGATTCTTCATTGTAACTAAATAGTAATTATATCCTTTAGATAAATTACAGCAATAAATCTTACATAACACAAAACAATGGCGGTATCATTGATGGGAGAGTGAAATTACGATGCGTCAAACTCAAATGACACAATTCTGGTTATGCCGAAGTTGTCAACTAATTGCGCCAGCAGAATAGCAAATCGCATAGAACCATGTCTGTGTTAAGCTGAAATTCCACACTGGTATATCTGGATGAGCTGAACTTGTCGAAGCTTGTCATATGATCATGCCGACAATCAGAGTGGAGTTAGACCACACAAGTGTGCAAAATGATGGAGCTCTGGGGAAGCCACCATTTGACTTGATATCTTGCTGTCAAAGGACATGGGGAACCTGCGAGGCTGAACCTGTGAGAAAGTTAAAAACGTTGTCGATGAGAGAGAAGGTGACGTTGATACAGTTAGTGGTAAAATGTGGCGTGAAGTGGAGAATGGATATTGCAAATGAGTGGGAGATTCCACTATTGAGTTTGTCCATCATTATGAAGTACAAGATGAATATCTTGGAACAGTTTGACAAATAGGAACTTTCTCCAGCAAGGAACAGAATGAGAATTCCATCTCTCCCAGCATGAAGAGGCTTTGCTAACATATTTCAAGGTAGCCCAAGCAGAGAATATTCCCATGTCCAATCCTATCCCGCAGGAAAAGGGAATCACCCTGGCAATGAAGCTGGGCCACATGAGGTTCATCTGCGGTGATGGATGGCTGGACTTATTCAAGACAAGGCACCATCTTCTGCATGGTAGATGGCGACGGTGCAATGACAGATGATTGGCTCCAAAATGGTCTCACCCATACCTTGGATGAGTATACACTACAAGACATTTTTAATGTGGATGAAACCAAACTGTTTTGCCATCTTTTGCCAGACCATTTCTTGATGTTTGAAGGTAAAACATGTAATGGTTGAAAGAGGAGTAAGTAATGCATCACTGCTATGGTCTGTGCGAATGTGGATGACACTGAAAAGCTGCCACTCAACACCAAGGCCAAGCTGCAGCCAATGGATTAGGGGGTGATTAGAAACCTGACAACCCACTACCAAAGGTAGCTGATCTCTCAGGTTATCAAGGCCATCGATAACGAGCAGGAGTATAATCCAACTGCTCTAAAGGCCATGTTCATGATGAAGAAGGTGTGGTAGATGGTGACAGAATCCACAATTGCCAACTACTTCCACCATGCTGGGTTCAAACAGCTAATGGCTGCACAAGACGTCGAGATAGTGGACGAGCAGGGTGAGGCCAACCAACCGATGACGAGGTACTTTTCGTGTGCCTGCAGGAGGTCAACATGGAAATTCCAGCAGAGACAACCATGGACACTTAGGTGGAGGTGGATGATGCTGCATACTGCACGATGGAACTGACAGGTGCAACACGTTCTTCAACTGAGGAGCCTGAGGAGCCCGTTGACCCTGAGGAGTCGGCTGCATGCCCACCTGTTCACCTGCCTGTTCCCCTAGCCAATGCTGCAAAGACCCTAAAGATATTCCGCGTTTCCGCACTGTAGCACGAAAATGCCAAAAACATGTTTGACTGCAATGACGACGTGGTGAATTGTATCACTCACGTCCAAAGACACTAAGCAGAAAAAGTTTTCCAGAGCAAACATTTTTCAATGCAAAGCTCCAGCCTTTGATAAGGTCAAGACAACAGAAGATGTGGTCAAATTGAATAAAAAAACTTTTCACATATTTGCTGCTCTACTGCATTTTTGTTTAGCATTTGACTGTTTGTGGCATATCAGGTTACAAAGAGACCCATTCATGTGGCAATAGGGCCTCCTCAGCTAACACTACATTCTACCCAACACATATTTGTGGCTGGTCCCCTGGCTGATCCAGATTTTACAGTGGCAGTACCATGGTGACAAACACTGTTAAGTGGGATTTTCATTTTGTAAATTTTCTTCCTGCAACAGAAAATGCCAATTAAAAATCTAAAACAAAATGAACATTGTCATTTTTAAAAAAAATGTCATATGAACTTCAGGGCAATTAGTTTTGTACAAATAAATTATACATAAAGCTACAGAGTATAAATAATATTATGGCTTACGTTTGATTATGGTGAATATAATCTAAGGGTAAACCAAATTTGCATTTCCTTCAGTCTTATCAAGTGAAATTTTAACAGGTTTAATATTTTCATCTTGTGAGGGTGAAATGAGGCGCAAACTATTTTATGGATCCAAAGGATGTTTACATGTGTTTTTCTGACATGTTTCAGTCTGATGGGGGGCAATCTAATGGCCTCGTCACATCCTACTTGATGACACGCTGAGGCTGTTAAATCTCTTGTGAGATTTGCAACGCTCGGAATGCCTCGTGAGATCTAAAGAGGCCATTCAGCTCCTTTAAGTATGGCTATGCCGGATTCTCCCAATACCCAGGAACTAACGGCCTCGCCTGGGAGACCACACAAGCGTGGACCAGGTGTAACAGCACCAGTGGGCGGGGGTCAGCCAGGCCATTAGAGAGCCCCCCAGGTGTTCAGGGGCAGGGCAGGGTGGCACCCTGGCACTCCCACTGGCACCGTGGCACCTTTGGACTGTTAGCCTGGCACCATGGCACTGCCAACCTGGCACCCTGGCACTGCCAGAGTGCCCAGGTGGCACTGCCAGGTTGCTGGGGGCACTTCCAGTGTGCCAGGCTGGCAGTGCCAAGTTGCCCAGGTGCCAGGTTGCCCATGCCAGGGATCAGGCCCAAGGGTGCCCTGCCTTTAAGAAGTGGTGAGGGGGGCGGGGTTCAAAGGACCTCCTAAGAGGTACATTGGGGCAGTGGGGGGGGGGGGGGATCCAGAGACCACGGTGGAGGAGCAGAAGGGTGGGGGGGGGGCGGTGAATGATCGAGGCAACCTTTAAAAAGGGGCCCCGATCCGCGAATCATCTTCCTGGACTGACGCACAGGAAATGAGGTAAGTACAGCCTCAGTTTGGCTTTCCTCATCGAGGCCAAAAAGCGTCAGAGTCCAGTTATTTAGCGGGGTTGTTCTCAGTGCTGTAGCGCTGAGAAACACCCTGCTGTACGCATCCAAAATGGGACTGTCTTTTGCACGTTAAATCATGCCCATAAGGTTTTGAAGCACGCACATGAGATTGCACATCACAAAAAAGATCCTGTACATCTCATGTTTTGTGTCATAGAATTTGCAGTGCAGAAGCAGGCCATCTTGGAAAGAGCACCCTACTTCGGCCCACGCCTCCACCCTATCCCCTTAACCCCACCTAACCTTTTTGGACACTAGGGGCAATTTATCATGGCCAATCCACCTAACCTGCACATCTTTGGACTGCCAATGTTGATATATTTCAAACTGCTGCAACGGGAATTTTCAGGAACAACTGTATGTTTGGGGGCAATTTTCCAGCCCCGTTAGCCGCGGACCCAAATGCCATTATGGCCACTAACTCTCTCTCTCTCTCAATGGCCATAATAAGATTTGCACTGGGGTGTTCTCCCTTTGAGATCTCCCCTCTCCCCGCCAACGACCTAATCAAGTTCATGCCCAGCGAGGGTGTGTACCTGATTACCAAGAATTTAGTATTCAAAACGGCATTAGGCCATTACTTCCGGGTTTGCCCTATGGTCCCTCTGCCAGCGTGACGTCACGGTGGCAGGAGTCACTACTTGTTTCCAAAAACGGAAACCAGTCGTGATGACCAAGCCGCGGGCACGGAGGTGAGTAGAGCCCTAAGGTGGTGAGGGACATGTCTGGGCAGTGCCCTGGCAGAGCACCCTTGCCCTGGCACTGCTACCAAGTCATTTATATTGTGGGTGCATACTTAAGATATCCAGTATCGCAAGTCCAAGCAGCATGCAAAGCAGTCAAGCATGACCCAGAGGAAAATTTAATACATATTTTGTATTTCTCGCTCATGGATAGTGTACTTGTGACTTCATCTCAAGTTCAAAGATATACAAGGGTTAATCCAGTGATGGGGAAGGTGATGGACTTGGTCCAGAAAGGAACGTTGTCAGATATTCAGAAGAAAAATCTAGACCTCGAGCCCTACGAAGTCTTGAGTTGACAGTACAGAATGGAGTTCAATTGTGGTGAATCCATGTGATTATTCCTCGGTGCTTGCATAGTAGAGTCCTTGGCGGCTGCATGAGGGACATCCTGGTGTGGTAAGGATGAAGGAATTAGCACGCAGTTATTTTTGGTGGCCCAGATGCTCAAATTGAAGAGAAAGTTGAGCAATGCCAATCTTGTGCAAAACTAACAAACACTCCACCAATACAACCATTGCATCTGTGTGAGTGGTCAACTCAGCCATGGCATAGAATACACCTTGATTATGCTGGTCCATTGGAGAGTCACATGTTCTGAATCCATTCCTCAGATTGTCACCTTGCCGTGGTGGAGAGGCTTGAATGTTTCGTTGATCCCGAGAGCAATGCCATTGGGGGTCTTAAGCTCCTGGCAGGATCACCCATGACGATAAGGTTGGAGGGGAGGAATCTGGCAAAGCAAATCCAAAACAAGTTCTCTACGGCAGATCAAGCAGAAGATACTCGCATGGTATCAACGGCTGCGATGGCGGTTGAAGGCTGCAGCAATAAGGAGATCCCCAGTCATCGAGGTTTCCTTGCCCCTGGGACTGGACCTACCCTCTGTGAAGGACAGTTTGTCTGCTGATGGGCAACAGCATACCCAAAGATGTCCAGCACCAGGCTTTTACCTAGAGAAAATCAACACCCCCCTCACGCAGAGAAGCCCTCAGCGATCGGTAAGAGGTGATGGGGACAGTCCCGTGAGATCTAGAAATCCCTAGCTTCGGACAGGCATGTAGGCAGTGGAGTTTGACTCAGTTGTCTCGCTGTTGAAATAGGAACAGGAGAGTATTTCAACAGCTTTCTTCACAACTGAGCATCCCTCTTCAGGATCCACTCTGCTCACCCTCATGGGGAAAGGGCGAGAAAAGGTGCCCTAAAAGTAATGTTCCGCCTCCAACCTGGTGGAAAACCACATCCAGCAACTCCTCTACCTGTGGTCGGAAAATAAAAGTTGAACTGAATTTTGGAACCTGGAATGTATGAACCTCCATGGAGAATGAGCAAAACAATCGACCAGAATGGAGAACTGCCCTCATTGTCCATGAACTCAGGCACTTGGATATTGACATTTGTCATGTGAGAGCACCTCTAAGAAATGGGTGTTTAAGAAATATACCTTTAAGAAATGGGTGTTTACTGCTGCAGTGATGTCAGAGAGTGTGTGGAGATGGGCTGTCTGTCAGCTTTTTTACTTTCATTTTAGGCTGTTTGCTGCAGGGTGTGTTTTAGTTTCGTTTTCAGTGTTGGAGCTGAAGCCAGACCAAGCAGGTGTACTGCTGTTCTCTCTGCCATCAAAAGACTATCTCTTGATCATTTGGTGAATTCAGAATTATAAATGTTTTCAGTAGTGACTTTAACCTGATGTGCTGCTGATAAAGGTTTTGTTTTTAAGTCGTATGGATGTTAAAAAGGAAAGCTTACAGGTTTACTTAGTGTTACTCACTGTATGTTTTAAAAAGGTTAACTTGAGTTCATAGAATAAACATTGTTTTGCTTTAAAAAATACTTTTCCATTTCTGCTGTACCACACCTGTAGAGTGGGCTGTGTGCTCCCTATACCACAATCTAGTAAAAGTTGTGGGTCAGGTGAACTCCATGATACACTTTGGGGTTCTCTAAACCCTGGCCCATAACAAATTGGGGGCTCGTCCGGGATAAAAGTCTATCTATTGGATTGGCTTAGTGAACTTAAAGACAGTGAGGGGTGAGCATATTGTGGGTGCTTTTCAGGTGTGGTAATTTAGTTTAAGGAGGGACTTTGTTGTGGACAATGGCTCTTTCAGAGGCTCTGAAGTTTTTGGGGGTGGAGATGGTCACACGCAGTACCTTACGGACAGAGACTAATAGCAGACTGTTAACATTACCTGACAAAATGCGAAAAGGTGAGGTAATTATGGCGTTGGCTAAGCATTTAAAGTTGCCTGAGATACAGTTTGACTCATTGGAAATGGCAAAACTTCAGTTACAAATTAAACAAATGGAACATGAGAAAGAATTAAAGCAGTTTGAATACAGAAGAGGAGAGAGGAAAAAGAAAGAGAAAGAGAGAGAGGGGAAAAAGAGAGAGAAGAAAGGAAAACAGAAAGAATAGCCCGAGCAGAACAAAAAGAAAGAGAAAGGGAGATACAGATCAGGGAAAAAGATAAAGAGAGTGAGTTTGAACTTCAGAAAATGGCCATGAAACATGACAGTCAGTTAAAATTGGCAGACGTAAAGGGAAACGTACAGTTTGTGGATACTGATGAGGATAGTGAGAAAGAGCGTCATAGTCGAACGCTTTGTGGGGATCTATTTAAGTATGTCCAAGCATTTCCAAGGTTTGACGAGAAGGAAGTAGAAGCCTTTTTCATTTCATTTGAGAAGGTGGCTAAACAAATAAAATGGCCAAAGGACATGTGGGTATTACTGATTCAAACAAAGGTGGGGCTAGTGAAGTGTTTGCAATCACTACCGGACGAGGTATCTGAGACGTATGAGGAGGTGAAAAAATCCATCTTAGGTGCATTTGAACTAGTGCCTGAAGCTTACAGACAAAGGTTTAGAAATTTAAGGAAAGAACATGGAGTTTGAAAGGGTCAAACAGAGTAATTTTGATAGGTGGATAAGGGCTTTGAAAATAGGCCAAACGTATGAAGCTCTCAGAGAAATTATGCTTTTGGAGGAGTTTAAAAATTCAATTCCTGATGTAGTGAAAACTCATGTGGAAGAGCAGAGGGTTAAAACTGCGAGATTAGCAGCAGAAATAGCAGATGATAATGAATTGATTCATAAATCAAAGCTTGGTATCCGACAGCAGTTTCAGCCTGTGAGGGATAGAAACTGGGGACATGAGAAATACTCAAGTGGTAAAGGTAAAGGTGATCTGAGGGAGATAATAACGAGCGTGTACCTCAGATTAAAAAAGAAATCCAAGAGGGGGGAAAAGAAATGAAAAGTTTCAAATGTTTTCACTGTAATAAACCAGGCCATGAAAAGTCACAGTGTTGGTGGTTTTAAGGAAAGCACTGGGAAGGCTGATGTGGTAGAACAGGATAAGACAGTGGGGTTTGTTCAAGTGGTAAAGGAAAGCCCAAGTGAAGCGAAGGAGGTGCAAAAGATTGTACAGACTGTTCAAGAAGTAATTGATAAGAAGGTGCCAGATCTCTTTGAAGAATTTACTTGTGTGGGTAAAGTTTACTCATGTGTATCAGGAGGAGCAGGTAAAGAAGTCACAATTTTAAGAGATACGGGAGCTAGTCAATCTTTAATGGTAAGAGATGAGGAGTTATGTAGTTTTGGGAGAATGTTGCCAGAAAAAGTGGTAATATGTGGTATTCAGGGTGAGGGGAGTAGTGTTCCATAATAAAAGGTAAGGTTGGAGTAATAGAGAAACTATCTTGTCCAGGAATACAGTTTATCTTGGGTAATGATATAGCTGGATCGCAGGTGGGAGTGATGCCTACTGTGGTTGATAAGCCAGTGGATAGTCAGACAACTGAAGTGTTGAAGGACGAATATCCTGGATTTTTCTGGATTGTGTAGTAACAAGGTCGCAAAATCACAGGTTAAGACAAGAGGAGAAATGAAAGAGTGAAGATGACGTTGAAGTGCAATTATCAGAAACAATTTTTGATCCGATGGTTGAAAAAGATCAAGAACAGGTGGAGGATGAGGTGGATATTTTTAGTTCAGGAATATTGGCGGAGTTACAACAAAAAGACATAGAAATAAAACAGATGTATCAGAAAGCATACACGGAAGAGGAAACTGAGTGTATACCAGAGTGTTATTACCGTAAAAGTGTTGTCTTGATGAGAAAATGGAGACCTTTACATATGCAGGCGGATGAAAAGTGGGCAGAAGTTCATCAAGTAGTATTGCCGGTAGGGTATAGAAAGGAGGTGCTGCGAGTTGCACATGAGGTACCAGTGGGAGGTCATTCGGGAATAAGGAAAACTCAATCTAAAATCCAGAACCATTTTTATTGACCTGGACTACATAAAGATGTAGTTAAATTTTGTCAATCATGTCACACATTTCAAGTGATAGGGAAACCTCAAACAGTGATAAAACCAGTGCCCTTAATACCCATTCCAGCATTCGAGGAACCTTTTACACGGGTCCTAATTGATTGCGTAGGACCGCTTCCTAAAACAAAAAGTGGGAATCAATATCTTTTGTCGATAATGGATGTGTCTACTAGGTTTCCAGAGGCCATTCCAGTACGTAATATTACAGCTAAAAAGATTGTGAAGGAGTTACTTAAATTCTTTACTAGATATGGACTACCACAGAAATACAATCAGAACAAGGATCGAATTTCACCTCAAGGTTATTCAAAGAAGTTATGGATAGCTTCGGAATAAAACTATTTAAATCAACTGCGTACCATCCAGAATCGCAGGGAGCGTTAGAAAGGTGGCATCAGACATTAAAGACAATGTCGAGGGCTTTTTGTCAAGATTATCCAGAGGACTGGGATAAAGGAATTCCATTTGTACTGTTTGCAATTAGGGATGCACCTAATGAGTCAACCAAATTTAGTCCTTTTGAACAAATTTTTGGACATGAGGTAAGAGGACCACTTAAATTGATGAAGGAAAAATTGGTGAGTGAGAAATCGGAAATTACATTATTGGATTACGTGTCAAATTTTAGGGAACGATTAAATAGAGCAGGTGACAACATTTGAAAGTTGCACAAAATGTGATGAAATGGGTAGCAGACAAGAATTCCAAAGTTCGTAGTTTTGCTAGTGGAGATAAAGGTTTAGTGTTGTTACCAGTGGTAGGTGAACCTTTAAAAGCTAGGTTTTGTGGACCTTATCAGATTGAAAGAAAATTCAGTGAGGTGAATTATATGGTAAAAACACGAGATAGAAGGAAAACTCACCGAGTATATCATGTGAATATGCTTGAAAGGGAAGGAGAGAAAAAGGAGGAGGTTTTAATGATTCTAACTCAAAGTGACGAACCAAATCCAGATGACTGTGAATTTGACATACCTCAAATTAAATTGGAAAACGAGGTTGTTCTTAAAAATTGGGATAAATTGTTGAGTTACCTTCCAGAGGAAAAACGGACTGACCCATAGTGATGGTACCAAAACCAATGGTTGTGTGTGGACTATAGAAAGGTTAATGCAGTTACAAGGACGGACTCTTATCCTATCCCACGTTTGGAGGAATGCATTGAGAAAGTGGGACAATCAGCTTTTATTTCCAAACTGGATTTACTTAAAGGTTATTTGCAGGTGCCTTTATCCGAAAGGGCGAAGGAGATTTCAGCTTTTGTGACTCCAGATGGTATATACCAATTCAAAGTTATGCCATTTGGCATGAAAAACGCCCCAGCCACAGTTCAACGGTTAACTAGCACAGTTGTTTCAGGATTACCCAATTGTGAGGTATACATCGACCATCTGGTAATTTTCAGCCAGACATGGACAGAACATTTGAAACATCTGATGGTGTTATTCGATCGACTTCAGGAGGCGGGTTTGGTGATAAACCTAGCCAAAAGTGAATTTGGAAAGGCCCAAGTCACTTTCCTTGGCCATACAATCGGACAGGATTGAATGGTCCCACGGGATGTGAAAACAAAAGTTATTGGGGAGTTTCCGATACCCTCGACACAACGGGAAATAATGCGATTTCTTGGTATGAGTGGATTTTACTGGAAATTTGTACCGAGTTTTAGCAGTGTGGTCGCTCCACTGACGGACTTGCTCAAGAAGCGTAACAAATTCCAGTGGACAGCGGAGTGTCAACAGGCATTTGACGGCCTGAAGGCTGTGTTAACCACTGCTCCTGTGTTAGCCATCCCAAATTATACCAAACCATTCAAAGTGCCTGTTGATGCGAGTGATGTGGGCGTAGGTGCGGTGCTTCTACAAGACGACGATGAAGGGCTAGAGCGGCCTACTGGATATTTTTCAAAGAAATTGAATTCTCACCCGAAAACGTATTCCACGATTGAGAAGGAGACTTTGAGTTTGGTGCTGGCTTTGCAACATTTTCACATTTATGTGACCAGCAATCCGTCTGACACCGTTATATTTACTGATCATAATCTGTTGACGTTTTTGGAGCCATTCCGGAATAACAATGCAAGGTTGTTTCGCTGGAGTTTATTGTTACAGCCATTTCATTTAAAAATAGTACATGTGGCAGGACGAGAAAACATGATAGGCGAAGCTTTGTCATGAATGTGATGAACGGAAGCAGTTTCAGTTGGAGGAAGAAGAACAAAAAAAAAATGGACTATATTATTATACCTGTTTGCGTGTGTTGTTTTTTCAAATTAAAAAGTATATTTACTGTGTTAAAGGATAGTGACAGGTGAAAAATGAAAACATCTTGAATTTGATGGTTTATTTTTATTTTTGGGGGGGGGAGGTGTCATGTGAGAGTAGCTTTAAGAAATGGGTGTTTACTACTGCAGTGATGTCAGAGAGTGGGTGGAGCTGGGCTGTCTGTCAGCTTTTTACTTTTGTTTTAAGCTGTTTGCTGCAGGGTGTTTTGGTTTTGCTTTCAGTGTTGGAGCTGAAGCCAGACCAAGCAGGTGTACTGCTGTTCTCTCTGCCATCAAAAGACTATCTCTTGATCATTTGGTGAATTCAGAATTATAAATGTTTTCAGTAGTGGCTTTAACCTGATGTGCTGCTGATAAAGGTTTTGTTTTTAAGTCGTATGGATGTTAAAAAGGAAAGCTTACAGGTTTACTTCATGTTGTAGTCTTTGGGGGTAGTATCTGAATTAATGGTTGCTAAGACATTTACTGTATGTTTTAAAAAGGTTAACTTGAGTTCATAGAATAAACATTGTTTTGCTTTAAAAAATACTTTTCCATTTCTGCTGTACCACACCTGTAGAGTGGGCCGTGTGCTCCCCATACCACAATCTAGTAAAAGTTGTCCGTCAGGTGAACTCCATGATACACTTTGGGGTTCTCTAAACCCTGGCCCATAACACATTGTTGCCCTGCAAGAGACCAGACAGCTGGGGGATGATGCCGCTGGTTACACCTTCTTTTGGAGAGGAAAACTCAACGATCAGCCAAGAATGCATAGAATCGGTTTTGACAACAAGAACAAACTCGTCAATGAGCGTGTAATGACCCTCCGTCTACAACTTGCCAAGAACCCGCAGGCAAGTGAGTGCTAATGCCCCAACCCTTGATGTCAATAATGAGTCCAAAGAAGGCATCTAATACACCCTGGTCACCATATGCTCCAACATTCCCAAGTAAGATAAGGTCATCCAGCTTCAATGCCAGGGTTGGAAAGGACTCACAAATCTGGAAAGGAACCATCAGAAAGGAAGGAGTTTGGAATTACAATTCCAATGGGGTTCTCCTACTTGCCAAATGTGTGGAATACCAGCTTGTCATCACTAACACACTGTTCCGCCAAAAAAGACAAGTTCAAGACTTCCTGGAGACATCCACGATCAAAGTCTGTTGGACAGACCCCTAGCTCATCCCCTCCTCTCTGTTCATCAAACTCCACCAGAAGCAGCGAAAGATGAAGAAACAGCTCCAAAAAAAGATCAACATTGAGCAGCTTCAAGAGCCAAGCATGTAGATGAATCTCCAACAACATCTTCTTCAAAATCTCCAAGTGTCCATTCTAATGGAGTGAAGGAAAACTGGAAAGAGCTGAAGGCAGCCAACATCTCCAAGAACAACTCTAAGAACAACTCGTTGTTTCACGACAAACTGCTTACAACTTTGCTGGAGGGCTGTTTATTTCACAAAATAAAACGCAAAGGTTTGCTGATAAATGTAGAAAGATTTAAAACTAATCTTTAAAATCAAGATTATGACTATGATAACACTCAATCATATCTACATTCATTTTATTCGATGGCCAAAGCATTGAGTTGTAAATGATAATTTTTTTAGATCCTTAGTCAGATCCCACAAATGTATGAGGATATGATGGTGTGTAACGTCATTTAGCAATGGCCCAAGCTCTGATGTGGGGCGTAATTTTAACATAACTCGCCCAGCAGAAATTGGTTGTTTTTCTTAAATCGCGTTTGATTCTACTTCCCCTTGGAAGTCATGGATAATCCATTTGGGCCGAGTATAAAACACACGTGGGTGGGATTCCCTGTTTCTGATACATAGGGCGGGATTCTCCGCCTGCTGACACCAAAATCGTATTGGGCGATTGGGTGGAGAATCCCCATTGATGGCGAAATCGGGGGCGGAGCCTGTTTTTAATGCTCCTCCCCCTCCAAAACACGTCATCAGAGAGTACACCGCACGCCATTGGGACAGCCTCAGGGCGTCACCTGAAGGCCCTACCCCAATGTTGCACCCCCGATGGGCCGACTTCCCAACCGCGTGGGGCACGTGTGCTCTGAGTTTTCATCAAACCCGGGTGGAGGCTGTGGATTATGTCCAGCGGTGGCACAGTCTGGGGGGGGGGGGGGGGGAAGCCATTCCACTGGCTGGGGGGACTGGTGGGCGGTGGTCCAGGGGTGGCAAGAGTGAGTTGCAGGGGGGCACTATCTGGCAGGTCGGGTCCGCGTGTGCCCACGCCATGTTGTATGGCTTGACCGCTGCAGGTCATCTTTTTCATCGTAAAACTAGACACTTCCTCTGGACATACCCTCAAAATCGGAGAATCCAGCTCTAAGTGTTGACTTTAACGGAGAATCCGTGGACTATTACGACAGAAAAACCGGCGCCATACCTGCACCGATTCTGCTACCCTTGAGGGGTTAGCACTGGTGCTGCATGGAACACACTCGATTCCAATGACAAATGGTGAGGGATTCGCCGGGTCCGTGCTCGACACTCAGGAGGCTAACAAGCTGCAGCCGCTCATACACATTACACTCCCCACACACACCTATCCCAGCCAACAAGATGGCACTGGTTGTGCTAGAGCTTGCCCATACAGCGGATGGGTCGATTGGGGCCAGAGGGGACACCGATATGACCCGTGGCACCGGCTACAAAATGGACTGTCAGCGGCGTGCGCAACTACATGGCTGCTTTGCCAGCTGCGGCAATGGTGTTCCGTGTCCATCCATCCTGACCCCACAGCCCACCTTCTGGCCACCCCCCCACTACTCCCCCCAGCCCTGGAAGAAGTCCTCCGGCCAGCAGCACAACTATCAGCACACTCTGGGCATGTTGGACACTCTCCGTACCCCCCCACCCCTCTCCCTCAGCAGCCTCCACGCCGGTTTCACGATTTTAAAAAGCACAAGTGAACCACGCTGTCGGGAACTCAGCCCATCGGAGGCGAAGAATCGCGGAGGCCCTGGAGAATACCGGGTCGGACCCGCTAATGATATGCAAACCAGCAGGGGCTGGTTTAGCACAGGGCTAAATCGCTGGCTTTGAAAGCAGACCAAGGCAGGCCAGCAGCATGGTTCAATTCCCGTACCAGCCTCCCCGAACAGGCGCCGGAATGTGGCAACTAGGGGCTTTTCACAGTAACTTCATTTGAAACCTACTTGTGACAATAAGCGAATTTCATTTCATTTCATTCAAATGGTGCTTACTATACGTGCGGAGTGAAATTCATTGACGCTGTTTTTGAGGTCACGGAGAATCGCGATTTGGCACCAAATCGGCACATGCCGTGATTTTGGGGTCGGAAGCTATTCTACGCCAAATTGTATTTCCTGATTTTGGCGTCGGCTAACAGAGAATCCCACCCACAATCAGTCTCATCCCAACTGTTTCTGCATGGAGCGTTATGGTAACATTCCAACCATCCTCTAAGACAGAGTTCTGAAGAAAGATTCTTCACCCAAAATTTCAGCCGACTTCCGTTCTTTCGACATCCGCTGCCGCAGTATCTCCAGCTGTTTTAGTTTCAGCTTTCCAGCAGGTTCGGTATTTTGCTTTTTGAGCTATCTACCTAGCTTCCATTTTCACTGCGGCTTTAGTATTCGTGAGAAGTGGTTACCACTTCCGACCAATCCTGCTGTTTATTGCAAATCCGACCTTTAGCCCCGACTTGATTGTGAAGCAAAGTACTGAAACCCTAAAACTCTCACTCTGTTTTAGACTGGGGTCAAGCTGGATCCTGACTCATGATTTTATGCTTCACTTACTATTTAATTGCAATGCCAATGCAAAGTGAGCCACTTCATACTGACACTATAGTTGTGGTACAATCGCACTAGAAGGTATAAAACAGAAACTGGCAAAAATCCAGAAACCATTTTCCCCATTATTTGACACTTGACAATGTAAGTTCACCATGTGAATTAAATACTGTCCATCAGGAGTTCTGCAGGAAAATCATCTTAACACACTAAGGAAATGAGACTCAGTTGTGCATATGTTCCACTTCCTCCTTGTTGATGTGCCCCACTTCTTCTTCTCTGATAACTATCCCCATCTCAACAGTTTGTTATTGTGTCTACTCAATCACTTTCAGCGTTTTCACATCTTCCCTTCTTTCCATCCTGTCTTCCATTCCACCAGCGGAAATACCCTATGCTCCCCTTGATAGCCCAGCTTAATTTACGTTTTCGTTACGCAGGCCTGACAACCCAAATACTGTATCATTCTTTATTTATAGTTAATACCAGAGGAATCCTTCTGGTACTAGACTCAACACTCCATTAGATTTCCACATCTATCTGAAAACTGAGTGAAGCTCTAAGTGAGGGATCAAATTTTCAACCCGCTTGTTATCTCACTCAGAGCATTACTTGATATTAAAGGTACTGCATTGACCTCATGCGTTTAAAGAAGTGCTATTTCCAGGAAGGGATGTCATAATTGTTTTTGCAACTACACAACAGTGAAGGGAAATGTTTTAACAAGTACCAAAATGCCACATGTACACTTAATAAGAACTGTGGTTATTCTGGTTCCTCTTACTCTCTATACAAACAAAAAGGGTTTAGAATAGAATCCCTACAGTGCAGTAGGAGGCCATCTGGCCCATTGAGATTGCAGCAACTCCCTGAAAGAGCACCCTACCCAGGCCCACACACCCACCCCATCCCTATAACCCCACCTAATCTTTTGAACATGAAGCAATTTAAAATGGCCAATCTGCCTAACCTGTACATTTTTGGACAGTGGGAGGAGACCAGAGAACCCAGAGGAAACCCACGCACATAAGGGGAGAATGTGCAAACTCCACACGGACAGTCACCCAAGATAGGAATCAAACCCGGGTCCCTGGCTCTGTGAGGCCGCAGTGCTAACCACTGTGCAGTCTAGGTTTGCCAAGAACTTTTCCTAAAGATACTGTCCTTTTAGTTTTGCCTTCTTTCTGATACATTCCATTCCTTTACATATGTTTCCAGCACACACTATTCCCCAAAAGATGGACAACCGACTCCCTGCCTCTGCTAACATTATGTTGGTTGCAATGGATCCTTTGAGAGTATTCGCTAATCATTCCCTCGCTGGGATGTGTTCAGTGTACACCCTGACACAGCTAACATCAGGAACTTCCTCGAGCTCCAAGTGTCACCGACCTCCAGCTACTTCATGTCACTCCAGGTGCTAGAACAAATCCATCATATCACTGAATCATTCATTAATATTATTGCATACTTTTTGTTTAATGTCCATGGACCAAAATGGCAGTTTTTCAATTTTTTCCTCTTGTGATTGCAGTCCAAAGCAATGTTTTTCCCTCCAATTTTAGCATTATGCACACCAATTGATTCGTGCATTTAAACAAAAAGCAAAAAAAGTTTACGCAAAAAACATTTCCCTGGGATAACCACAAATGTAGGATATGTTATATGGAGCAGTGTCTTAAATATGGGGCTTGAATATTCGGATTAACTATGAAGCCAAGGATGCAGGAAACATGCAACATGTTCCATATGTGGTTTGCTTTCTGCAGGGGCTCCAATTGTTTTTTGAGGAAATTCTTCATGACATGTGCTTCTAGCTCTGGAAGGTAAAGCATGTTCCTACATCCGTTTTCCATTTACATCTCTATTCACTCCAGGCGAGATATATGTGCCATTAACTCAGAGCAGGAGCGATATGATGTGTCTGGGTATTGGTAGAATATTGCCCAATTCCATCTTCCAGTATTGACATGTGGTTGATCTTGGCCATGGACCTTGCAATTTGTTTGCTAGAGTTATGAAATTGTTGAATGACTTTTTTATCTTAAATGTAGAAAACCATTTACATGACATGAATATTATTTGCACAGACTGCCATATCATTCTCTCGTCAAAGGCTTCTACTTTGTAATCATCAGTCCATTCATTCAGGCGTTGTACAAGCTGACTCAGAAGAGTCCACAGTTGGGCATTTTGGTGCAATGGCCTTGTAGCTGTAATATTCCACAACTTGCTTCGGAACTTCTGCTAATACGCATTTGGCCAAAGCTGCTGGGGAAGCCTGGAACACAGATCAAGACATCAATGGAGAAACCTATTTCTTTCTTGTTTCAGCTTATCGGATTTCAAAAGCTATCAAAGTGCCGTACAGTTAAAACAAGTAAATTAATTCAAGCTTTAACGAGTATTAACTCCATGACTAAGTTAGTCTCAAACGTTTACACGTCTTCACAAACAACAACTTGCATTTACATATTGCCTTTAATGTAATTAAACAACCCAAGGTGCTTCACAGCAGCAGTATAGGATAAAATTTGATTGTGAGCTAAGTAAGGAGATTTTAGCTCAGATTTTGCAAACGCGATGGCGTTTGAAGGAGTAATCTTTGTGGCATGGATTTTCCCTTTCTTTATGTCTGTGTAAATGTGGTGTTAAGAGAAGGAGATCTCCAGGAGTCCAGCAACAGTGATGTCATCAATCAAGGCAAGAAGCCAATCACACAGAAGTATTTCCAAAGACAGCAAACCAGAAAGCACAATGTACTGAATTGTTTGTCTCCACTTAAATATTTTACAGAGAGAAAAATAAATGATTAGGAGAGACAAGTGGGATTAAGGAAGAAGCTATATCATGATACAAAAACCTATTTAAAATTATTCTTTTCACACAATGGAGAAGTTTGTCCTGCTGCCTGTACAAAATAGTTCCTCAGAGGTAATTTGGCTGCTCAGTATCAATCAAGAACTGAGCCCACTATTAAAAACCCAGATTCACCTCAGTCAGCAAGGTGTAAATTTTTCAAGTGTTCTTTCAGCAAGACTAAGAGCATAAAAGTGCAAGTTTTCATCAGTTCAGTGATTTATATTAGATCGTAGTCGGGGTGGGGAGGGATCTTCAATAGAGCATTCTGTGGAGAAGCAGAGAATCACTGACATCAATTTATGGATTTCCGTGTCTAACTACACATGTGTGGACTCCAGAAGGTTCTGTCAGTTTCAGAGGAATAATGAAGGCAAATGCTGAGACTTTCACCGTCATTCCTACTGCAATATCTGGGCCGTTAGGACAGCTTAATTAAAGAGGTGGGTTTTAAGGAATGTCTTAATAGCGAGTAGAAAGGTAGACTGGTTTAGAGATGATTGTTCCAGAGCTTGGGGCCTCGGTAACTGAAACACAGCTGCCAATGGTGGACTGATTCAAATCAGGATGCACAAAAGGCCATAATAGGGGGAGTGCAAAGAACTTGGAAGGTTATAGGTCTGAAAGAGGTGACCTGGCTAAGGAGTGGCAGGGATTTGAAAATGAAAATGAGAAATGTGAAATTCACCCATTACCAGATTGAAAACTAATGGAGATCAGCAAAAAAAATGATAAACAGAAAAAAACAAGATAAACAGAACAGTGTGATTTAGGATGTGGGCCCCAGAGTTTTTGATGAGCTCACACTCATTAAAAAAAAAATTTAGAGTACCCAATTCTTTCTTTCCAATTAAGGGGCAATTTTAGCATGGCCAATCCACCTACCCTGCACATCTTTGAGTTGTGGGGGTGAGACCCACCCAGACACAGGGAGAATGTGCAAACTCCACACGGACAGTGACCTGGGGCCAGAATCGGACCTGGGTCCTCAGCGCCATGAGGCAGAGGTGCTAACCACTGCGCCGCCCGAGCTCATACTCATAAAGGGTGGAAGATTAGGGAAGGCCAGGAGATCATTAAATATTCAAGTTAAAGAGTAACAAAGGCATAGATGAAGGTTTTAGCTGCAGAGAAGCTGAGGTAAGAGTAGCGATTCATGCCGTTTTGGAGGCGGAAGTAGTTTTGTTAGATATGCAGTTGAAAGCTTTTATAGGGTTCAATAGGAAGACCGATGTGGTCTGGTTCTGTCTCAGGCAGCGGCTAGAGGGCGGGTTGGAGTCAACAATGAGGCAACAGGGTTTTTGGCAGGCAGGGTCCTAAGCAATGGCTTCAGTCTTCCCCATATTTAATTGAATTAAATTGCTGCTCATCCAGTACTAGATATCAGACAATCAGACAAGCAGCAGGACAGATCAGTTGCAGTGGAGAGGTCGCGAGGTGGTGGAGAGGTTGCGAGGTGGTGGTGAGGAAGTGCTGAGTGTTGTCAGTGAACATGTGGGAGCTGCTGTTGTGTTTTCAAATGATATCATTGCTCAGAAATAAGAAAGGGCCAAGAATGCGCCCTTGGGGGACCCCAGAGGTAATGGTGTGGGACCAGGAGGGCGAGCCATTGCAGGTGATTCCCCAGCTATGAATGGATATGCAAAAAAGGAAATAAAAGAGCCCCCCCCCCAATTGGATAACACATTGGGCAGCACGGTAGCACAAGTGGAGAGCACTGTGGCTTCACAGCGCCAGGGTCCCAGGTTCAATTCCCCGCTGGGTCACTGTCTGTGCGGAGTCTGCACGTTCTCCCCGTGTCTGCGTGGGTTTCCTCTGGGTGCTCCGGTTTCCTCCCACAGTCCAAAGATGTGCAGGTTAGGTGGACTGGACATGATAAATTGCCCTTAGTGACCAAAAAGGTTCGGAGGGGTTATGGTGGAAGTGAGGGTTTGAGTAGGTCGGTGCAGACCCGATGGGCCGAATGGCCTCCTTCTGCACTGTATGTTCTATGTTTCCATGAAGGTGCAGAAACAATCTAGATCTGATAGCGTAATAATAATCTTCAGTAGTGTCACAAGTAGACTTACATTAATACTGCCATGAAGTTACTGCGAAAAGCCCCTTGTCGCCACATTCCGGTGCCTATTCTGGTACACTAAGGGAGAATTCAGAATGTCCAATTCACCTAACAGCACGTCTTTCAGGACTTGTGGGAGGAAACCGGAGCTACCCGGAGGAAACCCATGCAGACACGGGGAGAATGTGCAGACTCTGCACAGACAGTGACCCAAGCCGGGAATCGAACCCGGGTCCCTGGTGCTGTGAAGCAACAGTGTTAACCACTGTGCTACTGTGCCGCCCTAGGAATGCCATGCTGGTTAGAACATACTGAAGCAAGGGGTAATGGGACATTGATTCATGGTCACACTCTCCACCCACCGAGCTCTCACTCTCAGCCAGAGCCTAGAGTACAGCCAATTGCTTGAAGAGATGGCAAAATTGAAGAAGTGAGTCCTCCTCAATGCTTGCTTTAAAGCGGTATTGGTAGAGAACCTTTATTTATATTCATTCTTAGAATATGGGCAAAGCTGGTGAGCCAATATTTGTCATGATATGCGGACACACACATAATGATACACTGACAAACAGCTAATGGACACAGAGAACAGGACATGACCAATAAGCAGGCAGGACATTCAGGGGTGGGATCAGACTATAAAAGGCAAGAGGCACTCACGCTCCGTCTCTTTCCACTGATGACCATCTAGAGAGTCAGTCGAGGGTGTTGTTACAATCTCACACCTCCACCACGTGGCTAAGAGCTAGTCTGGTTCAGTCAGACAGAGTAACCACACTTAAGTTAGCAGAGAGTCGAACTCACAGAGAACTGTGCTAACTGTGCTATTAGTACAATAAACCTGATTCAACTAACTTCAAAGTCTGGAGTATCTTTTTGATCTATGCTGCATCCAGTTGCAGCCAGTGTTATACCAGTGTACCTAACACGACATGATACCAGGAGCCTACTAATTTAAGGTTACTTACCTCAGTCCGTTCCGTGATGACCAGCAAATGTATCCCGGCACCATGGAGAAGATTCAGGCTCCTCACCAGCTCAGGACCTCCGGCAATCTCAGTGCCAACTGGCGGATGTTCAAGCAAAGGTTTCTGGTGTACATCGAAGCTTCAGACCTCATGGGTGCGCCTGATGCAAGGAAGATCGCGCTTTTCCTCTCAATAGCGGGTGATCAAGCCATCAAACTCTTCAACTCTTTTCACTTCACCGAAGGCCAGGACAAGACAAAGTTTCAGACCATCCTGGACAAGTTCGATAGTCACTGTGAAGTGGACACCAATGAAATCTTCGAGCGCTACATATTCAAACAACGTCTTCAAGGTAAAGATGAATCTTTCAGTGCCTCCTTAACTAGCCTCCGCATGCTAGCACTGTCCTGCAACTTTAGTGATATTGCTGACTCCATGATCAGAGACCAAATCGGGTTTGGAGTTCACTCTGATCGTCTGAGAGAGCAGCTATTAAAAGTTAAGCATATGACCCTGCCAGTCACGATTGAAACATGCACAGTGCTTGAGCACGCAAAAAATCGGTATTCCCAATACAAATCGTCTGAAAATGAGAAACTTGCCTCCCACAAGGCAGAGAGTGTGCAGGCCATCTCCCGGATGCAGCGCCTCAGCATTGAAGACAGCGGCCATCTGGCGCGTTTTTCCCGGAGCCCCACGCATACGCGATGCGAACGGGATAACGAAGCAGCCGACACCCACACTGCACAGGTGCAGTCGCCTGCCGACCGCACTGCGCATGTGCTACGACGTACACCGCATCACGGCGCCGACGTCATGACGTGCCCGAACTGTGGCAACGCCCTCCGAAAGGGACACTGCCCTGCCAGAAGCAGGCGATGTTTAAACTGCGGGAAGCCTGGACACTATGCAGCCTTGTGCAGGTCTGCACCACCAGTCAGAGGCCAACACTCCCAATTCCGACGAAGGCGCGTCCAGAATGTGCAACGACGATTATAGGATTCTGATCCTGGCAGTACAATGGATCCAGAGGACGAGTGTCTGGAGTCCGCCTACCGAGTGGGCATCATTACTACACATGAACATGCCACACCTAACTCATCTCGCATTCAGTCCATCCTCGCTGTGGATTCGGAGGACAAATGGCGTGCGGTGATGCAGGTCACCCTCTGCTCCATCCAGTTCAAGCTGGACACAGGTGCTCCTGCCAACCTCCTTTCACAGGCAGACTTCAAACGCATCAAGAAGCCCCCCAAGGTCCTTCCAGCAGCCTGCCAGCTCCTGGACTATAATGGTAATGCCATCACGGCACTGGGGTCCTGCCATCTACTCATCTCCTACCAGAGTACCCATGCATGGCTAAGGTTTGAAATTGTCAAGCCGGACAGGGCATCCCTACTGGGCGCGCATGCCAGCAAAAAGCTAAACCTGGTGCAGCGGGTTTATTCAACGACATCATCCAACGTGGATCTTCAAGCTGGCATTGACGACATCCTCGCTCAGTATCCAGATGTGTTTGACGGGATGGGCACTTTGCCATATCGGTACAAGATCCTACTGTGACCTGATGCCAAGCCAGTGGTCCATGCACCACGCCGGGTCCCGGCTCCGCTGAAGGAGCGCCTGAAGGAACAGCTCAAGGAGCTGCAGCAGCAGGGGATCATTTCCAGGGTAACCGAACCAACTGACTGGGTGGTGGTGGTTAAAAAACTCTCTGCATCTGCATTGATCCCAAGGATCTCAACCAGAATATAATGCGTGAACCCTACCCCATCCCGAAGTGGGATGAACTCACCAGTGAGATGGCACATGCAAGGTTTTTCATGAAGTTAGATGCGTCACATGGATTCTGACAAATCCAGCTGGATGAGTCCAGCAGAAGGCTCTGCACCTTCAACACACCATTTGGCAGGTACTGCTGTAACCGTATGCCGATCAGCATCGTCTCGGCATCGGAGATATTTCATCGCATCATGGAGCAGATGATGGAGGGCATCGAAGGGGTTCGTGTGTACTGAGGAGCATGTTTCCCGTCTCCGGCAGGTATTCCGCCGTGTCCACGCCAATGGCCTGAAGCTGAACAGGGCCAAATGTTGCTTTGGCATGTCGACACTCAAGTTCCTAGGAGACCAAATCTCACAGCAGGGCGTGTGCCCCGACACAGACAAGGTCAAGGCCATCGCAGCCATGAAGATCCCGGAAGACAAGAAGGCAGTATTGCGTTTCCTGGGCATGGTCAATTTTCTGGGCAGGTACATCCCAATCATGGCCTCGCACACCACGGCCCTACGAAATCTAGTGAAGACGTCCACTGCCTTCGAGTGGAAGGCGGCCCATCAGGCAGAGTGGTTGGAACTGAAAGCCAAGCTCACCACTGCATCCGTATTGGCATTTTTCGGCCCAGACAGGGCAACGAAAATCTTGACATATGCGAGCCAGGATGGCATCGGTGCGGTCCTGCTGCAACGCGATGACACCTCATCCCGGGCACTGGCTGCCTTCGCATCTGGGGCAATGACGCCCACCGAACAAAGGTATGCACAAATCGAGAAGGAATGCCTGGGCCTTCTCACTGGCATTCTCAAGTTTCACGATTATGTCTACGGCCTGCCGACATTAACAGTCGAGACGGATCACAGGCCCCTGGTCCACATTATCCACAAGGACCTTAATGACATGACGCCTTGGTTGCAGCGCATCTCCTCAAACTCAGAAGGTACGACTTTGACCTGGTCTACACGCCTGGAAAGGAGCTCATCATCCGATACACTGTCCCGCTCCATCACCGTGTCTAGTGAACCACTGAACATCATCCGGCAAATTGTGTCACAGGTTGAGTCACAGGTGCAGCTGTGTGCTAGCACCTTCCCGGCATCTGATGAGAATGTGATTTGTATCCGTGAGGACACAGCCAAAGACCCCCTCTTGCAGCGTGTTATGCAACACCTCGCCAATGGCTGGCAGAAAGGGCAGTGCCCTCAATTTTTCAATGGAAAGGACGACCTGACGGTGGCTGATGGCATCCTCCTCAAACTGGACCAGATTGTAATTCCACACAGTCTTCAGAGCTTGGTGCTCCGTCAAATCCATGAGGGCCACCTGGGTGTGGAAAAGGGCAGACGCAGAGCCAGGCAGGCTGTCTACTGGCCAGGATCAGCCAGGACATCGCGAACATGGTCCTTAACTGTGCGACCTGTCGACGCTTCCAGCCAGCGCAGAGTAAGGAGACACTTCAGCAGCATGAAATCGAAACCTCTCCGTGGTCCAAGTTTGGCATCAACCTCTTTCATGCAAATAGTTGTGATTACGTGTTAATCATTGATTATTTTTCCAATTACCCTGAAGTAGTGAAGCTCTCAGACCTCACATCTCAGACCGTCATCAAGGCCTGTAAGGAGACATTCTCCAAGCATGGTATCCCACTCACTGTCATGAGTGACAATGGCCCGTGCTTCAGCAGCCATGAATGGTCTCTGTTATCCTGGTCGTATCAGTTCAAACACGTCACTTCCAGCCCACACTATCCGCAGTCACATGGAAAAGTTGAGAAAGGGGTGCACATAGTGAAGCAGATCATCTGCAAGGCCGCGGATTCTGCGTCTGACATTCACCTTGTGCTGCTTGTGTACAGGGCAACCCCACTGTCCACTGGCATGTCGCCGGCTCAACTCCTGATGAACAGGGACTTGCGAACGACACTTCCAACCATACACGTGCCCGACCTGGATCACCTCCCGGTGCTGCAGAAGATGCAGCAACTCCGAGACCGGCAAAAACAGGGCTATGATGCTCATGCCACCGAATTGCCTGTAGTATCCCCGCCAGACACTGTTCGGGTCAAGATCCCTGAAGGAGGCTGGTCAGCTCCAGCTGTCGTTGTTCGACAGGCTGCCCCCCGCTCGTATGTTGTGCATCTGGATGATGGTTCTGTTGTGCGACAAAACAGATGGGCACTGCGCAAAGTTGCCTGCCCGCAGCCTTCTGTTGTTTTGCCACCTCCTGATACCTCGACTCACGAGGCCACCAGTCAGGCTTCAATCCCGCCCATCAAGGCGCTGTCGTCCCCACCACCACCTCTCTGGCGGTCGACCAGGATCAGACGCAAGCCACAGAGACTGGACTTATGAACATTTGTTCTGTTTGCTATGTTCTGTGTTCTCGCATTAGACAGCTGTTTTCACATGTACATATGTTCACATCCACTGCATGTATATATGTTAATTTTGGCCTATTCTTGTAAATACGTTCACATATGTCATCCAAACATTTTAAAAAAGGGAGATGTCATGATATGCGGACACACACATAATGATATACAGACAAGCAGCTAATGGACACAGAGAACAGGACATGACCAATAAGCAGGCAGGACACTCAGGGGTGGGATCAGATTATAAAAGACACGAGGCACTCACACTCTGCCTCTTTCCACTGATGAACATCTAGAGAGTCAGTCAAGGGTATTGTTACAATCTCACACCCCTACCACGTGGCTAAGAGCTAGTCTGGTTCAGTCAGACAGAGTGACCGCACTTAAGTTAGCAGAGTCGAACTCACAGAGAACTATGCTAACTGTGCTATTAGTTCAATAAACCTGATTGAACTAACTTCAAGGTCCGGAGTATCTTTTTGATTGACAGTTGCAGCCAGTGTTATACCAGTGTATCTAACACGACAATATTTTTTGCAACTACACTCGTGAACCAGTTGAGTTCTTACAACTATTAGTAGATTTCACGGTCATTTTCTGGTACCAGATCACAAATTACAAGATTTAATTAGATTCAATTTCACACTTTCCCAAGATGGATTTGACATTACTAACTAGACCAACTGTCGCCAATTAGACTAATGTACCATTCAGGTGAATCAAAGAATCATGGAGGAAAGCACCATAAAAAGAGAAGGTCTTATCCACAGTCAGAAAAGAAATAGAAGTAGGTTAATTTTAAACTCATCCTACCCCATTCACCACGTCATCGTCATCAGTATCCTCTAATACCCAGCTCAAATCCAATGTCTTTTACTGAATCAGAAACTGTCCACTTCCTTTTGAATGATTTATCTGAATCACTGGGCTCGATTTTCATCAAGGAGACAGGTATCAGGAGTTGGGTAATTTTCCTCATCCTGGAGGAGTCTCGACATCCTGTTTTCTTGTTGGGGAGGTGGGTTAGAGAGGGGCCTGGTGCCTCCTAAGGTAGGTCCAAGAAGACAATGGAGCTGAGCTGGTGGTGAGGCTGAAGGTAAGAAGGCCTGGCTCTGTTTGCTGGACCATTGACCCAGTTGTTAACATAGTTGTTAGAGACTCTAGACCTCACTCCCTCTCATCTGTACCCCTCCATGCCTCTCATATTTCCTCAACCCCGATTATCTCTCAAGCCCCGTCATAGCTCCATGTCCTTCATGCCCCATGTCCTTCATATCTCCCATGTTCCCTCCATGGCCTTCCTATGCCCTCAAGTCTCCCTCCTCCATACCCCTCACCCAGTTTTTGCACACGTTATCCAACCAATGAGTCATATAATCACAATGACAAGTCTTTGCAATGCTCATGAGAAAATGGGGGGAAAAAACAGCTATTTAACTTTCCCTTTGAAATACATTTATCTTCTCACGAAGCTGTAAACCATGGGCAGTGGAAATGCCATTGAAGAAAACTTTCATCCACTTCAGATTTCTTCACCGTGTTCAAATAAACACATAGGCGCAATTCTCCCAAAAAAATTTGAAGTATCATTTTGGGCGGGGTGTTTCCCATCAGCTTTTTGGGTGAGATCCAGACCTGAATTCACCCACATTTAGTTATTTTTGGGGGCCTTGGGGAGTTTATCTCCGGTCTAGTCCACACTTTCCACAAAAAGCTGATGGGAAATGTTTTCAGCAGTGGGGAGTTAAACTCTGCACCGCTGCTCTGAGTATTCTGCATGATAGCAATAAGATCACAAGATGATCACGGTAGCATTGTGGATAGCACAATTGCTTCACAGCTCCAGGGTCCCAGGTTCGATTCCGGCTTGGGTCACTGTCTGTGCGGAGTCTGCACATCCTCCCTATGTGTGCGTGGGTTTCCTCCGGTTTCCTCCCACAGTCCAAAGATGTGCAGGTTAGGTGGATTGGCCATGATAAATTGCCCTTAGTCTCCAAAATTGCCCTTAGTGTTGGGTAGGGTTACTGGGTTGTGGGGATGGGGTGGAGGTGTTGACCTTGGGTAGGGTGCTCTTTCCAAGAGCCGGTGCAGACTCGATGGGCCGAATGGCCTCCTTCTGCACTGTAAATTCTATGATAATCTATGAGTAAGGCTGAGTATCCACGGTGCGTATTTGTCTGGTCCTTGTCTGCCTCTGAAAGGACTGTGTCTTCTCACATTCCTGTGAGTAATGCTTGTCCAACCAATTGGCCATCATCATATATCCTTCATTACTCTCAGCTGCCTCACTCTCCAAGTCAGGGCTAGTGGCGGAATTCTTAAACATCAAGGGCTGAAGGTTGGTGGCTGGGCATTGGAAGGGGAAGGCTAGCATGCCACAGCAGCGACTACCAGCTGCACTGGGGGGTCCAAGAGTCATCATGCCTCACTTGGCAGTCCATGAGCCACAGCACAGGAAGGACATCAGTGCAGCTGATGTGAGGAGGGAACAGCTGGATGGGAGACCATTGGGGACTTTGAGGTGGCAGGGGCAGTGCCCGTGGCCATGGAGACGATGATGTGTTATGGCCAGCAGCTACTTGAGGTGGTGCATGATGCCAGAGATGGGATGGGGTTGTCAGCCTCCAGGATCATGAGGACAAAGTATGTTCGGAGGGATCGAGGGCCCCGGGTTGGATAACCTCACTGACTGTCTCTCTCGCTCTCCTCCTTGCATTCCTCCAGAGTAACAAAGAATTTTGGAATAGAGCAAGTCAAGCTGGCAATTATCCTTATTAATGCTGTGGCAGCGACAGGCATTGCCCGAGCAACTCACTACATTCACTTTGACCTGGACCAAGCCCACCTGGGTGCCAGGCTGCAGGATTCACCACCTTCATCGGGATGCCTCAGGTCCAGGGGGCTATCAACAGCACACACATCGCCTTGAGGCCACCATGATATTATTGGGAAGGGTTTCTGCTCCTTGAATGTCCAACTTGTGTGTGTGGGGGGCCATTCGTTCCATTGAGTCTGCACCGATTCTCTGAAAGACCACCCTACCTAAACCCATACACCTGCCCCACCCCCATAACCCCACCTAGCCTTTAGACATTGAGGGTTAATTTAGCATGGTTAGTCCACATGGCCTACACATCTTTGGACTGTGGGAGGAAACTGGAGCATCCGGAGGAAATCCACACAGACACGAGGAAAACATGCAGACTCTGCACAGTCACCCGAGGCCGGAAGTGAACCCGGGTCTCTGGCGCTGTGAGACAGCAGTGCTAACCACTGTGCCACTGTGCTGCCCCAGCACATGTGGGCATCGCACCAAGACACAGGAAGGCGTTGTGATGAGGAGTGTCAGGGGAATTTGAGGAAGATGTGGAGGGTCAGATGCCTAGAGGCCGTGAGATGTCAGGGAGTGGATTAGTGTTGACATTCCAGGTGTGACAGATTGGTTTGGTGCCAGACTGCTGGCACTGAGTGCCGCAGCCACCACATACCAGGCTGGCTTTCCCTCACCGCCGATGAGTCTTCTACCCACTCAGGGGTGCAGGTTGCCCCGCCTCTCCTCCATAGCGTCCAGAAGCCTATTCAGGCCTCCCTCCAGGAAACAAGGAGCTGGCCACAGGCTGCCATCCCGCTGGTTTGACTGGGAGTGAGTGCCGAGGAACCATTTAAATGCAGCTCCCCCTTCTTCATAGTGCACAGCTGAACCCCAGATTAGGCGAATCAGACACCTAGGGATTCAAATTGGTGTGATTCATGTGGTTTATTGCTCTAGGCGCGGGAAGATCATGATCAGAATCACGCCGGAAAAGTCGGCGCAATTCGCACCGACCTTCATGCCGGAAATGGTTATCTTTTGGGAGGAATTCCGCCCATGATCTCTTCTATCATAGTAAGAAGTCTTACAACATCAGGTTAAAGTCCAACAGGTTTGTTTCGATGTCACTAGCTTTCGGAGCACTGCTCCTTCCTCAGGTGAATGAAGAGGTATGTTCCAGAAACATATATATAGACAGATTCAAAGATGCCAGACAATGCTTGGAATATGAGCATTAGCAGGTGATTACATCTTTACAGATCCAGAGATGGGCTAGTGACATCGAAACAAACATGTTGGACTTTAACCTGGTGTTGTAAGACTTCTTACTGTGCTCACCCCAGTCCAACGCCGGCATCTCCACATCTTCTATCATAATTTTGAATAAAAAAACCTCTCTATTATACGAAGCATAATTCAGAAAAAACTTAAGTCCTTACATTTTTGAATTCACGGAATGGGACAAACTGAACAATGTCTCGTAGTGCAGGCTCTCCTTTTGGAGATCGTAAAACCCCATCATCGCCATCCAGTATCTGCATATCTGTAAAATCTGCATTGCCAACACCGACAATGATGATGGACATTGGTAGGTATGATGCTCGGACTATTGCCTCCCTTGTATCTGCCATGTCAGTGACAACGCCATCAGTTAGGATCAGAAGGATAAAGTATTGCTGTGAAGATAAAAGCAGAGTCCAATCAGACCAGAAGGGCGCCATATAAAAACCTTGAACCAAGTAGAAATTATTTTCCGTAACTTTGTCAGATTTGCGGCAACAATGTCATCGTATCCAAAATGACTGAACTGCATAATTGTTGCTGTTGTCTCAAAAACTACTGAAGGTGTCAACTTATGCTGGAGAGTGGCTATATCAGCCATCCAGTCTCTGTTCAGCTGTGAAGCCCTTTTGGAAACCCTGGGATCATCCAAAGTGCTATATAAATGCAAAGATCTTTCTTTTCCTTGTATGTGAGCGGAGACATTGAGCCCCATTCATTCATGGGCGCTTTCACAGCTGAATCAAGTGTAACAAACATACATGGGCATTTTTCAGCCACCGTCTTTGTGGGCGGTGACTATTAACTGCAGGAAGCTTGGCAGATTTTCTTTTTGCATTGCAAGCCCAATTCAGCCTCTCAAAGCTGAGATCAGCAATGTAGCACAGGCCAAGAATCAAAGCTGGGAGCCCCTGATCGCTATGGTTCCTTAGCATACGACATGGTACGTTAACCCACTGATCAAATTAAACAGCCTGAAATAATATGTTGGTCTGCTCCCATATCCCAGCAATGCCAGGCAGGGATTAAAAATCCAACTAGTGTGTGTAAAGATTTCAAATTGCTGCCTAGATCAGATTGTTGGTTGCATCCGGTGTGTGTTTCTGAGATGGATTTTTTTAAAAGTAAGATATACATACAGATGCTTCTTTTGTCTTCTCCTCTTCAGCAGCTACCTTTGCCACTGTTCCTATTATAGGGGACACATTGGTTGGGCCATAGAGCTGGATTTTGGGTAGACAGCTCTGATATGATTCAACAACTCCCTGGATTCCTTCAACAAAGAAGAGATAGAATTCAGTTAGAAGTTGCTTGGGTACATATTCAGTGAAATGAAAATCAGAAACCTTGAACATAATATAGAAAAGCAAGAGATTTAGACATAGCCAGTACTCCAGCAACAGAAGCTGGAACATCACATATATTGAAACAGGTTATATGCTTATTTGTGCTGGTCCTGAACCTTTTTTGTGACTGCTCTAGCCAGATGGCATTCATTGGCTTCTAAGACAATCTGCATTTTCAGCATATTGGGAAATTATTTGGGAAATGATTGGACTTCTTTGAGAAAATAACACACCAAGAGACAAGGAAAGCCTGAAAATTTAAGATTTAGCTTTTAGCAAAGCTTCTGACATTGTGCAATACAGGAGATTGATTCAAAGTCATGAGGAAGTAGGGTTGACGGTGGGAAATAATGAGGACTAGGTGGATATTGTGATGGAGAAAATGTGGGTTTAGACTCTCAGCTCAGAGTCGTACAGAATTCTCAGTTGTTGAGTGGTCAGACATGGAAGGGGTGGGGGGTGCTGGTGCCATAGAGTCATAGAGCTTTACAACACAGCAAGAGGACCTTTGGCCCATCGTGTCTGTGCTGGCCATCAAGCATCTATCTATTCCAACTGGGTTCGGGGCCCAGTATGCTTTGGAGGTTCAAGTGTTCATCTAAATCCTTCTTAAATGTTGTGAGAGTTCCCATCTTTACCTCCCATTCAGTCAGTGAGTTCCAGATCCCCACCACCCTCTGGGTGAAAAGGCTTTTCTTCACATCCCCTCTAATCTCCTGTTCCTTATTGTAAATCGATGCCCCCTGGTTATTGACCCTTCTAATAAAGGGGAAAGTCTACCTTATATATGCCCCTCATAACTTTGTACACCTCAATCAAGTCCCCCCTCAGCCCTGCTCTAAGGAGAACAACACCAGCTTATCCAGCCTCTCTTCATAGCTGAAACACCCCAGCACAGGCAACATCCTGGTGAATCTCCTCTGCACCCTTTCTCGTGCAATCACATCCTTCCTGGAGCCTGGCGACCAGAACTGTTCACACACACAGTCACATCTAGATCATTAATGTACACTGCAAACAGCAAGGGTTCCAGCACCGATCCCTGTGCTATGCTACTGGACATGGGCTTCCTGTCACAAAAGCAACCTTTGACCATCACCCTCTGCATCCTGTCACTAAGCAAATTTTGAACCTAATTTGCCAAACTGCCCTGGATTCCATCAGCTCTTACCTTTTTGATCAGTTTCCCATGTGTCAATGGGAAGGGGATGGACTTTGTGGTGGGGGTTCAAGAAAATGGCACTGTTGTTTCCAAATGCTTAGCAGGAGAATTTTTGACATGAACATTTATGGTCTCTTAACAAAATTGGGTAGATATTATTTACCAACATGGGGTCCTCTTAGATGCATTGTTGTCACCCAAATTTACCACCTCTTTGGGCTTCCCCATTACGACGGTGCTGTCAGGTTTCAGCTCCAGGATTGGCCAATTACTCATTCTAATTTAGCGACCTTGGTTTACACTGAGCATTGGGGTAATGAATGTTTAACTGCAAACATGGAGCTGAGGAGCTGCTGACAAACGTTGCTGTGCAATATTGGAAAGGGCTGCGACTGATCATTTGGCCAATATAGGTCTGTTCCACTCCAGGCTGTTATTATACTGTGCTGTCAATCAGAGACGGGTAATTATTGAATTATTCGGGGCCCAGCAATATGCCTGGATCTCACTCTCTTAACCAACAGAAGCATTATTAACCCTATGAGTCCCAGCAAAATCCACAGCTGAATGATTTGAGAATGTCGACAGGAGGATCTGTTTGAAAAACACCACTGAAAAATGATTCTCCTTTCAATTGTGGCCTGTGAGCATATTCTAAACTCACTTTGACACTACAACCTGAAATGCAGGCAAAATACTGCAGATGCTGGAAATCTGAAATAAAAGCAGAAAATTCTGGCAGCATCTGTGGCGAGAGAAACGGAGTTAACGTTTCAGGCCCGTATGACCCTGAATAAGAGTCAGAAGGACTAGAAACATTCCAGCGTCTTCTATATTTATTACCACACGCTGGAGTTTGTAAAGTGGTATGAGAGGGTCGCCTGAAGGGCCTGAGATCCGACCCAATAGTTGCACTGCACATCTGCATTGCCATGAGGTAAGTGTAAACTATATCACAGTGGCACAAGAAAACCACACCTTCAATTGAGTGAAACTGGTTTCAACTTACCTTCACATTCGTCATCTTCCGAATTGAAATTGATGGCAAAATTATGTGAAACCTGCAAAAGAAAGTGATCCTTGTGAAATGAAATGACTTCCATTCTCCCATTCGCACGGGGACCATACTCTATTATCTTGGCTGATCCAAGTTGCACTTGACATGACCTATTCATTCTCCATTGGAAAAGACATGTTATGAAGATGACTCACACTGAATTTGCAATTATACCAAGTAACATCTCATGTGTGAAGTATCCCTTTTATATCACAGCAGTGAAAATCACATTGACCGACAGCATAATCATGCAGCATCTGGCTAATATTAAATTTAATTTTGATTCTAATTTCATCTATCCATCGTTAGTGCGAGTGCACTGTTATTGTTTATATGAAATCAAAACAGATAATGCCTTCCGATACCACACTGACAACAATATTGTTTGAAGCAAAAGAACATTAGCAGTACTTATGCCACGCTGTCCCAGAGTGTGTTCTTCCATCAGACCTATTATCAAAAGAATGAGCCGTGATCGGAAATAAAAATCAGGTCCAGTATATTCGGGAACACCATTGCCCCCCAGCCCCCACCACAGCAGTTTTCCAGTTTTGGAGGCAGCTCACCATTGGCTACCAGCTGGATCTTCCAGTCCCGTCGTAATCAATGGCCATTTGTGTTGCTTGCTGGCCATGCCCCCTAGCAACCCGCTGCAGGGGTTGCCTTTGATGGAACCAGAAGATCATGCTGGAAGGAAGGGCTGGAAAATCCCAGCCTTCGTTGTATTATATAATAATAATAATCTTTATTAGTGTCACAAGTAGGCTTACATTAACAATGCAATGAAGTTACTGTGATAATCCCCTAGTCGCCACATTCCGGCGCCTGTTCGGGTACACAGAGGGAGAATTCAGAATGCCCAAATCACCTAACAGCACGTCTTTCGGAACTTGTGGGAGGAAACCGGAGCACCCGGTGGAAACCCTTGCAGACACGGGGAGAACATGCAGACTCCACGCAGACAGTGACCCAAGCCAGGAATCGGACGCGGGACCCTGGCGCTGTGAAATAACAGTGCTAACCACTGTGCTACCGCGAGGCAAAGGATACCGGTTCTGGTGAACTGGACATTTTTCCATTTTCTTGCACCTTGTTTCACCATCAAATATTGCCAAAAGTAATGCAGAATAAGAGATTGATTCCTCCACCCCAGCCATCCTCAACACAAACATAGGAAAATATCCTGTCCAATAGCAGTATTTCATATAGGAACCACCAATAGTGTCAGATAGAGGTATCAAATCTGTATATCATATCAAGTTATGGGTAATTTTGACTTGTAGATCTGTGGCCAATGAAACTGAGATTTCCCAAAATAATTTTACAAAGGGTCCATTGAGTGAACACGGAATGCGCCTTTGTCATGATGCCTGTGACTGAATTCAAACTTGGTCTCAGGGTGAAAGATACATATGAATAAACGAATAGGCAGAAGTAGGCCATTCAGCCCCTCGAGCCTGCTCTGTCATTCGATAAGATCATGGCTGATCTGTATGTGTTGTGTTCTAGAAACACCATCTACCCCCGCTAACCTTTGATTCCCTTTCCTAAAAATAATTTATCTACCTCCGCCTTATAAATATTCAGTGGCCCCACTTCTACAGCCTTCTGAGGCAGAGAATTCCAAAGTCGCTCGACCCTTTGAGAGGAAACAATTGTCCGCATCTCTATCCTATAAGAGTGACCCCTGACTTCCGGGTGCGTCGATGACCAGCTGAGTCGCACGTTTCGGCAGCTCCCGGTGAAACGAACTTTTGGGCTCTTGATAGGAGCCCCAACGGCAATTTTGATGGCTAAAAACACTGTGCGGTAAACCAGAAGGGAATCCCCCCTGGATACGGATGAAAAAAGGAGGAGAAAGTGGCCGGATTGCAGTGGATCCTTTAGAACAGCGGCAAGGAAGGCAAGCAAAAACCAAGATGGCGTCGGAAGGTGGCAGTTTAACATGGGGCCCTGAACAACAAGAGTTTTTGAAATGCTGTGTGGAAGAGCTCAAAAAGGAAATGAAGGAAGAGCTGTTGGCCCCGATACTACAGGCGATCGAAGGGCTAAAGGAGGAACAAAAGACCCAGGAGCGGGAGCTTCGGGTCGTGAAGGCAAAGGCAGCCGAGAATGAGGACGACATACAGGGCCTGGTGGTGAAGACGGAGATGCATGAGGCACATCAGAAACGATGTGTGGAAAGGTTGGAGGCACTGGAGAACAACGCAAGGAGGAACAACCTGAGGATTCTTGGTCTTCCTGAAGGTGTGGAGGGAGCGGACGTCGGGGCATATGTGAGCACGATGCTGCACTCGTTAATGGGAGCGGAGGCCCCGGCGGGTCCGTTGGAGGTGGAGGGAGCATACCGAGTGATGGCGCGAGGACCGAGAGCAGGAGAAATTCCCAGAGCCATAGTGGTGAGATTCCTCCGTTTTAAGGATAAAGAAATGGTCCTTAGATGGGCAAAGAAAACTCAGAGCAGTAAATGGGAGAACGTGGTGATCCGCGTTTATCAAGACTGGAGTGCGGAGGTGGCGAGAAGGAGGGCGATCTTTAATCGGGCCAAGGCGGTGCTTCATAAAAAGAAGATAAAATTTGGAATGCTGCAACCGGCAAGACTGTGGGTCACATATCGAGGAAGGCACCACTACTTTGAGACGGCGGATGAAGCGTGGACTTTTATTGTGGAAGAAAAACTGGAATGAGCGGGTTATTAAAAAGAACGTTTGAACAAAGTGGTGGGGCGAATGTGGGGGGCGAAGAGGGGGGTTAAAAAGGGGGGAAAGAGGAGTTTTATGTACTAATCCTGCGATGTGGTAACTTTTCTCTCTTCCACAGGTGGTGATGGGGGGAGGAGGGGAGGTGGAGGAGATGGGGCGTTGGCCGTTGGGGGCGGGGCCAAGGGAGAAGCGCGGGCTTGGTTCCCGCGCTATGATAATCATGGCGGGAATAGAGAAGCAGGAAGGAGAGGGCGTCGCACGGTGCGAGCCGAGGTCACGGGGGGAAGCCGAGGTCGGCCAGAGTTTGCTGACTTCTGGGAGCAACATGGGGGGAGTAATTACGCTAGCGGGGGATCTAGTGGGGGGGGGGGTGGGAGGGGGGAATTACTGGGTTGCTGCTGCTGGGGAAAGGGGGGAGCTGGTATGGGAGGGGATGTGCGGGGGGGCACCGCCTGGGGGAGATACAGCTGCGTGGGAACTGGGTGAGGAGCTGGAAAAAGGGGATGGCTAATCGACAAGGAGGGGGGGGTTAGGAAGCCCCCCAACCCGGCTGATCACGTGGAATGTGAGAGGGCTGAACGGGCCGATAAAGAGGGCACGGGTACTCGCACACCTTAAGAAACTTAAGGCAGATGTGGTTATGTTACAGGAAACGCACCTGAAACTGATAGACCAGGTTAGGCTATGCAAAGGATGGGTGGGGCAGGTGTTCCATTCGGGGCTAGATGCGAAAAACAGGGGGGTGGCTATATTAGTGGGGAAGCGGGTAATGTTCGAGGCAAAGACTATAGTGGCGGATGACGGGGGCAGATACGTGATGGTGAGTGGCAAACTACAGGGGGAGACGGTGGTTTTGGTAAACGTATATGCCCCGAACTGGGATGATGCCAATTTTATGAGGCGGATGCTAGGACGCATTCCGGACCTAGAGATGGGAAAGCTGATAATGGGGGGAGATTTTAATACGGTGTTGGAACCAGGGCTGGATAGGTCGAAGTCCAGGACTGGAAGGAGGCCGGCAGCAGCCAAGGTACTTAAAGATTTTATGGAGCAGATGGGAGGTGTAGACCCGTGGAGATTTAGCAGACCTAGGAGTAAGGAGTTCTCGTTTTTCTCCTATGTCCATAAAGTCTACTCGCGAATAGACTTTTTTGTGCTGGGAAGGGCGTTGATCCCGAAGGTGAGGGGAACAGAGTATACGGCTATAGCCATTTCGGATCACGCTCCACACTGGGTAGACTTGGAGATAGGGGAGGAAACAGGAGGGCGCCCACCCTGGAGAATGGACATGGGACTAATGGCAGATGAGGGGGTGTGTCTAAGGGTGAGGGGGTGCATTGAAAAGTACTTGGAACTCAATGATAATGGGGAGGTCCAGGTGGGAGTGGTCTGGGAGGCGCTGAAGGCGGTGGTTAGAGGGGAGCTGATATCAATAAGGGTACATAAAGGGAAGCAGGAGAGTAAGGAACGGGAGCGGTTGCTGCAAGAACTTTTGAGGGTGGACAGACAATATGCGGAAGCACCGGAGGAGGGACTGTACAGGGAAAGGCAAAGGCTACATGTAGAATTTGACTTGCTGACTACGGGCACTGCAGAGGCACAATGGAGGAAGGCACAGGGTGTACAGTACGAATATGGGGAGAAGGTGAGCAGGTTGCTGGCACACCAATTGAGGAAAAGGGGAGCAGCGAGAGAAATGGGGGGAGTGAGGGATGAGGAAGGAGAGATGGAGCGGGGAGCGGAGAGAGTGAATGGAGTGTTCAAGACATTTTATAAAAAATTATATGAAGCTCAACCCCCGGATGGGAGGGAGAGAATGATGGGCTTTTTGGATCGGCTGGAATTTCCCAAGGTGGAAGAGCAGGAAAGGGTGGGACTGGGAGCACAGCTCGAGGTAGAAGAAGTGGTGAAATGAATTAGGAGCATGCAGGCGGGAAAGGCCCCGGGACCGGATGGATTCCCAGTCGAATTCTACAGAAAATATGTGGACTTGCTCGCCCCGGTATTGACGAGGACCTTTAATGAGGCAAAGGAAAGGGGACAACTGCCCCCGACTATGTCTGAAGCAACGATATCGCTTCTCTTAAAGAAGGAAAAGGACCCTCTACAATGCGGGTCCTATAGACCTATTTCCCTCCTAAATGTAAATGCCAAGATCCTGGCCAAGGTAATGGCAATGAGAATAGAGGAATGTGTCCCAGGGGTGGTCCACGAGGACCAAACTGGGTTTGTGAAGGGGAGACAGCTGAACACGAATATACGGAGGCTGTTAGGGGTAATGATGATGCCCCCACCAGAGGGGGAAACGGAGATAGTAGTGGCGATGGATGCCGAGAAAGCATTTGATAGAGTGGAGTGGGATTATTTGTGGGAGGTGTTGAGGAGATTTGGTTTTGGAGAGGGGTATGTTAGATGGGTGCAGCTGTTGTATAGGGCCCCGATGGCGAGCGTGGTCACGAATGGACGGGGATCTGCATATTTTCGGCTCCATAGAGGGACAAGGCAGGGATGCCCTCTGTCCCCATTATTGTTTGCACTGGCGATTGAGCCCCTGGCGATAGCGGTGAGGGGTTCCAAGAAGTGGAGGGGAGTACTTAGAGGAGGAGAAGAACACCGGGTATCTTTGTATCCGGACGATTTGTTACTATATGTGGCAGACCCGGCGGAGGGGATGCCAGAAATAATGCGGATACTTGGGGAGTTTGGGGATTTTTCAGGGTATAAATTGAACATGGGGAAAAGTGAGTTGTTTGTGGTGCATCCAGGGGAGCAGAGTAGAGAAATAGAGGACCTACCGTTGAGGAAGGTAACAAGGGACTTTCGTTACCTGGGGATCCAGATAGCCAAGAATTGGGGCACATTGCATAGGTTAAATTTAACGCGGTTGGTGGAACAGATGGAGGATGATTTCAAGAGATGGGATATGGTATCCCTGTCACTGGCAGGGAGGGTGCAGGCGGTTAAGATGGTGGTCCTCCCGAGATTCCTCTTTGTGTTTCAGTGCCTCCCGGTGGTGATCACGAAGGCTTTTTTTAAAAGGATTGAAAAGAGCATCATGGGTTTTGTGTGGGCCGGGAAGACCCCGAGAGTGAGGAAGGGATTCTTACAGCGTAGCAGGGATAGGGGGGGGGCTGGCACTACCGAGGCTAAGTGAGTATTATTGGGCCGCTAATATTTCAATGGTGAGTAAGTGGATGGGAGAGGAGGAGGGAGCGGCATGGAAGAGATTAGAGAGGGCGTCCTGTAGGGGGACTAGCCTACAGGCTATGGTGACAGCCCCATTGCCGTTCTCACCGAGGAACTACACCACAAGCCCGGTGGTGGTGGCTACACTGAAGATTTGGGGACAGTGGAGACGGCATAGGGGAAAGACTGGAGCCTTGGGGGGGTCCCCGATAAGAAACAACCATAGGTTTGCCCCGGGGGGAATGGATGGGGGATATGGAATGTGGCAAAGAGCAGGAATAACGCAACTGAAAGATCTGTTTGTGGATGGGAAGTTCGCGAGTCTGGGAGCGCTGACCGAGAAATATGGGTTGCCCCAAGGGACTGCATTCAGGTATATGCAACTGAGGGCTTTTGCGAGGCAACAGGTGAGGGAATTCCCGCAGCTCCCGACACAAGAGGTGCAGGACAGAGTGATCTCAAAGACATGGGTGGGGGATGGTAAGGTGTCAGATATATATAGGGAAATGAGGGACGAAGGGGAGACTATGGTAGATGAACTAAAAGAGGAATGGGAAGAAGAGCTGGGGGAGGAGATCAAGGAGGGGCTGTGGGCAGATGCCCTAAGCAGGGTAAACTCGTCATCCTCGCGTGCCAGGCTAAGCCTGATTCAGTTTAAGGTATTACACAGGGCGCATATGACTGGAGCACGGCTCAGTAAATTTTTTGGGGTGGAGGATAGGTGTGCGAGGTGCTCGAGAAGCCCAGCGAATCATACCCATATGTTTTGGTCATGCCCGGCACTACAGGGGTTTTGGATGGGGGTGACAAAGGTGCTTTCAAAAGGAGTATGGGTCCGGGTCGAACCAAGCTGGGGGTTGGCTATATTTGGGTTTCACAAGAGCCGGGAGTGCAGGATGCGAGAGAGGCCGATGTTTTGGCCTTTGCGTCCCTAGTAGCCCGGCGTAGGATATTGCTAATGTGGAAAGAAGCCAAGCCCCCGGGGGTGGAGACCTGGATAAACGACATGGCAGGGTTTATAAAGCTAGAGCGGATTAAGTTCGTCCTAAGGGGGTCGGCTCAAGGGTTCACCAGGCGGTGGCAACCGTTCGTCGAATACCTCGCAGAAAGATAGATGGAATGGAAAAAAGAAGGCAGCAGCAGCAGCCCAGGATCGGGGGCGGGGGGGGGGGGGGGGCGGTGGTGGAGGAGGAATCAGAAGGACTCTCAGGGTTGTTAATATATACTGTATAATATGTATAGGTCGTTGCTACAGATAATTATATATTGGACTGTTAAATTATATTTTTGGAGAGTGTTACTTGTGATAAAGCAGTTGCCAATTAGTGTTAGTTTTCATTTTGTTATTTATTATTTATTCATTTTCTGTTTATAAAATAGGTCATTGTTATTTGTGTTGTTATAATATTGTGTAAAGGATGCACAATGTACTGTGTTGGTTGACCAAAAATTTTCAATAAAATATTTAAAAAAAAATAAGAGTGACCCCTAATGTTAAAACAGTGTCCCCTAGTTCTGCACTCACCCACAGGAGGAAATGTCCTTTTAATGCGCACCTTGTCAATACCATTCACAATCTTACATCACAGGTCCGTTATATTCAGGAAAATTGTTACCTTTCAGCCTCAATTTTATATTCAAGTCACCCCTCGCTCGTCTAAACTCCAGTGGAACCAAGTCCAACCTGTTCAATCTTTCCTCATAAAACAACCCAATTACTGTGTCAACCAATCTGTTTATCTGTCTTCTTATAATTTCATTCACGTTATTGGAAAATTACAACTAGTTTTTTCAAATCAGAAGTAACAAGGAACACGTTAGTTTAGAAATCATAATTACTTGAGATTTTAGCAAATTTTAAGACCCTCATTTCCAACTTCCTATTAGGCTTGCTCCAGTCTAAGTCTGCACGCTCCTCCAGCCCTATGCATCAACTTTTTAAATATTAGAACATTGGATCTCAAGGGAAGCAGCCAGAACTACTACTGAAAGGTAGGTTTTCCTTTCTGAATCTAATTTCCGATCCGAAAGCTGTATTCTGAGAAAAGAAATAATTGTCTAATCAGGCAACTTTATGCCTGTGCTTGAGAAACTCACAGTGTGAGGGCTATGGAGGCACAATGCACCATTAAAAATAATATGGACAATATGATGGACCATCCATAATAAGTGCCATTGCGTCCCATTTATAAGCCAAGCTATACCTATCCAGCAGCTCCATTGTCTGAGACAAAAGGAATAGAATTCTGGGAGTTGGCATCTGTCAGAGTGACATACATTGGCAATGTAATACTCCACCAGTCTGATGTGTCTGGCGTATTCTGACCCTACTCTCGTTTGTATGGTCAACTCATTTGCATGTGCTTCTGAAATTCATATGCACAGATCCTAGGTAACATGGAAATATTAAGCTAAGAGAGTTTGAAAATTAACCATGCAGCTTTGATAAAGCCAAGAGTGGCTGAACAGCCTGTTCCAGCAGGCCGAGGAGCAGCATATACGTAAGGAATGTTCTGCTCGACTGAGCTCACTGTCAGAGGCCGTATGCCTTTGTGGCACTTGATGAACAAGGGGTAAGATCTGTCAGTGGCATCCAAAGAAGGGGCCAGAGCATTGGTAGGAGGCAAAGAAAGCTCAAAATCTGACAAAAAGTGACCTGCAAAACTTTCTGACTGTGATGGAGCAGACAGACAGACCGATGTGTGCCCCTGGGAGGAAAGCACAAAAACGTAATTCACATGCCATGTGGAGGGAGCTAGTTGGCAATGGCATTGGCACGAAGTGACAACTCAGCACTGCTGGACTGCTGAGACACTATCTGAATATTGAGCGAATGGTGGCAATTTCTGCTCAGGGCTGTTGAAGGAATGTGCTATGGGAGCTCACAAAGCAACAGTGGTGTTATCTATGCCACCTTTGGAAAGACGTCTGGATGCCCTATCTTGCTGCTACCTTGTTGTTTTGCCAAATTGGATGAATTCCCCTGCTTTGAATATGTGATATGTTAATTGTCTGAAGAATTCATATCCAAACTGCACCCTCAATCATGTTATAGATATTGTGCAGCTGCCTGAAATAAGGCAGTATGATAAAACTGTGTCGTCATGACCATCATAGAGACGGGTATGGGTAGCAGTGGCAGGACACGTGAGTGGTCCTCTATTGAAAAGTTCTCTATTGCCTCATTGATCAAGTGCACTCTTTTACTGCACAGTTCCTCAACAAGTCTTCCTAGAGTTTGTGTTGCACATTTTCTCAGGGAAGGAATATCTTGCGGGCCACTATAAAAGAACAATACTGCACAGGAACAGGCCCTTCGGCCCTCCAAGCCTGCGCCGACCTATCTTACAGGGTACTATCTTCCCCTCATTATCCTTTCATCCACGCTCTCCCCTCCTCTTCCATGATAATGACCTGCAAATGTGTGCTCAAAGGGGATCTCATGCCTGTGCTTGAGAAACTCACTTTGTGAGGGATATGGAGGCCTGGGCAAAATATCCCAGTGGCCTCACAATCCCACAAGAACACAGAAATTAGCCCAGTATCCAAATGAAAAGCACACTGAAGAGATCACCTGAAATATTTACAATTCTACTTTTGTTTTGTTTTGCACTGCAGTGCTGATGTTGGGCTGCAGTAGAGTGCCTAAGTGGAGTTGTGTGACTGAGGGCGTTGGGTGTGGAGGGAGAAAGGTGCTCCTTTCATTTTCTACCTGTCCTTCAAGGCGAGCGGTGGCCTTACAGTGGGGACCATCAACTAAGTAGCAAAACCTCTCAGGTTGTATTCCCTGTATTACTCCCAGTGCCACATGCTAGCGAGTACAGGAATAGGAGTACAGCATTAATTTTGAAAGTGATATACTTCAGTCCCAAACAAGGATAGCTAAAGTAAACATTGGTCCCTTGGAGGCACAGAAAGGAGAAATTATCATGGGGAATGAAGAAATGGCAAAAATATTGAACAAATATTTTGCGTCTCTCTCTCTCCACAGTAGAAGATACAGATAGAGAACAAGTGACTAATATGTATAAAGAACTTCAGGTAATTAATATTAGCAGAGAAAACATATTGGAGAAGCGTAAGGAACTAGAATCTATCAAATCCTCGGGAACTGGTGGCTTATACGTTAGGGATCTAAAAAAGGTAGCTGTACTGAGCTAGTTATTATTTTCCAGAAATCACTGATTCTCGAGTGGTCCCAATGGATTGGAAGTTAGCAAATATCACACCGTTATTCAAGAATGGAGGGAGAGAGAAAACAGGGAACTACTGGCCTGACATCAATTGTGGGGAAAATACTGGAATGTATTATGAAGGAAGTCTTAGCAATGCACTTTGTGAGACCAGACAAAGCCAACAAGCTTTACAAAAGGGAAATTGTGTTTAACAAATTTCTTAGAGCTTTTAGAAGATGTAATTAGTAGGGGAGAACAAGTAGATATTGGGCAGGATTCTCTGTTTGGGAGACTAAGTGCTTCCAGCAGGGTAGAATCACAGTTGGTTCTGGGAGTGGCGCCCAGGAGTAATTTCCTCCCCTTTGCCATGCAGATTTATGCATCGCAGGGAGCGCACTGAATTCTGTTGGAATCCCGGAATCGAGCCTCCTCCATCAGACCCCCAACAGGGACCCCCACAATCAGACCCCCAATAAAGACCCCCCCATCAGGGACCCCCATCAGACCTGCCCCCTGATCAGAGATCCCTGCCCGAAAGTTGTAGAGCAGTCCAGGCAATGGGTTGAAAATCCTTGTATTTGCACTTACCCTTTCCTAACATCTGCTGCCTCAGACAGAAGTGTTCAAAGCAGCAGCTGTTACATGTGTCAGAGGATTTCTCTCAAAGCCCAGTATACTTCAAAGAACTTGCAATCCTTGACAGCCTTTGAGATGCAGATCTTCCATTCAATTTCATACAGCAATACATTGCATTAGACAGTGATTGACAGATTTTAATATTCCAGAGACAGCTGCTTGGTTGATTGTTCATTGATCATTCTCTTCACACGTGAATGCATCTCCATTACCCTGCTTTGATGCTAACCACAATCTTCAGAAACACTCTTGTTAAGATTGACAGGTCTTCACCACATCAAAGGCAATTAAGTACTTTGACTTCTCTTTTTCTCAGCAGGAAGCACTTAGCTGAGTGGAACTTGTAAGTGCTGGTGTTCAGAGGGATTTGGGTGTATTAGTACAAGGAGCAGAGAAATTTAGCATGCAAGCACAACACCATATTAGGAAGACAATTGGCATGTTGGCCTTTGTTGCAAAAGAATAAGGAAATATTGGTACAATTGTACAAGCTGTTGGTGAGACCACACGTGAAGCACTGCACACAGTGTTGGCCTCCATATCTATAGGACAACATACTTGCCTTGGAGGCAGTACAGCAAAGGTTCGCCAGATTGGTCCCTAGGATGGGAGGGTTATCCAACAATGAGAGACTACATTGGACTGGGATTCTCAGAAGTTTTGAAGAATGGAAGCCAACCTCATTGTAACATGCAAGATTCTGAAAGTGCTTGACGACATCGACACTGAGAGGTTCTATCCCCTGGCTCCAGAATCTAGAACTCTATCGCAGGATAAGGGGCCTGAGAGACTGAGGAGAGATTTCTTCATTCAAAGGGTTGTGAATCATCAAGATTCTCCATGGTAGAAAGTTATGGGTCCTCCATCATTGAGAATATTTAAGATTGAGATGAACAGATTTTTCATCTCTTAGGGAAGCACTGGACATAGGGAGCAGACAGGACAGTAGAGTTGAGACAGAAGATTAGCCATGATGGTACTAAAGAGCCGAGCTGCCTCAAAGGACCATTTGCTTTAATCCTGTTCCGATTTCTTACATCCTTTTCTTATTGTTTAACGGTTTGAACCAAACTTTGGTTCATCCAGTGTTAATTTGTTCATCTGGAGGAATTGAGGGAAAATATGTGTGAAAAGCACAAAGAACTGGTCCACGTCACAAGCCACAACCTTGGGTCCTGCTGTTGTCCAAGTAAATATAGTGCAATGTGACCTAATGCCTGTAAGTTCCCAGGGCTGGTTCAGCTCAGTGGGCTAGACAGCTGGCTTGTGATGCAGAACAAGGCCAGCAGTGCGGGTTCAATTCCCGTACCAGCTTACCCAAACAGGCGCTGGAATGTGGCGACTAGGGGCTTTTCACAGTTACTTCATTGCAGTGTTAATGTAAGCCTACTTGTGACAATAAAAATTATTATTATTAAAATATAATACTATTTATTCCCTATTGAGCTCTATTAACAATGTATCTATTTCTTAATGCATGTGCGGGAATGATGTGCAAGATGAACTAATTCAAGATGATTCTGCCCAATCTATGCTCATGAAATTAGTATCAGGCTCTGATTCAGCATTGGATCATCAGTTGTAGAAGAAGTTTCTGATGTGTTGGGTACTCTGCTACACAGACGAACCAACACGGTTGCGAATGGTACAACTCAGTTTTATTGCTAACATTTATTTACAGTGGTAAACTGGTTACTGAGGTTCGATCATAACCCTAGAATCTGTGGACCTATTCCTAATACTATCTTGTAGTGGCACTCAGCACATGGTGGATGTCTGAGTGGCTTGCTGTGAGCTCTGTGCCCTAAGCTGTCTCCTGCTGGAATGCCCAGGAAGTGTCGTGTTCCCTGTTTTGTACTGTGTATGCTCTTGCCTGTGATTGGCTGTGGTGTTGTGTGTGTGTTGATTGGTCCGTTGATCTGTCCATCAGTATGTATGTATGTTTGTGCTATGATGTTTACCTGAATATCATGACAGTTTCCTTTTCTATTCACATTACCAGCCATTCTATGTGTCATCATAAATGCAGAGAAAATTAAGTTATGGGAATTAAACATAAAAATGTATTCTGGGCACTCAAATAGAGTATGTATATAGTCTGGCAGAAAGAATCATATAAAGTTTCTCACAAACAAGAAGTGGGAATGTAAATGATACCAACACAGATTTTTCATCAGCCTTGATGTAAGCTGACATTTTTAAACATAAGCAAGAATATATTTAACTTTTCACAAGTCTGCTCGGAAAATAAAAGATGCATCTACACATTTACTTTACTGATTAAATAGAAATTCTGATGAAAAATATATAAGGCGAAGGTTGTAACGAACAAACACAATATTAAATGGGTTATAAATAGCAATGATCAGAAAGCAAAGGGAGCACATGAATAAATTACTTAAGACATGCAAGATATGTAAATTTGATCTTCAAAACAGTGGGAGAGAATTCTGTCCAAAATTTAGGGGTCTATTTGGAGCCTGCACTCCCCGCTCATGAGTGACTCAAGATCCAGAGAAAATCGAAGAACGTGATTGGGTTTCGGGATTCCCCCACCGCGCGGTGAAAGCACAGAACGGCATTTTAACACATTTGCATGTCATCAGCGAGCAGTCTCTCCAGACCTTCCCCCCCCTCATGGAATATTTACCTTGTGTCGGTGGGCATGACACCGGCGTCATTTACGGCAGGTCTACAATAGCATGAGCCTGGCAGCTTCACCTCCACGGGGGATATCGGAGGGGAATGCTCAGGCAGCCATGATTCCCAGGCTCTTCGCTGATCAGGGTGCACCAGAGAGGACATGGGGACACATGGCTGGGGGTCAGTCAGTCATTCTTGGAGGGGGGGAGCCGCTAGCAGGCCTTACCGTCCATTCACTTCAGGTTGCCCCTTGTTTTAAGGGGCTGGCATGCAGACATCGTTTCCTGCATTCTCCTTGCTGGACCCATGGCCTAATCACCGCTGAGAAGAGTGCCCGTCCTTAGTGGGAGCTGGTAAGTGGATGGGAGGAAGTAAATACTGAGGGTCACCACTTGGGGCGACTGTGAGGTAATTGGAGTGGGGTCCCATGACAGGCCAGACAGCAGCGGCAAAGTGGGGTTCTCATGCGGAATGAAGACCCTCTCACTTGGAGAAGCACAACTGAACTGTGAGTAGAACCCCACACTCAGGCATAACTCTGAGGACCAAGGGGTTAAGCTCTATTGAATATCAAATTCCACTTGTCCAGGATGTTTGTCTCTCATGAATAAATGTGTAGGGCTGTGAAATGGGAGACTGAGGGTGTCTTTTAGATGTGCGCTTGTCATGCTCATTGCAAGTTCATTAATCAGCTGTGCTTTGTCACAAGAGGCATTCCATTGTTTGATATGCACTTTCACCCTTCATTGACAAGTCAATTGTGCCAATGAAATATGCAGAACTAAAGGTCACTGCCACTGATTGGAGTCCCAAGCATGCAGCGGGTGACCGAGGGGGTCGTCTGACATGACTGTCTGCTCCTCTTCCGCGGCTTCATTCACGACCGGGTGTCCCTCACTTTACTTGATTTACTTTATTTGGTTCAATCAAAATCCCAAGCATTGAACTCCAATGCTCATACAAGAGTTTATATCACTGAGGTGAGCCCCAAAGCAAGGCTTCATGCCGAAGTCTACCATCATTCACCCTGTTATATGTCCTGATAGGGAGCTTCTTTGAGGTGCCCTGTGAGGATGTCGACACAGGTCCCATGCATCCACTCAATGGCCCTGTCACCTAACGCAAGGAGGCGCGGGGGGGGAGGGGGGGGGAGAATGGCCAGGAGCAATGTACCAGTGGACTCTCGAGTGTTCAGGTGAGTGATATGCCGGTGTGAGAGGGGAGCGGGTGAGGTCACCAAGGGGATGTGCATGGTGGAAATTCCAGTAGAGGGCTGAGGGGCAGGGCTTTCTCAGGGACCTCACCGCTCACTTTATCTTTCTTTTTTCAGTGCATGATTCTGGAGGATCATGGCGCCTGTCGAGTTGGTGTTTCTACTCATAGCGATCGAGCAGCAGCAGAGAATGAGCCTTGCTGCTCCATGTGTCCAGGACCACCGCCCTGCTGAGGAGGGCAGGCTGGACACATAGCTGTACAGGGAGCAACACACAGAGGGAACGGCCCTGTTTCAGACTGTACCGGCAAAGGGTCTTCCGACGTCGGACTTCCTATCAACAGCTGGTGAAGTCACAGTGCCAGAGAAGTCTGAGTTTGTTCTTAGGGGTGGTGGACCACCTTTGCCATGTCCTGCAAGAGCTGGCATTATATCGGATGGGAGGACACCAACTGCCCATCGAGTTTAAAGTCACCACCGCTCTGAACCTCTATGCGAGCAGCACCGATGATCTGTGTAGAATTTCCCAGTCAGCCACACACAATACATCAGAGAGGTTACAGATGCCCTTTATGCGAGGAACCACATGTAGATCAACTTGGACTGGGACCAGGAGAGCCAAGGTGCCATAACCATGGGCCTCGGTCACTTAGCTGGCATGCAGCAGATGCAGGGGGCGATAGATTACGCCCACATGGCCCTACAGTCTCCTTGGCATCATGCGGCTACATTTATGAACTGTCAGGGATTCCATTCATCAAAATGCAGATCGTCTGAAACCACACAATGCGAATCATGCCGGTGTGTGCCCATTTCCATGGGAGCATCCATGACAGTTACACCTTGGGACGCTCGCAGATGCCAGACATCTTTGAGGGAGACCAACGCTTGGAGGGATCGAGGAGCGTCACATATCCTTGGATGAGGAGGAAGTCAAGGAAGACAGCGAGGGGCAACCCATGGAGGAGGAGGAGGAAGGACCTCGGGCCATGACCAAGGCCCGCTTGGTGCTGTTGAGCTAGGGACGTCCTCAGAGCCACTAGGTTTGGGAACAATCGGGACTAGGAGTGTGGAGATCTACAGCTATGGGGACTGTGATTTCAGCATTAATGTGGTGTGAGCGGTAGGTTTCCGTGATGTGCCCGATATCATGGGCAGGGCACTAAAGCCATTGGCCGGACCCTGCAGGAAAATGATGATGATGCATTGAGGACAGAGTGATGCTCCTATATTCCTCAGCGATGTGTCTGACTTCTACCTGACAGAGAGCTGAACGCATCCTGCCAAGAAACGGGCATATCATGGGGTTTAGAGACATGGGATGAGCTTTCATCTGCAACAGCTCTCTTCCAGGCCAGGTATTCTATTGTGTTTCTCCAGTTAACCTCCAGGGTGGGTCAGGCTCTCTACACTTTGTCAGCCCATGGCATCCTCATCCCTGGAGAAGAGTGGTTGAATGAGAGGCCTGAGTGTTGGTGCCGAGGGTGTGGGGGGGGGGGGGGTAGGGGGGCAGCAGCAGCGCGTCTTCACTAAGTTAGCAGTGTGGGAAGTGGCAGAGACATAGCGCTGCCTCTCTCACACTGACACAAAAATAGGTGGGATTGCAAATGGTGAGGATGACACAAAAGAATCTATAGAGAGTTATAAACAGGTTAGGTGAGTGGACAAAAAGTTGGCAGATGGAATTAATGCAGGAAAATGTGAAGTTATACACTTTGGTAGAAAGAATAAAGGAGCTGAATATTATTTTAATGGAGAAAGACTGCAGAAAACTGCAGCAACAGAGGGACCTGGGGGTCCTTGTGCATGAATCACAAAAATCTAGCTTGCAAGTTCAGCAGGTAATTGGAAAGGTAAATGAAATGTTGGCCTTCATCTCAAAGGGAACAGAGTATAAAAATAGGGAAGTCCTGCTGAAACTGTACAAGGCACTGGTTAGACCACACCTAGAATACTGTGAACAGATTTGGTCCCCTTATTGAAGGAAGATATACAGGCATTGGAGGCAGTCTAGAGAAGGTTCATGAGGCTGACCCCAGGTATAGAGAGATTTTCTTATGAGGAGAGGTTGAGTAGATTGGGCCTGTACTCATTGGACTTAGAAGAATGACAGACAACCTTATTGAGACATAGGATTCTCAGGAGACTTGGCAGGGTAGATGAGAGGTTGTTTCTCTTTGTAGGAGGGTCTAGAACCAGAGAGCAAAATCTTAGAGTAAGGGGTCATCCACTTAGAACAGAGATGATGAGGAATTTCTTCTCTCAGAGTAGTGAATCGGTGGAATTATTTACCACAGAGGGAGTAGAGGCTGGGTTATTAAGTATGTTCAATGCTGAGGCAGACAGATTATTAATCAGTAAGGGAATCAGTTATGGGTTAAGGCAGGAAAGTGGAGTTAAGGATTATATCAGATTCGCCATGATCTCATTGAATGGTGGAGCTGACTCGATGGGCTGAGTGGCCTACTTCTGCTCCGACGTTTTATGGTCTTATGGATGAAGCCTCGAGTATGCACGGGGGGTTTGCAGAGCATGGCACCACAAAATGATAGGGAGCAGGATCTGCTGGTGACAGAAGGCGATTGGACTCCTCCAGTTAGCCTTGCAGTCCGAGGATGGATGCTGTCATCCCTTCCTGATTCTCATAACTCTGCATTTACAGTTCCGCCAAACCCAGGGACATGTCATGTTAGGGCTCAGCAGTGCCCTGGACCCCAACATCCCTCAAGTGCCAGATCCCTGGGGTGTCCCTACATCTGCCTGCTGTGGATTATCAGCTGTGAGGTGCTCACCAGTGAGTGACCCAGAAGCCTGGCTACTACTCAATCCCACCGAGGTGTGAGAACCTGCGCTGGTGGAGGGTGCGGGTGACAGATGTGGCTCCTCGTCCATGGTGATGTCTGAGAATTTCCCCTTCTGAGCTGCTTGGGGTCTGTGGTTTCCAGGGGCCGTGACGATTACCGGGCAGCTGTTCTGATTGCCCTGCAAGGGAAGGGAGATGACATTAGTACATCCCGGGGATAAATGATGTAGGGTTTGAGGAATGGATGTTTGTCCTTAGGATTCTCACTTTTGCTCGCTGCCCCGCTTCTCCACCTGCACAGGTGTGGAGCTGCTCCTCCTCGGCCAGCTCAAGGGCAGTTTCCTCATGGTGGGGTGAGCGTGCAGACCTCCCACAATGCTCCGGCTGGCTGTGCCCTCTCACGCCAGCTATGCTCGGGTTTGTCCTGTAGGGGTACAGATGAAGAGAGTGTAGACGGGAGTTCTGCCAGTTCAGACAGTTGAGGCAGGGGGCACCAAGGTGACTGGGGAGGGGGGAGAGGTGGGGGGGGGGGGGGGGGGGGGGACGCGGAGAGGGCCTCATAACCGGTTGGCAATACACGGTCTGGCTGAGAGATCACTTTGGAGGTGTGACAGGGCGGGTGAGGGAGTGCAATGAGAGATTGGAGGTGGCAGACTTACCCTGGCCGCGCGGAGCAGGCCATTCCCGTCCTCTTCAGTCGGGAGCTGGTGCTCTCTGAAGATGCTATACTCTCCCATGCGGGGGTGGTGACCTTGCTGGTGGGCCGCTTCCTGGAGTACAGGCACAGGACATCCCACCTCTGCTGCACACCATCTGGGAATCTGGTCACCCTCCGTGAAACGCGGTGCTCCCTCCGTGAGACGCGGTGCTCCCTCTGTGAGACGCGGTGCTCCGTCCATGAGACGTGGTGCTCCCTCCATGAGACGCGGTGCTCCCTCCATGAAACGCAGTGCTCGCTCCGTGAAACGCGGTGCTCCATCTGTGAGACGCAGTGCTCCATCCATGAGACGCGGTGCTCCCTCCATGAGACGCGGTGCTCCCTCCATGAAACGCGCTGCTCCCTCCGTGAGACGCGGTGCTCCCTCAGTGAGACGCGGTGCTCCCTCCATGAGACGCGGTGCTCCCTCCATGAGACGCGGTGCTCCCTCCATGAAACGCGCTGCTCCCTCCGTGAGACGCGGTGCTCCCTCAGTGAAACGCGGTGCTCCCTCCGTGAAACGCGGTGCTTCCTCAGTGAAACATGGTGCTCCCTCTGTGAAACACCGTGCTCCCTCCGTGAGATGCGGTGCTCCCTCAGTAAAACGCGGTTCTCCCTCCGTGAAACGTGGTGCTCACTCCGTGAAACGCGGTGCTCCCTCTGTGAAACGCGGTGCTCCCTCAGTGAAACGTGGTGCTCCCTCAGTGAAACGCGGTGCTCCCTCTCCCTCTGTGAAACGCGGTGCTCCCTCTCCCTCTGTGAAACGCGGTGCTCCCTCTCCCTCTGTGAAACGCGGTGCTCCCTCTCCCTCTGTGAAACCCGGTGCTCCCTCTGTGAAATGCGGTGCTCCCTCCGTGAGACGCGGTGCGCCCTCTGTGAGACACGGTGCTCCCTCCGTGAGACGCGGATCTCCCTCAGTGAAAAACGGTGCTCACTCTGTGAAACGCGCTGCTCCCTCCGTGAGACGCGGTGCTCCCTCAGTGAGACGCGGTGCTCCCTCAGTGAAACGCGGTGCTCCCTCAGTGAAACGCGGTTCTCCCTCAGTGAAACGCGCTGCTCCCTCAGTGAAACACGGTGCACCCTCAGTGAAACGCGCTGCTCCCTCCGTGAGACGCGGTGCTCCCTCAGTGAAACGCGGTGCTCCCTCCGTGAAACGCGGTGCTTCCTCAGTGAAACATGGTGCTCCCTCTGTGAAACACCGTGCTCCCTCCGTGAGATGCGGTGCTCCCTCAGTAAAACGCGGTTCTCCCTCCGTGAAACGTGGTGCTCACTCCGTGAAACGCGGTGCTCCCTCTGTGAAACGCGGTGCTCCCTCAGTGAAACGCGGTGCTCCCTCAGTGAAACGCGGTGCTCCCTCTCCCTCTGTGAAACGCGGTGCTCCCTCTCCCTCTGTGAAACCCGGTGCTCCCTCTGTGAAATGCGGTGCTCCCTCCGTGAGACGCGGTGCGCCCTCTGTGAGACACGGTGCTCCCTCCGTGAGACGCGGATCTCCCTCAGTGAAAAACGGTGCTCACTCTGTGAAACGCGCTGCTCCCTCCGTGAGACGCGGTGCTCCCTCAGTGAGACGCGGTGCTCCCTCAGTGAAACGCGGTGCTCCCTCAGTGAAACGCGGTTCTCCCTCAGTGAAACGCGCTGCTCCCTCAGTGAAACACGGTGCACCCTCAGTGAAACGCGGTGCTCCCTCAGTGAAACGCGGTTCTCCCTCAGTGAAACGCGCTGCTCCCTCATTGAAACGCGGTGCTCCCTCAGTGAAACGCGGTGCTCCCTCAGTGAAACGCGGTTCTCCCTCAGTGAAACGCGCTGCTCCCTCCGTGAGACGCGGTGCTCCCTCAGTGAAACGCGCTGCTCCCTCTGTGAGACACCGTGCTCCCTCCGTGAGACGCGGGGCTCCCTCAGTGAAACACGGTGCTCCCTCCGTGAGACACGGTGCTCCCTCCGTGAGACGCGGTGCTCCCTCAGTGAAAAACGGTGCTCACTCTGTGAAACGCAGTGCTCCCTCAGTGAAACACCGTGCTCCCTCCGTGAGACGCGGGGCTCCCTCAGTGAAACGCGCTGCTCCCTCCGTGAGACACGGTGCTCCCTCCGTGGAACGCGGTGCTCACTCTGTGAAACGCGGTGCTCCCTCTGTGAGACACCGTGCTCCCTCCGTGAGACGCGGGGCTCCCTCCGTGAGACGCGGTGCTCCCTCCGTGAGACACGGTGCTCCCTCCGTGAAACGCGGTGCTCCCTCCGTGAAACGCGGTGCTCCCTCCGTGAAACGCGGTGCTCCCTCAGTAAAACGCGGTGCTCCCTCTGTGAGATGCGGTGCTCCCTCTGTGAAACGCGGTGCTCCCTCTGTGAAACGCGGTGCTCCCTCTGTGAAACGCGGTGCTCCCTCTCCCTCTGTGAAACGCGGTGCTCCCTCTGTGAAACGCGGTGCTCCCTCTGTGAAACGCGGTGCTCCCTCTGTGAAACGCGGTGCTCCCTCTCCCTCTGTGAAACGCGGTGCTCCCTCTCCCTCTGTGAAACGCGGTGCTCCCTCTCCCTCTGTGAAACGCGGTGCTCCCTCCGTGAGACACGGTGCTCCCTCTGTGAAACGCGGTGCTCCCTCTGTGAAACGCGGTGCTCCCTCTCCCTCTGTGAAATGTGGTGCGCCCTCCGTGAGACGCGGAGCGCCCTCTGTGAGACACGGTGCTCCCTCCGTGAGACGCGGAGCGCCCTCTGTGAGACACCGTGCTCCCTCCGTGAGACGCGGTGCTCCCTCTGTGAAACGCGCTGCTCCCTCCGTGAGACACGGTGCTCCCTCTGTGAAACGTGGTGCTCCCTCAGTGAAACGCGGTGTTCCCTCTGTGAAACGCGGTGCTCCCTCAGTGAAACGCAGATCTCCCTCAGTGAAACACGGTGCTCCCTCCGTGAGACACGGTGCTCCCTCAGTGAAACACGGTGCTCCCTCTGTGAAACGCGGTGCTCCCTCAGTGAAACGCAGATCTCCCTCAGTGAAACACGGTGCTCCCTCCGTGAGACACGGTGCTCCCTCTGTGAAACGCGGTGCTCCCTCAGTGAAACGCAGATCTCCCTCAGTGAAACACGGTGCTCCCTCCGTGAGACACGGTGCTCCCTCTGTGAAACGCTGTGCTCCCTCAGTGAAACGCAGATCTCCCTCAGTGAAACGCGGTGCTCACTCAGTGAAACGCAGATCTCCCTCAGTGAAACGCGGTGCTCCCTCTGTGAAATGTGGTGCGCCCTCCGTGAGACGCGGAGCGCCCTCTGTGAGACACGGTGCTCCCTCCGTGAGACGCGGAGCGCACTCTGTGAGACACCGTGCTCCCTCCGTGAGACGCGGAGCGCCCTCTGTGAGACACGGTGCTCCCTCCGTGAGACGCGGAGCGCCCTCTGTGAGACACCGTGCTCCCTCCGTGAGACGCGGAGCGCCCTCTGTGAGACACCGTGCTCCCTCCGTGAGACGCGGTGCTCCCTCTGTGAAACGCGGTGCTCACTCTGTGAAACGCGCTGCTCCCTCCGTGAGACATGGTGCTCCCTCAGTGAAACGCAGATCTCCCTCAGTGAGACACGGTGCTCCCTCCGTGGAACGCGGTGCTCACTCCGCGAAACGCGGTGCTCCCTCAGTGAAACACGGTGCTCCCTCAGTGAAACATGGTGCTCCCTCCGTGGAACGCGGTGCTCACTCCGTGAAATGCGGTGCTCCCTCAGTGAAACACGGTGCTCCCTCAGTGAAACGCAGATCTCCCTCAGTGAAACACGGTGCTCCCTCCGTGAGACGCGGTGCTCCCTCAGTGAAACACGGTGCTCCCTCAGTGAAACATGGTGCTCCCTCCGTGGAACGCGGTGCTCACTCCGTGAAACGCGGTGCTCCCTCAGTGAAACACGGTGCTCCCTCAGTGAAACGCAGATCTCCCTCTGTGAAACGCGGTGCTCCCTCCGTGAGACGCGGTGCTCCCTCAGTGAAACACGGTGCTCCCTCAGTGAAACATGGTGCTCCCTCCGTGGAACGCGGTGCTCACTCCGTGAAACGCGGTGCTCCCTCAGTGAAACACGGTGCTCCCTCAGTGAAACGCAGATCTCCCTCAGTGAAACACGGTGCTCCCTCCGTGAGACGCGGTGCTCCCTCCGTGAGATGCGGTGCTCCCTCAGTGAAACATGGTGCTCCCTCTGTGAAACACCGTGCTCCCTCCGTGAGATGCAGTGCTCCCTCTGTGAAACGCGGTGCTCCCTCCGTGAGACGCGGTGCTCCCTCTGTGAAACGCGGTGCGCGGTCTGTGAGACACGGTGCTCCCTCCGTGAGACGCGGTGCTCCCTCCGTGGAACGCGCTGCTCCCTCCGTGAGACACGGTGCTCCCTCCGTGGAACGCGGTGCTCACTCTGTGAGACGCGGTGCTCCCTCAGTGAAACACGGTGCTCCCTCCGTGAGACGCGGTGCTTCCTCTGTGAAACGCGGTGCTCCCTCAGTGAAATGCGGTGCTCCCTCTGTGAAACGCGGTGCTCCCTCTGTGAGACGCGGTGCTCCCTCAGTGAGACGCGGTGCTCCCTCTGTGAAACGCGGTGCTCCCTCAGTGAAACGCGGTGCTCCCTCCGTGGAACGCGGTGCTCCCTCAGTGAGACGCGGTGCTCCCTCTGTGAAACGCGGTGCTCCCTCAGTGAAACACAGATCACCCTCAGTGAAACGCGGTGCTCCCTCTGTGAAACGCGGTGCTCCCTCAGTGAAATGCGGTGCTCCCTCAGTGAAACGCAGATCTCCCTCAGTGAAACGCGGTGCTCCCTCAGTGAAACGCAGATCTCCCTCAGTGAAACACGGTGCTCCCTCCGTGAGACACGGTGCTCCCTCAGTGAAACACGGTGCTCCCTCTGTGAAACGCGGTGCTCCCTCAGTGAAACGCAGATCTCCCTCAGTGAAACACGGTGCTCCCTCCGTGAGACACGGTGCTCCCTCTGTGAAACGCGGTGCTCCCTCAGTGAAACGCAGATCTCCCTCAGTGAAACACGGTGCTCCCTCCGTGAGACACGGTGCTCCCTCTGTGAAACGCTGTGCTCCCTCAGTGAAACGCAGATCTCCCTCAGTGAAACGCGGTGCTCACTCAGTGAAACGCAGATCTCCCTCAGTGAAACGCGGTGCTCCCTCTGTGAAATGTGGTGCGCCCTCCGTGAGACGCGGAGCGCCCTCTGTGAGACACGGTGCTCCCTCCGTGAGACGCGGAGCGCCCTCTGTGAGACACCGTGCTCCCTCCGTGAGACGCGGAGCGCCCTCTGTGAGACACGGTGCTCCCTCCGTGAGACGCGGAGCGCCCTCTGTGAGACACCGTGCTCCCTCCGTGAGACGCGGAGCGCCCTCTGTGAGACACCGTGCTCCCTCCGTGAGACGCGGTGCTCCCTCTGTGAAACGCGGTGCTCACTCTGTGAAACGCGCTGCTCCCTCCGTGAGACATGGTGCTCCCTCAGTGAAACGCAGATCTCCCTCAGTGAGACACGGTGCTCCCTCCGTGGAACGCGGTGCTCACTCCGCGAAACGCGGTGCTCCCTCAGTGAAACACGGTGCTCCCTCAGTGAAACATGGTGCTCCCTCCGTGGAACGCGGTGCTCACTCCGTGAAATGCGGTGCTCCCTCAGTGAAACACGGTGCTCCCTCAGTGAAACGCAGATCTCCCTCAGTGAAACACGGTGCTCCCTCCGTGAGACGCGGTGCTCCCTCAGTGAAACACGGTGCTCCCTCAGTGAAACATGGTGCTCCCTCCGTGGAACGCGGTGCTCACTCCGTGAAACGCGGTGCTCCCTCAGTGAAACACGGTGCTCCCTCAGTGAAACGCAGATCTCCCTCTGTGAAACGCGGTGCTCCCTCCGTGAGACGCGGTGCTCCCTCAGTGAAACACGGTGCTCCCTCAGTGAAACATGGTGCTCCCTCCGTGGAACGCGGTGCTCACTCCGTGAAACGCGGTGCTCCCTCAGTGAAACACGGTGCTCCCTCAGTGAAACGCAGATCTCCCTCAGTGAAACACGGTGCTCCCTCCGTGAGACGCGGTGCTCCCTCCGTGAGATGCGGTGCTCCCTCAGTGAAACATGGTGCTCCCTCTGTGAAACACCGTGCTCCCTCCGTGAGATGCAGTGCTCCCTCTGTGAAACGCGGTGCTCCCTCCGTGAGACGCGGTGCTCCCTCTGTGAAACGCGGTGCGCGGTCTGTGAGACACGGTGCTCCCTCCGTGAGACGCGGTGCTCCCTCCGTGGAACGCGCTGCTCCCTCCGTGAGACACGGTGCTCCCTCCGTGGAACGCGGTGCTCACTCTGTGAGACGCGGTGCTCCCTCAGTGAAACACGGTGCTCCCTCCGTGAGACGCGGTGCTTCCTCTGTGAAACGCGGTGCTCCCTCAGTGAAATGCGGTGCTCCCTCTGTGAAACGCGGTGCTCCCTCTGTGAGACGCGGTGCTCCCTCAGTGAGACGCGGTGCTCCCTCTGTGAAACGCGGTGCTCCCTCAGTGAAACGCGGTGCTCCCTCCGTGGAACGCGGTGCTCCCTCAGTGAGACGCGGTGCTCCCTCTGTGAAACGCGGTGCTCCCTCAGTGAAACACAGATCACCCTCAGTGAAACGCGGTGCTCCCTCTGTGAAACGCGGTGCTCCCTCAGTGAAATGCGGTGCTCCCTCAGTGAAACGCAGATCTCCCTCAGTGAAACGCGGTGCTCCCTCTGTGAAACGCGGTGCTCCCTCAGTGAAATGCGGTGCTCCCTCCGTGAGACGCGGTGCTCCCTCAGTGAAACGCAGATCTCACTCAGTGAAACGCGGTGCTCCCTCTGTGAAACGCGGTGCTCCCTCTCCCTCTGTGAAATGCGGTGCTCCCTCCGTGAAACGCGGTGCTCCCTCCGTGAGACGCGGAGCGCCCTCTGTGAGACACGGTGCTCCCTCCGTGAGACGCGGTGCTCCCTCTGTGAAACGCGCGGCTCCCTCCGTGAGACACGGTGCTCCCTCCGTGGAACGCGGTGCTCCCACTGTGAAATGCAGTGCTCCCTCAGTGAGACGCGGTGCTCCCTCCGTGAGACGCGGTGCTCCCTCAGTGAAACGCAGATCTCCCTCAGTGGAACGCGGTGCTCCCTCTGTGAGATGCGGTGCTCCCTCAGTGAAACGCGGTGCTCCCTCTGTGAAACACCGTGCTCCCTCCGTGAGACGCGGTGCTCCCTCTGTGAAACGCGCTGCTCCCTCCGTGAGACGCGGTGCTCCCTCTGTGAAACGCGCTGTTCCCTCCGTGAGACACGGTGCTCCCTCCGTGGAACGCGGTGCTCCCTCTGTGAAATGCGGGGCTCCCTCAGTGAGGCGCGGTGCTCCCTCTGTGAGATGCGGTGCTCCCTCAGTGAAACGCAGTGCTCCCTCCGTGGAACGCGGTGCGCCCTCCGTGGAACGCGGTGCTCCCTCGGTGAAAAGTGCTGCCGTTTTTCATGCTGCCGACCCCTCTCATGAACCTGGAACCAATGCTGGGGAGGCGTTTATGTGGAGCTCCTCAGTGATTGCACTGATTAAGTTTCCCCGGGGTTATCGAATCAGCGGGATGCCGCCAAGAGCGCGCCATGATTCACGTGGGGATGAAAACATTTCTTTTAAGAGTCCCAAATTTCCGTGAGAAATCCCGCTGAAGTTGTTGATAGGAATTGTACCGTTTTTCTCACCAGAACTGACATTCTGCCATTTCTTGGTACGATTCCACCCCCATGACAAAATTAAATGTAAAATATTGCATAGCGAGAGCTACGTTTTCCTAATGAATCTCAATAAGATCATTTTTAAAATTCATTCTTGGGACGTGGGTCTCACTGGCTAGGCCAGCATTTATTGCCCATCCCAAATTGTCCTTGAGAAGGTGGTGATGAGCAATGTGGTGTAGGTACACCCACTGTAGGTTCGGAAAAGGGTAAAAGGAGAAAGATGCAGATAGTGTGGGAGCTGAGGACAAGAAATGTGAACCTTGAAAATGCATTAAATCAGCAGCAGACATGAGCAGAGTGCAGACAGAAGGCACCAGGGCTGGAACAGGAGCAATGCAACTTTCATGAAGCGCTTGGTGCAAAAACCTGGATGAAAGGTAGACAGATAAACATGGAATAAGGAGGAACACAGACACAAAGGGCAAAAGTGGAACAAAAGAGATAGCTACAGCACACTGAGTCACACAATTTCATGGACCGCTATTTCTGAAAGGCGGCAAATATTACTCACCACATAATTAGGAGGAATTCTTGCCCCGAATCCTAAGGCAGAAAACTTCTTGTCACTAAAGGATTTAAATTAAAACATTGATCAAAAGAAAATATAGTGTTATCACATTAAACACCAATGCAACCAAAAATATTGGCAATTTGAAAAGCTGTTGCTTTAACATCAAGAGATAAAGGCTAGTCTTTACATTTATCTGCTCTTTCAGATGAACATCGTGTTCATCGCAGGTTTCTCGTGAGAACACATTGGCTTCAGTTAGATTCCCGCCCACTTCAATTGAATGCGGTTGTTGTAATGTGCCTTTAAAGGATTGCAGCATGACATCGATAAAAGGTGTGCCATGTGATCCAGTCTTGGTTTCACTTTTGCTTTTGAGCAGAGTACACACACAAACACTCACGCAGATCTGCGGTTCTGATGTTTCAAACGTTGTGCCTCTGTAGAATTGTTCACATCTGCCCAGTCTCAAGAAATGAAGGCACAATGTGTTTACCCAATCCCTTATGAGTGATTGCTGCCTCGCTATCATTATCCAAAAGACAACAGCAATCACAGCAATTTAAAATCTCTGATCTCTTTACCGTATTACCAGCTGAGTTAGTGGGAAACAGCTCTGGACATTCGGGCCCTCAGCCGCCCATTTGCTCTTCCTGGCCACACAGAGGAAGGTTGAATGATCTCTGCTGTTTCCAATCCTCCCCGATTGGAATTGACCTGGTGGGACAGCCACAGTGACGTCCCTGCTCGGAATAGTCACAGTAGGGGACTGAGTTTCGATGATACTATCAAGCTTTGGCTTATATAGTTAATGATGGAGCACATTGGAAGAACAGGTTAAAATCAAAGTTGTAAGTAAGTGTTGGATATAAAATTGTGGAGTGCCTTATATTTTGTTTGCCACTTGCTTTAAATATGTAAGTGATAAATGATTAAAAACAATTGCAATCTCTTGTCATGTCCTTGAATAATAAAATAATTTCCAACCGGCATTTTTTTCACTTATTTTTTTCCTATACTTTTGATCTCTGCAATCTACATCTCCTACTGCAGGGAGCATGTTCAGAGAACCTGTTCACAGGCCTCCAACAACGTTTTCTCTGATTTAGCTGCCAAAAGGAATGCAAGAACACCCCAGTGATGCAGTTGCATTCAGTTTCCCTTCCTTCCTGCAGGGAGCCATTTGACATCTGCTCATTGCTTCCAACACAGCAACAGGGTTGAAATCAGGAGCTTCCAGTGAAGCTGGGAATTAAAGAGGCCTCCAGCTGTTCCACAACATCACTCACTGTTTCAACCCTCACTTCAATATAATTTACAGTAAGACTCAGTCTGTTGTAGCAAACGGCCAAAAAGGAGCAGTGTTAGTCCCAACCATGGTTATTCCCATATCTTTCAGCTTGGTCCATCCCAGAGCCCCCCCTAGCAATGCTCTGTTAAAAATGAGGGAGTATTACAACCTGACAGTGACATTGGCTTACTACTTATGCATAACTTACAGATACAATCACTGGGAATCAGAAATACAGAGGAACTGGCCAATTGTTATCGCAAAGTAAAATAATAAAGAGAAAAATAAAATGCGGCATCATTTGTTGGGGTGATCAAGCATGTGAGTGCCCAGGAAATGAAACATCGGTCACTTGTCCAACATCCCGGTGGACGTTGCCTCTCAAACAAGGTGCAGGGATCGTGGTGCATGAATAACCCACACCCATTCAATAAAATGACAGCCTGTCAACCAGCTGTTCACTGCTGCACATATCAACGGAGCCCAAACTTGTAACTTGCTAGTGTCACTTAAAACTAGTCAGCATCACTTAAAGCTAGTCAGCACAGCTTAAAAAGGGCAGGTGAACCGTGGCTGGAGCAGATACTGACAGTCCTACAGGAAGTGGGGAACAGTGCAGAAAGGAGACAGCGAGCTCTGAGATTATCAGACGCTGTACTGGAGGTCTTGCTGCAGGAGGTAGAAAGGAGGAATGTCCTCTATCCTCAGAGAGTGAGAAGACGGACCAGACACACTCTCAGAAGACACAGATAGGAACAGAATGCAATGGAGGTCAAGAGCAGGAATCAAACCCTAAGGACCTGGATTCAATGCTGCAAGAAGCTCAACGGCCTCTCACCAGTGGTTGGGGTCAGCAAATGCATTTTCAAATGCCATATCCCACCTATTGTACCACTCACCACAGCGACTGCTCAATGGTGACTGCTCATCCCCATCACCTACACACCAATAATCTCTATTGATCAGGACTCATACTGAATGCACACAGCTTCACCTCACACTCATACATTTAGCACGGCTGCAGACCTCACCTCCACATCTCACGGGCTGCACACCCTGTAAGCTATTCAACCATGACAGCTGCACCATTCATACAGATTGCACCACTCCCACTGAAACACTCCACTCTCACTTGCAGGACAAGGTGGCACACAAATCAGAGACAGCCGGAGGTGGGGGCGGGCGGGGGGGGGGGGGGGGGGTTGGGTTGGTACTGATGCCTTGCAGGTCCTAACACCACCCTCCTCACCCCATGAAGGAGACAGTGTTGGCCATTGTGGAGACAGTGACCAATTGTGGGGCTAAAACCATTGGAAAATGGCATTGTCAGATCTCCATCTCACTCTCTAATGATTTATAAGCTGCAGGTAGCGTAAGCTTTGTAACAGAGTTGGGAGCTACGCAGGAAGGGTGGAGCTTGATCTGGGCAATGTTCGTCTTGCCCATTGACCTGACAGACAGCGAGAGCCTCATGTCTCCTCCTTTGGGAAGGCATTTAATGACAGGCCTTTCACAGAATCAAGGACCCCAAGGGCACAAATCCTGCCCACGAACAGATGCCAGCCAATCAGAGGCCAGCAGCTAACCTCATTGCTGCCAGGGCCATGTGGAATGCAGAGGCCCAGAATGAGTGAGAGTCCAGGTCACAGTGAGTGAGGGTGGGGGGAGGGGAGGGGGGAATCACTGGATGGAGGGGAATGGGGAGTTCCAAAGTAAGTGCAGGGGGTGTTTTGCAGAACTCTGCTCAGGGGCGAAATTCTCCGGAAACGGCGCGATGTCCGCCGACTGGCGCCCAAAACGGCGCAAATCAGACGGGCATCGCGCCGCCCCAAAGGTGCGGAATGCTCCGCATCTTTGGGGGCCGAGCCCCAACCTTAAGGGGCTAGGCCGGCGCCGGACGAATTTCCGCCCCGCCAGCTGGCGGAAAAGGCTTTTGGTGCCCCACCAGCTGGCGCGGAAATGACATCTCCGGGCGGCGCATGCGCGGGAGCGTCAGCGGCCGCTGACGGCATTCCCGTGCATGCGCAGTGGAGGGAGTCGCTTCTGCCTCCGCCATGGTGGAGACCGTGGCGGAGGCGGAAGGGAAAGAGTGCCTCCACGGCACAGGCCCGCCCGCGGATCGGTGGGCCCCGATCGCGGGCCACGCCACCTTGGGGGCACCCCCCGGGGCCCGATCGCGGGCCAGGCCACCTTGGGGGCACCCCCCGGGGCCAGATCACCCCGTGCCCCCACCCCCCCAGGACCCCAGAGCCCGCCCGCGCCGCCTTGTCCCGCCGGTAAGGTAGGTGGTTTAATCTACGCCGGTGGGACAGGCATTTTAGCGGCGGGACTTCGGCCCATCCGGGCCGGAGAATCGTACGGGGGTGCCTGCCAATCGGCGCGGCGCGATTCCCGTCCCCGCCGAATCTCCGGTGCCAGAGACTTTGGCAACCGGCAGAGGCGGGATTCACGCCAGCCCCCGGCGATTCTCCGACCCGGCGGCGGGGTCGGAGAATCTCGCCCCCTATCTCCACCTGTTCCGTCTTCGAGCAGACCAAAGGAATTCTGAAGATGTGATTCAGATGCCTGGACCAGTCAGGTGGCTCTCTGTGATCCACATTAGGGAGGGTTTCACAGTTTGCTGTGCCCTTCACAATCTGGCTGTGCAAAGAGGTGAGTCCTTCCCAGAAGGACCAGGGGATGGAGTGTGAGCAACGTGCTGGATGGGATGGTGGTGATGTGAAAGCGCCCATGAGGGAATCGTTAATGGCTGCGTGAGATCCATGAAGAGAATCACCGTTTGAGTATGTGATGCATGATGAGTGTTTGATAGTGGAGGGAGCTGAGATTCTGGCGGGATCTCATCCACTTCCTTCACTGTGTGGGCTTGTGGTGTGGCTGTCAGCCATGCTGACCTCCTGGGCAACAGCCTCCGAGACTGGAGAGTTGAGGTTGGCGTGCTTCCTGGAGCCATCATTTGGGCAGGGTGTAGGCCCCTGTGCCCAGACTCCTCAAAGCAAAGACCCGAGGACACAATGGTTGAGTCGGGGTACATAAATCTTCCGAACACCCTGCGCTGTCCGTGGGCTGAAGAGAGTGATACTAATGTGTTGGATTTGTGTTTACACATGGTCCCCAAACCTTTGAACCCGCTAGCTGACAGTGGCCGGACAAATCAACTCCCGACCCGTCATGTGATTCGGAAGGATGCTCATTTGGATGCGGGTTCACACCATTCTGACCAGTGGGAACAGCGCTGTCAGAACCACCCGCCACTACACTTAGAAAAATAAATGAAGAATTACGCCCTGGAGTGTCTGACAATGAGGCCCTCCTCCCCATAAACTCCCCCTTCCTGACCGCTCAGCGGGTGTCTGCAAGCAACGTGACAGGGTTTTCTTTCTGAGCTCCTCGCATGACAACTGCCCCGCCCGCTGTTGGGGAAGTACCCGGAATGATGGGATGACACCCTTAATTGGTATTAGTTTCCCACTTCAGGGTTTCAATTGGTGTTGGGGCAGGAAGCCCTTCCATGAGCCCCAATTGATGGTGGGTCAGAGGCATGAATTTGGTGGTATTCCCCACCTCGCAACCTCCTGGCTGATTAAATGCCCCCTTCTTCCAAACTTGCCTCAGGGGAGGGCACTAAGTTACACCCATTGTTTCTCGCTGTGGTTTAGGTAGGAGAATTGTTCCCTGAGCACCATGGGCAAATATAGGCCTTGCTGAAAGCCTGCCCCCTCCTCTGTCCTCTCCCTGCAGCTTGTCTTGCTCTGCATGGCCTCTGTTCATTCTGCAAGTCTTGTTGCATTCTGAGGGAAATGTTTTCTCATGCACCCAAGAGGTTTGTACCTCTTGGGCTGAGAAGTTCCAGCCCTTCAGCATCTGCCATGCCATTCCCTGCAACATTTGCAACTTGAAGCAACTATAGAAAGAACCGAACACTTGCAGGAGCATAGAAATAGCCAGAGGAAATCAACCTGTGACTGACCTGCGAGTAGTCAAAGATCCTTCGAAATGGGATGGTGGAGGGGAGGTAGACCCTCTCTGCCGCTGAACATGTGTTCAGTGATGTGAGGTTAAGAGAGAGTGTTAGCTGGAGTGTTGAACTGCAAAGTGGCAGCACTGGCATCAATTAAGCATGTCACACTGATTGCTGATGGGATCTGCCTGCCCTGCTCTCCAAACTGTCCGTGGGCCACAACTTCCAGAATACCAACATCAATGCTTCACACTTAACTGTGGAAAACTTTATTTAAAAATGAGTGTTTTGGTACTCATGAAGACTACCCGGCATCCATAACTAACCAAATGGGTTGGAGCTAAAAGCATTTTTTAGGACTCGGATTACTCTTTGTGAATGTTCCCAGCAACAAGTGTTAATGCCCTCACCAAATGGAAAACAGCATGATTCACCTCACAACTGCGGGTGCCATTTTGCATCTCCAAAAGCGCTTACAGCACTCAAAACACAGCTGCCCGTGAGCCCAATTTCTTATCCCTTGTAGTGATCTGTACATCTGTACGTACATCTGCACATACACCAGGGACTACAGACAGATGTAACAGCCACAGCATCACTAGAGGGCAGTATATAAAGGGTCCAGCCCAAGGGAGGATCTGCCTCTTTCAGAAGCACAGGGCTAGTGAGCAGCAGCAGACAGAGACAGCTCAGCATAGGCAGCTTACCTTAGCTTCACTGGTCATACCTCTTGACTGTATTATATCTAGTTAAGCTCTGGAAACAGAACGAACCTACTGAATAAAGTATTTGTGTTAACTGGAAGTCTACAATCTTTATTCAGACTTAGAGAATAACATACCCCTCATCCCATCAGTTGGAGCGGAAAGCTAAAATTAGCTCTCAAAGGTGAAAGGTTGGTTCCTAACCAGCTAAAGTAATTGTTTCCATCTGGGGCTTCAAATTTCCAGACTTGACTAATGGGAACTAAGTACTGGATAACATTGTTCTGTTGGTGCAATTTTGCTCCATAATAGTTCACTGGTGAATAGAAGCAATCATCAGTAATGGAAAAAGACTGAATGGGCTGACAAAAATGTTAGTGCCGATGATTGAAGGCAGTAATCCTGAGCTTTCTTTGGTAGTGGCAGAAAATGGAAAGTAACAAAATCGATTTTTTCAATTAGCATATTAGCATAGAAGAAAATCAACGCATGATTTGTCTCAAATTGTCCATGTCATGAACACCATTTGTAACATTCATATACTATCGGCCCGAATTAAACTAACTTAAAACCCTTTCACCTACACTTGAAATCAGCCCCTACATTTGGCAGCATTGGTTAATTTACAGCAGATTTAATTTATATAATTTATACCACAACTTCCAGAACACTATCAGCAAAACTTCACACTTAACTGAAAATCATTCTTTAAAAAATAAACGTTTCATTACTCGTGATTAGCAATAGCTAATCAGACGAAGCTGGAGACAAGTTAGGGAACTCAGAATTCCCTTTTATTCAGCAAACATTCATTCTGTGCATCAAGGTGACAAGAGGAACATGTCAGCAATCTAATAAAATATAGTTATTAGCCGGGGGAATCAAATTTCATGGTCAGCGTGAGTTTTCTGCAGTTGTGACATTTGCAAATCCCTTTGTGTCAGTCTATCTCGGAGAAAAGTCAAGGATTAATCTCGTCACAATGACTGGAAATTGTGACTGACTGAGATCTAGCTACAATTTCAACAGCTAACCAAAAAAAAACTGAACTGCTCAAAGATTTTTTTTTTCTTAAATACAATGGGCTGAATTCTCTGCTGTCGGGATGCTCCATTGCCCCGTGGTGGGAAGCCCCATTGACCAGTCGGCGAAATAGAGAATCCCGCCGGCGTGCTGAATCAGAAATCTGGCACGACGGAACCGAGAAACACCCCCAATATGTATTCGTGTATGGAATGATCTGCCTCGACTGTACGCAGAACAACACCTTTCACAGTTCCTCAGTACCTGTGACAAGGAATAAATCAAACCAAATCAAAGACACTGGCCAAAGATATCTACCACCAGTCAGCTGATGTTTGATATTGTAAGTTGAACACTTTTCTGATGAAATGCATTGCGGACCTGCCCAGACATGTTACATTAAATTTCACACCTGAGGGGTGTCAAGTTCCATTCCAAAAAGGGATTCTTGAAAAGAAGGCAGCAAAAATGAAAAGTGCTGGATTTTAATCAGCTGTAATTCTGTCAAGACAATGGAAACTGCTAATAAGCCAGATACCTAATAGACATTCAAAACCCCTGTGGATGATGAAATAACCTCATCTCCTTTTGGTTTCTACTATCTTGAAATGTGTCACGCGTTCCTGAGATGGCAGATCAAAACTGTGATTACTTGTTGCACAATAATGACTGTAAGACAGGTTCACCAAATTATTCCTTGGAATATACAGACACAAGGTTACGAATGAGGTTTGCCAAGCCAGAAACAGAGGGGTTGTCTGGAAAAGAACTGCTGAAGGGAGCAGTAAGGAATTTCTCTCCCCCTCTCTCTTTCACTCCCTCTCTCTCTCTCTGAGACTAATATTGTCTCCAGCAAAGTGCATTTACCTTCAACTCAATTCAATTCAAGGATTTTAAACAAACCAGCTAACTTCAAATGGTCATAATGTTTGATCGGCTATGCCTCAAGGACAAGCAAAGCTCTTCATTATATATTCTTCCAACCTTTATTTTCCTACTTCTGAGATGAAAGTGAGAACATAGAACATAGAAAATACAGCACAGAACAGGCCCTTCGGCCCACGATGTTGTGCCGAACCTTTGTCCTAGATTAATCATAGATTATCATTGAATTTACAGTGCAGAAGGAGGCCATTCGGCCCTTTGAGTCTGCACCGGCTCTTGGAAAGAGCACCCTACCCAAACTCAACACCTTCACCCAACACCAAGGGCAATTTGGACATTAAGGGCAATTTATCATTGGCCAATTCACCTAACCTGCACATCTTTGGATTGTGGGAGGAAACCGGAGCACCCGGAGGAAACCCACGCAGACACGGGGAGGACGTGCAGACTCCGCACAGTCAGTGACCCAAGCCGGAATCGAACCTGGGACCCTGGAGCTGTGAAGCAATTGTGCTATCCACAATGCTACCGTGCTGCCCTTGAGAACAAATAAATCTACACTATATCATTTAACCGTAATCCATGTACCTATCCAATAGCTGCTTGAAGGTCCCTAATGTTTCCGACTCAACTACTTCCACAGGCAGTGCATTCCATGCCCCCACTACTCTCTGGGTAAAGAACCTAAGAGTGTATCTTCTGCATCTTTTATTATTTTTTTGAGGTTCAGCAACTATAAAAGGCTCTGTCTTTGACTCAAGAAAATCTGGTTTGATTGGCTCCTTATTAAAAAGTAAATACATTTGGACTGAAAAAGGCATCGATGGGGAAAATAAATTAAAGAAAAAACACTTTATTTTGACCAACCGAGGGAGCTGAATAAAGGGGTGTGGTAGTATGCATTAGAGGTCATGTGGGACTGTGAAGCCGTGATGTCATTGGCTGACAGATCCCGGGTCCTGGTTGGCTGTTGACCTCTAGCTCCGCCATGAAGGCGGAGTATAAGAACCAGGAGTTCTCCCCCGCAGGCCAGTCTGTTACTGAACTGCGGGGAACAAGTCACGCTTAATAAAGCCTCATCGACTTCATCTCTATTCGTCTCTCGTGAGTCTTTGTGCGCTACAATTTATTAAGCGTGCTTAAAGGACTATGGAGCTCAGGATCATCCCAGAATGCCTGAGGATCAGCCCCCACGCAGTGAACTCAGCAGCAGTTTTCAAACACTGGCAGACTTGTTTCGAGGCCTACCTCAGAACGGCCCCCAGCCGGGTCACAGAAGACCAGAAACTACAGGTCCTGCACTCGAGGGTAAGCCCGGAAATTTTCCCTCTCATCGAAGACGCAGAGGATTTCCAGACGGCGTTCGCAGCACTAAAGAGCATCTATGTTCGCCCAGTGAACCAGATCTACGCACGCTACCAACTCGCAACGAGACGGCAAAGTCCCGGAGAATCGATAGATGAATTCTACGCCGCGCTGCTAATTTTGGGACGGGCCTGCAGCTGCCCGCCGGTAAACGCGATTGAACACACGGACATGTTAATGCGCGATGCTTTTGTGGCTGGTATGAACTCTTCCCAAATCCGCCAAAGACTTTTAGAAAAAGAGTCGCTAGGACTCTCAGAGGCACGGGCCCTTGCAGCCTCCCTGGATGTGGCCGCGCAAAACGCCCGCGCCTATGGCCCCGACCGCGCGGCAGCCCCTTGGGCTCCGTGGACCCCCGTCGCGACAAACCCCCCCCCCCCCCCCCCCACAGGCTTGCGCGGTTCAGAAGCCAAGTCGTCCCGGTGGAGCCCGCTGCTATTTCTGCGGCCAGGCGAAACACCCCTGGCAGCGCTGCCCGGCCCGCGCAGCGACTTGTAAGAGCTGCGGGAAAAAGGGCCATTTCGCGGCTGTGTGCCGGTCCCGGGAGGTCGCCGCTGTCCCCGGAGAACAAGGAGTCCTGCGCGTTTCTAACGCTCCCCAACCCCCCCAGCGCCCCATGTGCGACCCGCAGGCGCCGCCATTTTGGGTCCCGGCCACCACGAGGGGAGGAGGGGCGCCGCCATCTTGGGACCCCCCAGACCTGTGCGACGCATGGGGGCGGCCATTTTGTCCACCCCCGCCGCCATCTTGTGACCCCCCAGCCATGTGCGATGCATGGGGGCGGCCATTTTGTTCACCCCCGCCGCCATCTTGGACGGCAACAACGGACCCCAGTGTCGACGGCTCCACGGGGTTCGAGGAAGACGCTCAAGCACTACGATCACGTCTGGCCTCAATGACGCTGGACCAAGCACGGCCCCGGACGCTCCAGACGACGACAACAACGGTGCTGATAAACGGGCACGAGACACCATGCCTGGTCGACTCCGGGAGCACAGAAAGCTTCATCCGCCCCGACACGGTAAGACGCTGTTTTTTGACCATCCGTCCCAGTGCGCAAAAGATTTCCCTAACTGCAGGATCCCACTCCGTACAGATTAAAGGCTTCTGCATAGTGACCCTAACGGTGCAAGGGAGGGAGTTTAAAAACTACAGGCTCTACGTCCTTCCCCAACTCTGCGCGCCCACATTACTGGGAATAGACTTCCAGTGCCATCTGCAGAGCCTAACCTTCCAATTCGGCGGCCCAATACCCCCACTCACTATCTGCGCCCTCGCAACCCTCAAGGTTGAGCCCCCATCCTTGTTTGCAAACCTCACCCCGGATTGCAAACCCGTCGCCACTAGGAGCAGATGGTACAGCGCCCAGGACCGGACATTCATTCGGTCCGAAGTCCAGCGGCTACTGAAGGAAGGCATAATCCAGGCCAGCAATAGTCCCTGGAGAGCACAGGTGGTAGTAGTAAAGACAGGGGAGAAGCAAAGGATGGTCATAGACTATAGCCAGACCATCAACAGGTACACACAACTAGATGCGTACCCTCTCCCCCGCATATCCGACATGGTCAATCGGATTGCCCAATATAAGGTCTTCTCCACCGTGGACCTCAAGTCCACCTACCATCAGCTCCCCATCCGCCCAAGTGACCGCAAGTACACAGCCTTCGAGGCAGACGGGCGATTATACCACTTCCTAAGGGTCCCATTTGGCGTCACAAACGGGGTGTCGGTCTTCCAACGAGAGATGGACCGAATGGTTGATCAACACGGGTTGCAGGCCACGTTCCCGTATCTCGACAACGTAACCATCTGCGGCTACGATCAGCAGGACCACGACGCCAACCTCCAAAAATCCCTCCAGACCGCTAAAGCCTTGAACCTCACATACAACAAGGACAAGTGCGTTTTTAGCACAAACCGGCTAGCCATCTTGGGATATGTAGTGCGCAATGGGATAATAGGCCCCGACCCCGAACGCATGCGCCCCCTCATGGAATTTCCCCTCCCTCACTGCTCAAAAGCCCTATAACGCTGCCTGGGGTTCTTTTCATATTACGCCCAGTGGGTCCCCCCAGTACGCAGACAAGGCCCGCCCCCTAATACAGACCACGACCTTCCCTCTGTCGACAGAGGCTTGCCAGGCCTTCAGCCGCATCAAAGCGGATATTGCATAGGCCACGATGCGCGCCATCGATGAGTCCCTCCCCTTCCAGGTCGAGAGCGACGCCTCCGATGTAGCTCTAGCGGCCACCCTTAACCAAGCGGTTCTTAACCAAGACCCGTGGCCTTTTTCTCCCGAACCCTCCACGCTTCAGAAATCCGCCACTCCTCAGTGGAAAAGGAAGCCTAAGCCATAGTGGAAGCTGTGCGACATTGGAGGCATTACCTGGCCGGCAGGAGATTCACTCTCCTCACGGACCAACGGTCGGTAGCCTTCATGTTCGATAATGCACAGCGGGGCAAAATTAAAAGCGACAAGATCTTAAGGTGGAGGATCGAGCTCTCCACCTTCAACTATGAGATCCTGTACCGCCCCGGAAAGCTGAACGAGCCGTCCGATGCCCTATCCCGCGGCACATGTGCCAACGCACAAATTAACCGCCTCCAAACCCTCCACGAGGACCTCTGCCACCCGGGGGTCACTCGGTTCTACCACTTTATAAAGTCCCGCAACCTCCCCTACTCTGTGGAGGAGGTCCGTACAGTCACAAGGAACTGCCACATCTGCGCATAGTGCAAACCGCACTTTTTCAGGCCGGATGGTGCGCACCTGATCAAGGCTTCCCGTCCCTTTTAACGCCTTAGTCTGATTTCAAAGGGCCCCTCCCCTCCACCGACCGCAACACATACTTCCTGAATGTGGTGGACGAGTACTCCCGTTTCCCCTTCGCCATCCCCTGCCCTGACACGACAGCGGCCACAGTCATTAAAGCCCTTAACACTATATTCACACTGTTCGGTTGCCCCGCATACGTCCACAGCGACAGGGGGTCCTCCTTCATGAGTGACGAGCTGCGCCAGTTCCTGCTCAGCAACGGTATAGCCTCGAGCAGGACGACCAGCTACAACCCCCGGGGGAACGGGCAAGTAGAGAGGGAGAACGGCACGGTCTGGAAGACCGTCCTACTGGCCCTACGGTCCAGAGACCTCCCAGTTTCACGGTGGCAGGAGGTCCCCCCGGACGCTCTCCACTCCATCCGGCCGCTACTGTGTACTAGCACTAACCAAACGCCTCATGAGCGCCTCCTTGTCTTCCCCAGGAAGTCCTCCTCTGGAACGTCGCTGCCAACCTGGCTGGCGGTCCCAGGACCCATCTTGCTCCGAAAACATGTGCGGGCGCACAAGTCGGACCCGTTGGTCGAGAGGGTTCACCTCCTCCACGCGAACCCGCAGTACGCTTACGTGAAGTACCCCGACGGCTGACAGGACACGGTCTCCCTGCGAGATCTGGCGCCCGCCGGCAACACGCACACCCCCCCGACACCAATCACCCCCTCCCTGCCACCGGCGCACCCCGCGACCGCCCCCTTCCCGGGAGGATCGGTCCTCCTCCCAGGTCCGACCAGAAGTGAAGCTGAAGCAGAAACCGTAAGGCTCCTGGAGACGACAACACTGGAACAAGCACCACCACCGGGGCCGAGGCGATCGACAAGGACGACCAGACCGCAAGACCGACTCGTGGCGTCGATGTAACACTACAATGTTGTGGACTTTAACGAGAACTTTTTTTCTTTTTCCCCCTTACGACTACTGTAAATAGTGCAAAACAAAAAAAACCCTGTACATACTGTGATGACATGCAAAAGTTTTCCTCCCAGGACCAGCCTTGTAAACCCCTACCACCATGCGAAGCACCACCCCGCCGGGTTCATTTTTAACAAGGGGTGAATGTGGTAGTATGCATTAGGGGTCATGTGGGACTGTGAAGCCGTGATGTCATTGGCTGACAGATCCCGGGTCCTGGTTGGCTGTTGACCTCTAGCTCCGCCCTGAAGGCGGAGTATAAGAACCAGGAGTTCTCCCCCGCAGGCCAGTCTGTTACTGAACTGCGGGGAACAAGTCACGCTTAATAAAGCCTCATCGACTTCATCTCTATTCGTCTCTCGTGAGTCTTTGTGCGCTACAAGGGGATCCAGTTCATTTCACCTCACCCAGTCGTAACAAAATTTAAGAATATATAGAACCAAATCTCAGATACAATCAAGTGGTGATAGCATGATTAAAATACAAATTTGTGATCCATGCAGTTGGAATAAAACTTTAATAATTTCTTAATCATGTTCCCATCGAATTAAAAAGAGTGCACTTGTATGTCTTATTATGCTCTTTGAGTGGTTTCTCATGTGAGTAGTTAAGCTACAAAGAGCAGAGTGATCGTACATTGATTCACATATCAAATTAAGCGTGTGGAGGAGGGAATAAAAGATAGAGTATCCTGTCCCTCACAGCTGTGGAAAGTGAATGTGAATGGATGCACATCTGAGGACAGGATAGTACCTGCACAGGAATTCACAGTCAAGGCTCACACATTCATATTTTCCACTTGTGCTGACTAATCCATGTTGCTGCGCGATGAAATAGATGCCCTGCAAGGGGGGGTGAATGATTGAGTGAAGGTGCCTGTCAGTACAAATTAAGACAATTAACTGAAAACATCAGGGGCTGGATTCTTCACCGCCGGCAGCGAGAATCACGATCGGGCGGGGAATACCAGGTAAAGCAAAAATCAGATTTGCACCCAGTGCCTATTCTGTTGCAATGCTCTGCCCTCCCCCCTCCCCGCCCCACCCCACCTCACGCCACTGGTGGCTTTAGCGAGGTTTGCGGCCCACGCCAGCAGGTCTAGTTAAATCCGTTATTTGCATGGATTTGAATGTCATTAACGGGTTGGAAAGTGCACGTTCTACCTCTCCATGATGCCCCACCTCTCTCAGGTGGGAGTCACGTGGGCGTGAATTGGTTACAGGTACTTACATGCAGGGCCTGGGCGCCATGGCTGCTGAGGGGGAGCTAGAGGATAAGAAAACTCTCAGAAACTCTCAACATTTGTTGGGCTTGCTGGGGGGGTGACTGCCTGGGCCAGGGGGAGTAGCGGGGAACGTCTTGGTGCCAAGTCTGTGCACTTGGGTTTGGGGTGGCCTGGTTCAGGCTGCCATTGCTGCAGTATGTGATTTAAAAGCACCCCTTTGGTGCTACTTATAGGCCCCTAGCTGTTCACACTGCTGACTGCTCAATGTGTCCTGTAAATGCTCAGAGAGCCTCTGGTCCTGTGCAAACTCACAGAACACCCCTCTGGAAACCCTCAGACTCACCAGCAGTATCCTCAATGGGAGGGCCTGGCCATGCTCAGTCATAGGCCCACAAGGTGCTGGCACTCCTCAGTGCACGTCTTAGAAGCACAGCTGATGCACTATCACTTACCACAAAGACGAGAGTAGTGGAATAATCGAGGCTTTATTGAGCAAAGATGTTGTGCCTCCTGTAGCTGGGACCAGAATGGCTGCAGCACAGGAGAGCACACATACTTATACGCCGCCTACTGGGCGGAGCCAGCAGGCAGGGATTTACCCTTGTATCTCTAATGTACGGGCAGTGCCGTAATACATGTAATATACTACTGGTGGTGATTACCACATTCACCCCCTGTTAAAAAAGAGTCCGGCGGGGGTGGTGGAAAATATTACAAGTTAAGTCTGCCGGGGGCCTTGACCCTCCTCTGTGATCGCCTCAGTCCTGGTGGTGATGTGGGCGCCGACTTGGTCACCTGCGACTCCGGGAGCGTGTTGCCCTCGTCTTCGTCACCCCTGAGTGGAACCAGTGGGAGGACGGATCCTGCTGGGGTGGGGGCTGCGGTGAGGTTCACTGGAGGGAGGGTGAATGGCGTGGGGTGAAAGAGGCAACTGGGGGGTAGGGGGGCGATGTCAGGTTGGGGGTCGTGGGTGGGGATCCAGCGGGTGCCAGATCCCAGAGGGAGACTGTGTCCTGGCGCCCGTCGGGGTGTGCCACGTAGGCGTACTGCGGGTTTGCGTGTAAGAGGTGGACTTTTTCGACCAAGGGGTCCGACTTATGGGTTCGCCCATGTTTCCGGAGGAGGATGGGTCCAGGAACTGTCAGCCATGTTGGGAGCGAGACCCCGGAGGTGGACTTCCTGGGGACGGCAAACACCCGTTCGTGAGGGGTCTCGTTAGTCGCGGTGCAGAGGAGCGATCGGATGGAGTGGAGCGCGCCGGGGAGGACCTCCTGCCAGCCGGAGACCGGGAGATTTTTAGACCGCAGGGCCAGCAGGATGGCCTTCCAGACTGTCCCGTTCTCCTTCTCCCCCTGCCCGTTTCCCCGGGGGTTGTAGCTGGTCGTCCTGCTCGAGGCAATGCCCTTGCTGAGCAGGAACTGACGCAGCTAATCGCTCATAAAAGAGGATCCCCGATCGCTGTGGATATAGGTGGGGAAACCAAACAGAGTGAAGATGCTGTGGAGGGCTTTAATTACCGTGGCAGAAGTCATATCGGGGCATGGGATGGCTAAAGGGAATCGGGAGTACTCATCAATCATGTTCAGAAAGTACGTGTTGCGGTTGGTGGAGGGGAGGGGCCCTTTGAAGTCCATGCTGAGGCGCTCAAAGGGGCGGGAGGCCTTCACCAGGTGCGCTCGATCTGGCCGGTCGAGGTGCGGCTTGCACTCTGCGCAGACCTGGCAGTCTCTGGTGACGGTCCTGACCTCCTCAATGGAGTAGGGCAGGTTGCGGGCCTTGATGAAATGGAAGAACTGGGTGATCCCTGGTTGACAGAGGTCATAGTGGAGAGCCCGGAGTCGGTCCACCTGTGCGCTGGCACATGTACCGTGGGATAGGGCATCAGGGGGCCCGTTGAGCTTCCCCGGGCGATACAAAATCTCGTAATTATAGGTGGAGAGCTCGATCCTCCACGTCACGATCTTGTCATTTTTAATCTTGCCCCGCTGTGTATTATTAAACATGAAGGCAACCGACCGTTGGTCAGTGAGGAGAGTGAACCTCCTACCGGCTAGGTAATGCCTCCAATGTCTCACAGCTTCCACAATGGCTTGGGCCTCCTTTTCGACAGAGAAATGCCGAATTTCGGAGGCATGGAGGGTGCAGGAAAAGAAGGCCACGGGCCTGCCCGCCTGGTTGAGGGTGGCGGCCAGAGCTACGTCCGATGCATCGCTCTCCACCTGGAAGGGGAGGGACTCGTCGACCGCATGCATGGTGGCCTTGGTGATGTCTGCCTTGATGCGGTTGAAGGCCTGGCGGGCCTCTGCCGCCAGGGGGAAAACTGTGGACTTAATGAGTGGGCGGGCCTTGTCCACATAATTAGGGGCCCACAGAGCGTAATAGGAGAAAAACCCCAGGCATCGTATCAGGGCCTTGGGGCAGTGGGGGAGTGGGAGTTCCATGAGGGGACGCATGCGGTCGGGGTCAGGCCCTAGGACTCCATTTTCCACGACAGAGCCAAGGATGGCTAAGCGGTTGCTGCGGAACACGCATTTCTCCTTATTGTCTGTGAGGTTAAGGAGTTTGGCGGTCTGGAGGAATTTTTGGAGGTTTGTGTTGTGGTCCTGTTGATCGTGGCCGCAGATGGTGACGTTATCTAGGTACGGGAAAGTGGCCATACCGGTCCGTACCGGTCAACCATTCGGTCCATCTCTCGCTGGAAGACCAAGACCCCATTATTGACGCCGAAGGGAACCCTAAGGAAGTGATAGAAGCGGCCATCTGCTTCGAAAGCAGTGTATTGCCGGTCCTCCAGGCGGATGGGGAGCTGGTAGGCGAACTTCAGGACCACTGTGGAAAAGACACGATACTGCGCAATCTGATTGACCATGTCAGATATGCGTGGGAGGGGGTACGCGTCGAGCTGCGTGTACCGATTGATGGTCTGACTGTAGTCGATGACCATCCTGTGCTTCTCTCCAGTCTTCACTACTACCACTTGAGCTCTCCAGGGGCTGTTGCTAGCCTCGATGACCCCTGCCCGCAGAAGCCGTTGGACCTCTGACCTGATGAAGGTCCTGTCATGGGCACTGTACCGTCTGCTCCTAGTGGCGACGGGTTTGCAATCCAGGGTGAGGTTCGCAAACAGGGGAGGTGGATCGACCTTAAGGGGCGAGGCCGCAGACGGTGAGGGGGGTTAGGGGTCTGCCGAATTTTAAGGTTAGGCTTTGGAGATGCCACTGAAAGTACAGGCCGAGTAACAGGGCAGCGCAGAGGTGGGGGAAGGACGAAGAGCTGGAAGTTGCTGAACTCTACACCTTGGACGGGGAGGGTCGCGATGCAGTACCCCCGGATTTCCACAGAATGGGATCCGGAGGCCAGGGAGATTTTCTGGGTGACGGGGTGTACCGGGAGGGAGCAGCGTCTTACCGTAGTGGGGTGGATGAAGCTCGCTGTGCTCCTGGAGTCAAAAAGGCAGGTCGTCTCGTGCCCATCGACCTTCACCGTCAGCGTCGCGATCGCGAGGTTGCACGGCCGGGACTGATTCAGGGTGATAGAGGCGAGCTGCGGCAGATGCTGGGAGGTCCCGGGCTGGTCAGCGATGGTGGAGGTAGCAGCAGGCGATGAACGGTCAGACGAACAGGGGTCCTAAGGCGCCATCCAAAATGGCGCATAAGATGGTGGTGCCCACGAGCCGCACGTGTCTTGCGAAGGGGAAAATGGCGGCGCCCCTGGATCGCACGTAGAGGGTGTAGGAATGCCGGGCCTGGAAACAGCGGTGACCGACCGGGCCTGGCAAACAGAAACAAAGTGTCCCTTCTTCCCCCACCCATTGCAGGTCACGCTCCGCACCGGGCAGCGCTGCCTGGGGTGTTTGTTTTGCCAGCAAAAATAGCACTTGCGCCCCACAGAGTTGGCTCGCTGCCGTGCGGCGCAGGCTTGCGGTGAGCTGGAGTCGGCAGCTGGTGGGGCCCACGATGCCAACGAGGGTGCCGCGCGGTCGGGGGCCTAGGATTCAACGTTACGGGAGGCCACTTCTAACGAATTAGCGAGCTGCCTAGTTCCCGCAAGATCAAGCGTGCCCCCTTCCAGTAGCCGCTGGCGGACGCAGACTTCATGCCCATAACGTAAGCGTCTCAAATTAAAGGTTCGGTGTGCTGGACTGCCAAAACTGCCTGGCAGTCGCAGTTCCTACCTAGGATGTGCAGGGCACGCCAGAAATCGTCCAGAGACTCCCCGGGGAGTTGCTGTCTCGTGGCCAGGAGGTGTCTGGCGTATACTTGATTGACTGGTCGAACGTAATGTCCCTTCAGGAGCTCCATCGCTTCGGTATGTGGGCGCATCCCGGATGAGAGGAAAAATGTCAGGGCTCACCCGTGAATAGAGGACCTGGAGCTTCTGCGAGTCCGAGGGTTCCTCAGCGGATGTTCGGAGATAGCTTTCGAAGCAGGCTAGCCAGTGGAGCCATGGACCTCTAATATACGGGCAGTGCTGTAATACATGTCATATACTACTGGTGGTGACTACCACAGCAGCCCCACAGCAGAGGAAGCTGGGGAATAGCAGAACTTACCCCAAACAATGGACAGGTGCACTGTGATCTTTGGCACCCTCCCTGGCACACAGCCCCTCTCACAGCAGAAGCCTCATCAGTGACACTATCAGCTAGCCCACCCCTCAGAACCACGAGATGTCCACCGCATCCCTGCTCCCAACCATCCTGCCCCTAGCCAGGACACCTGACCATCTCACTGTCACAACCTGTGTCTAAAATCCAGGCACCACATCACACTGCAGCTCAGTTCCCAGCAAACGCACACTTCCCTTGCTCACCCCCATCTGTGGGTCCTGCCCGCACACGAGCCTCTAAGCATGGTGGTGACTGCTGACTGCACACATTGACTGTATGTTTGGGACACCGCCTCCGGTCTTTTGCCGGTCTCATCTATAATGGACCGCCTTATCCTCAGGGACATAGAAAGGACATAGTGAGACGCTCGGAGGTGGGTTCTACAGGGGGTCTGTAGCTGGTAGCATGTGTGTGCAAGGCTCCTGGCGAAAGAGGACAATACACGTGTTGGGGTTTGATGAAGGTTGGGATGTAAGCGAGATGCATGCAAGTGGGCTTCTGTGGGCCTTTAGGGGATTGGGGAGATGATGTGAGGAGTGAGGAGTGAGGAGCAGGAGTGATGCCAGGGGCACAGAGGTGGTGACTCAGCCGAGCTGCCCTAGGCAGCTCATTAATGTCTTTCCTGCATTGTGTGCCGGTCCTCCTGCTGATGCTGGCAGCACTCACCACCTCTGCCACCTCCTCCACGTGCTGTTGAGAAGGGCAGACTTCAGTTGGAACCTCACCGTCCTCTCCTCGATGTTATCCGGCAGTCGATCTATTTCGGACATGCGGGGGGGGGGGGGGGGGAAACAGGTCTTCTAACTGCTATCTTCTTGGCTGGAATGAGAGTGTGTGGTGAGTGGAGCACATATAAGCAGCTCCAGTTTGTCAAGCTCTTCAGCATGAATTACAGCCCCAGCAAATCAGACGGCAGCGGGGATGGGAATTGTTTGCAATTCACGTGGGTATAGCGCTGGCCTGTTCTGAATATTGTTCTAATAGCGTCCACAACAGGAATGTGAATTGCACCTAATTCAGTTCCAGCGGGAGCACTTAAGGTGTGATTCAGCGAGCCCATTACGCTCAGCACAGATCTGGGTGCATCTGGTAAATGGTGTGAGAGCCCCAAATCAGGCTCCGTGCCGGGCACCAAGCTGATCCAAGTCACCTGACCCCCTCCGCCTGGTGCGATATGGATCTTGCCCTCGCTGAGCGATTGAGCGAGATCCAGATCTGCATATTTAAATGAGCTTCATGGCTGATTTAATACCCAGCTGCCGGGTTCACTCATAGCTGCCTATGAGACCCTGCCAGGGCACCATTTAGTTCTGGTCCACACAAACGTGGACCAGGAGTAACGGCATCTCCAGGGGGTCTCACAGGCCATTGGAGACCGCTGGATGGTCAGGGACAGGGTGGGGTGCTACCCTGACAATCCCTGGCACCTGAGCACCTTGGCATTGCCAGCCTGGCACCCTGGCAGTGCTACCCAGGCACCCTGTAAGTACCACCCTGACACAGCCTGGGTGCCAAGCTGATGATGCCAGGGTGCCTATGTGCCAGGTTGGCTCTACCAGGGGTCGGACCAGGGAGGTGGGGGCTTGCCAATTGTAGGGGGGGGGGTGAGAGGGGGCTCCTAGAGGCCTCAACAAGGTTGGGTGTGTGAGGGTGGGGGGGTGCCAGAAAGCGGAGAGGGAGGGAGACCTAGAAGGCGGGTAGGAGGGTCTGCCAATCAAAATGGCTCGAGGCCAGAAAAACGGCAAAGTGCCGTTGAATCGCGGGGCGTTTCACGGCACTGCCGCCACCGGGAAACACCCCGCTAGACGTGCCCAAAAGCAGACTTTAACATTTGTCTGCTGATTTGCGTTCTTAGTCTCCCAAACGGAGAATCCAACCGCAGAGTCGCAAATTCTGCAGCAGTGTGTTCCTCTCTCCGAGTACATGTACATAACGTGAATGGAATTCCTAGAAAACCTGCCACCATCCGGTTATCTGCATTTATATTTAAATACATTCTTCGATGTTTAACGGATGACAGCTATCCTGTGTGTCTAAGAAACTTTAACAATATCAAGTACCAAACTACTTCACTCGAGCTAGAAACCTTCCAGAATAAGGCCGACATAGATAGAAAGAAAGATAATTGACTTGGACGTGATGGTGGCAATAATGGTGAAACTGTCAGTGTTCTCAGTCATTTCTGCACTGAATCAGACAGCAGCTTTAGGATTCCACATGTGTGGCGGATAACACAGAAATCCGGAAGTTAGTGTCACATTCCTCCAGAATGTTCATTGTAGAGGCTCTCCCTGATTGCCATCAATGGAAATCAATGGAATTGACAAGAACCTCCACTCTTATATTGGGCGGGATTCTCCGTTTCCCCAGTCGCGTGTTTCTCGGCAGTGCGCCGTTCACTGGAGCCGGGATTCTGTCTTCCCGCCACTCGCTCAATGGGATTTCCCATGACGTCACCCCACGCCACTGGGAAACCACTGGGCAGGGGGGGGAAAGGCTCCGGCCATTGTTAATCTGGCTGTAAACGTCCCTGAAACTATTGCACCTGGTTAAATAAGGTGCATCTAGGTTTTTAACTTTGTGCTAACTTCATAAGTATGGACAAACACCCTCACTTGTTTTGAAAAGCTCATTCTATGCTTCCGGAATGTCAAATTTTTCCAAACTTTTAAAAAATATTCCACATTTTTAAATTACTTTTTCATTCTCAAAAGTTTGTTTCTTTACTTCGCTTCTATCCAGTCACAATCATTTATTTCACCATCTGAATATATAAAGGAAAAGTAAAGGGTATTAAATGCTTTGAGCATCCTGGTTTGCTGTGTGTGAACACTTCAATGCGTTTGGCTGTTTACCTGCTTGCTGACATCACTACTGTTGTACACCAAGGACTCGGTTTCCTGACCCCGATCCGATAGAAATGGAGGCAGGGCTGAGAAGAAAATGGCCGTTTTTTATACCGTTGCTGGATAGCACATCAGAATCACAATTGAAGGAGCATCATGGGCTCTGAGGGCACTGAGCCAGGTGGGACGCTGCACTATGTCCAGGCAGAGGGAGATGGCACAGAACAAAGGGGTGACGCCGCTGCCTGCTGATCAGGGTGGCTCCTCCTGACAGCTTTTGGGCAGAGGACCTCCCTCATGGGCACCAGACCTCCAGCTCCCCTGTGCCATCTGGCTATCTGTGGTGCAGTGGCAGGCTTTGTCACAAAATCGCTACCTCAGGACAAGCAGCAGCTTGCCCCCGGGGAAATTTGAAACTCGGTTAGGTTCCCGCCAGAGTTGGGTTTCTTACACAAAAACAGACATCAGTCCTGTTTCCTGTCTCCAGTGGGAAAACCGAGCTCCTAAGCAGCAATCAGGAAAAAGGAAAATCACACTACAGAGATTGCTAGATCTTTCTGGGCAGCTTTCTTTGAGGTCAGAGTTGTGCCCAGTGGCTTTGCAGCAGTGATCCACCTAAGGGCATTTCTCATTTCTCTATATCTCTTGGTTTTGTGCTTTCCTCTTCATTTGGTTGTAGGACCCTCCCACATGCAAAGAATGTGTGAGGCGGTTTCCCACTGGCTTCCATGTGAACTTAAAGGGAACACAAGTCTTCATCCCCCTGATTTGTTATGTTCTCGGTGTAACATAAGCGGCTTCCTTGTGGTGCACTTGACAAAGGAAGGTTCAGACGTGGAGATAACTTCAACACGTTTATTAAACTATTTGCACTTCTGTTACTCGGGTTCGACACTACTGCTAATCCTACTATAGCTACCCAGACTGACTAACCAGCTGCTGCAATCCACGTGGTGGGTGTAATATTGAATCAACCCTGTGTCTGTACTCACTGACTGTCTCCACTGGAAATTGGCAGATCATATGTGTGGTGTCCTTTATATATGGGTTGGTGTAATGCCCTCCTGTGGTCGTGTCACCTCCGCGTGCATTGTGAATGTCCATTGGTCACATCCTATCTAACTGATCTATTGGTTGAGTGTGTGTGTGTGATGTTTCTAGTGCTCCTTCTAGTGTCTAGCTAGCCTACATGTATTTACATTGATGCACATCACACATCCCCCTTTTTTTATATGTTACATATTTTCTGCACACTTTGAGAAAATTGAACAATGAACAGGTAGATAAGGTAAGGTATATATATACAAGTCATAGGAACAGCGATTAAACAATAAGTCCAAATCATTTGTGTGAGTCCATAAACCATCAATCATTATGGTCAAATGTCTCTCTTGGTTATGAACGCCATCAATGTCCCTGTGCCACAGGAACCAAGAAGTGGTCAAATCACTTTGTTGCCTGATTTGGAGTCCCTTTCTTTTTTCGATGTTTGTGATGGTGCTGTCGGATGGCATCTTGTAGCTGATAAGGCGTCGACGTTGAAGAGGTACCATCAGCAGTATCATTCGAGGTCATGGGTGTGCCATATGTTGAAGTTGAATAAGACTGTACATACTGGTTCTGGCCACATGCTGTGCTGGAAGGATGATCCTGCTGAGAACCGTTGAAGCTTGTCGAATTGGAAACAGAATTGTTGCTCGCATAAATACCTGGTGATGGTGTGAAACTAGAACCTTGCATCTGATAGGAATATGCCGTCTGGCCAGACTGGGGTGCAGAAAATCCTGGGCTGTAACTAAGGCATCCAGACTGTAGTGCAGATTGCGCTCGCGGTAGTCCTCCTTCGGTCTTGATTCCATTAGTGGGCAATCTGTAGTGCTGGCCTGTTTGAGAATATGCTGCATAGACTGCTGGCTGCTGCATGTCTGAATACTGGGTTTGTCCAGCATGAGCTGCCATTGGCTGCACTGCTGGTGTGGAATATATGTGTGGATATAGCTGTGGTGAATATTGGTGTATTCCTCTTGGACTGTAGCCGCTGCTTGTTATTACTGACCCAGTGTAATTGTTAAGTGATCCATCTCCTGTCGTTGTGGCATCTGCTGTCACCCTTAGTGTGCCATCACTGAGGTTGCGGCACTCCCTGTCTGGAGTAAAGTCCGGCTTGCGTGAATCAGAGTCGGCGTTTGGTTGCTCCCCATCTGGAGTCTGGTCTGTTTTAACTGAGTCAGTGTTGGTTTGTTGATGCTCCCCGTCCGGAGTCTTAGCAGGTTCACTGGAGTCAGCTGAGAATTCTTGAAGCTGCACGTCTGGAGTCGGAACATGCAGGAATGCATTGACTTGTGGAGAGGTTCGAGCGAATGAGGTTTGAAGTATCATGGTGTCACTGGAGTCACCAGTGGTCTCACAGTGATCGTCGAGTGCCTCGGTACACACTAGATGAGGTCTGTCACTTTGCACATCTTGCATGGGAAGTGGGATGCTGTCATCACTAATCTCACATACCAGAGTCTTCATCTGGTGGTGCAAACAATGTGGGTGGACTGTCATTGTCTTGCTGTTGTCCTTCATTTGGGCTTGGACTGTCGTCGTCGCTTTGTTCTTCACTGTAGCATGATAGACCGTCATGGTCGTCCTGCTGTGCATGGTAGATGTCATAGTCTTCTTGCTGTTTACTTGAGCATGGCAGACTTGCATCGTCTGCTGCTAGTTGGTCAGAGGAGGTTGCTAGACCCTCATGGTCTTGTTCCTGCAAGGACTGTGCGTCGGAGTCTTGCGTTGCTTCTATCGTGGGGGCTGTCCACAAACTCACTATAGAGGCTTGTGACACTGGAGTCAGGTCTTGTGTGTGTAAGGACTGCGCTCTGGAGTCTTGCGTTTCTTCTATCGTGGAGTCTGTCCACGAGCTCGCTGTGGAAGCTTGTGACACTGGAGTCACTTCTTGTTCGTGCAAGGACTGTGGTGTGGAGTCTTTCGTAGAGTCGGGAACCCTGAGTGGCGCGTGGACCACGCTCTGTGTGGCAGCAGGCCCCTCTCTGTGGGCTTGTACCCCTCTCTGCCTCGTGGTTTCAGGCTGCAGCATCATCCTGCGCTCACGAGTTGGGATGTCATATCTGCTGGGCTGAAGATCCTCAAATCAGAAGAACGAATCCGCGTCTGCGTCGGATTCAATATGGGGGTCGTCAATGTGCAACACGTCTAGTTGCGGTTCGGATTTGGTACTGGGGTAGCCTCCCAAGGTGAAAGGTTCATCCGAGTCGTAGTCTTATAGGACCATACCATCACTGTTGCCAAATTCTGATAAGATTCTCCGAGGAGTGGAAAATCAACGGCGTCTGTGCTGGCGCGTTTGGCACGGCGCCAGTCAGGGGCCGCTGTCCGCAGGCGTGCCGCCGAGTCTCCGCCCTTGATGGGCCAAGCGGCCGCCTGGAACAGGCAGAGTCCCGCCGGCGCCGTCCACACCTGCTCGCAGCCGGCGGGAACTCTGCGCTTAAGGTCAGGGGGTGGCCTGTGGGGCGGGGAAAAGCACTCCTTCACCGGGGGGGGGGGGGGTGGGGGGGCGGGCCTCAGATGGGGTCTGGCCCGCCATCGGGCCCATTGATCGGCGGGACGGCCTCTCCAGCCCTGGCCCTATTTTATTACGCGGCCGGACCCTGAACCCCCACGCCATGTTGCGCTGGGGCCGGCGCGCTGAGGAAGTCCCCCGTGCATTCGCGGGTTGGCACGGCCCAACTGCACGTGCGCGGGTTGGCGCGGCCCAACTGCGCGGTTTGGCGTGGCCCAACTGCACGGGTTGGCGCGGCCCAACTGCGCATGCGCGGGTTGGCGAGGCGCCCATTTGCCGCCGGGAAGGGAGGCTGGAGCGGCGTGAACCGCTCCAGCGCCATGCTGGCCCCCATCGGTAGTGTCCGTGCCCGTTTTGCGCCATCGTGAAACACGACGGCGTTCACGACGGCGCGAACACTGTCTCCATTTCGGAGAATCGCACCCCACAAAACATAATTGAACTACACTGTTTACTATAGTGCATTTTGGGGTTGTAGCGCACAATGACTTACGAGAGAGACGAGTAGAGATGAAGTCGATGAGGCTTTATTAAGCGTGACTTGTTCCCAGCAGTTCAGCAACAGAATGGAGCTGCGGGGAGAAGCACGGGTTCTTATACTCCGCCTTCAGGGCAGAGCCAGGGGTCAACAGCCAACCAGGACCCGGGATCTGTCAGCCAATAGCATCACGGCTTCACAGTCCCACATGACCCCTAATACATACCACCACAGGGGTTTTTCCGTTTTTTGGAGTAACTGTTCAAATTTTGAGCGACCATATTAGAGAATATTGTTTTAACTGAACTGGGGCCATTACATATCTCACATGATGGTATCAAGTTGCAGATGTTGAGATATTGGGATGGAATTAACATTTCTGATATGGTTTCTGCCCACAGGTTTGAGATCCAGTGGGGAGTCTCCACTGCCTCCTTTGGGGGAGGCCCGGCCAAATTAAATGAATCTCAGGCACTTAGCTAGCCAGCTTCATGCCTTCGCTGAAACATACGGCCCCGGCAACAGAAATCACCCCGAGCCAATCAGAAGCCAGCTTCTCTCCACTCCTGACAGTGCCACCTGGAGCTGTGGCTGCTGCCGGCAACACTGCAGGGACTTCACCAGCAATCATTGTGGGATCCCTGGACTCAGGTGAGTGAGGGTGGGATGGGGGTCGCAGGGCGTGGGTCCTGGGAGTGGGTAAGTTGGTTGTCGGCAAGAAGAGAACAGTGGCTTCCAGTGGCCTGCTTTCTTCCTGTTTTTGGAAATGAGGGACCGCCCTTCCCACCCTGGCAGGCTGCTGGTAAATTCAATAGGGTTTGCTCGGAGGCCTTCGGGTGGCACAGGAAAGCCGTTTGATTCCCATTTAATCCCTGAGCCATTACCAAATTCCGATAGGCTCCCGGAGAATTGTTGGCAATTGGCATATCAATGGGCCTAACTGACATTCCACCACAATGGCTTAATATCAGGAGATTTTCCCGTCAAACGGAGTCTGAGGAAAGGCCTCTCCAGTGATGATGTGTGCCTGGCCACCAGGGTTCCCACTGCAAAGGGGCTGATTTATTAAATTCCACTCATTGTCTCTTCCTGATTTAGTCTGTTAATTCTTGATAATTGCCATTTTACCAAATTTCTCAACTGGGCTGTTTTGCTTCATTTCTGAAATATTGCATACTTATGAAATATTATTGCCTAAACTTAACAAATCTAGGTTACTGTTACCCTGAGATCGTTTAATCCAACATTGGGCTATTATATATGCTGCATAATAGGGTTCATGGACTTACACCTTAAGCAGAAGAGCGACTATACTCAGCAACAGAAGTGCTGATTTGCAAATGAAGAGTGTGTTCATCATGCTTTAGATATCTGCAGCATTGATATCAAACAACTTGCATTTGTATTGCAGATTCTATGTAGGAAAATGCCTGCAGGCATGCACAAAGACAGCTGGTTCATGATGCAGAGCGAGGCGAGCAGCATGGAGAGAGTTCAAAAATTACCGGCTGTATGTCCTCCCCGATCTCTGCGCTCCCACTCTCCTGGGGTTGGACTCCAATGCAACCTCCAGAGCTTAACATTTAAATTTGGCGGCCCTATACCCCCACTGACTACCTGCGGCCTCGCGACACTCAAGGTCGAACCGCCCTCCTTGTTTGCGAACCTCACCCCGGATTGCAAACCCGTCGCCACTAGGAGCAGACGGTACAGCGCCCAGGACCGGACGTTTATCAGGTCCGAAGTCCAGCGGCTGCTGAAGGAAGGCATAATCCAGGCCAGCAATAGTCCCTGGAGAGCTCAGGTGGTAGTAGTGAAGACAGGGGAGAAGCAGAGGATGGTCTACAGTCAGACCATCAACAGGTACACGCAGCTAGATGCGTACCCTCTTCCCCGCATATCCGACATGGTCAATTGGATTGCACAGTACAAGGTCTTCTCCACTGTGGACCTTAAGTCCGCCTACCACCAGCTCCCCATTCGCCCCGGTGACCGCAAGTACACTGCCTTCGAAGCAGACGGGCGGCTATACCACTTCTTAAGGGTTTCATTCGGCGTCACGAACGGAGTCTCGGTCTTCCAACGGGAGATGGACCGAATGGTTGACCAGCACGGTTTACGGGCCACGTTCCCGTACCTCAACAACGTCACCATCTGCGCCCACGACCAGCAGGACCACGACGCCAACCTCCGCAAATTCCTCCAGACCGCTAACGCCCTCAACCTCACCTACAACGAGGAAAAATGCGTGTTTAGCACCGACCGTCTAGCCATCTTGGGCTACGTAGTGCGTAATGGAGTGATAGGCCCCGACCCTGAACGCATGCGCCCCCTCATGGAGTTCCCTCTTCCCCACTGTGCCAAAGCCCTGAAATGCTGCCTGGGCTTCTTTTCTTATTACGCCCAGTGGGTCCCCCAGTACGCAGACAAGGCCCACCCACTAATCCAGTCCATTACTTTTCCCCTGTCGACAGAGGCCCGCCAGGCCTTCAGCCGCATCAAAGCGGATATCGCAAAGGCCACGATGCGCGCCATCGACGAGTCCCTCCCCTTCCAAGTCGAGAGCGACGCATCCGACGTAGCTCTGGCGGCCACTCTCAACCAAGCGGGCAGACCCGTGGCCTTTTACTCCCGGACCCTCCACGCTTCAGAAATTCGCCACTCCTCAGTAGAAAAGGAGGCCCAAGCCATAGTGGAAGCTGTGCGACATTGGAGGCATTACCTGGCCAGTAGGAGATTCACTCTCCTCACTGACCAACGGTCGGTAGCCTTCATGTTCGATAATGCACAGCGGGGCAAGATAAAGAACGACAAGATCCTGCGGTGGAGGATCGAACTCTCCACCTACAACTATGAGATCTTGTACTGTCCCGGAAAGCTGAACGAGCCGTCCGATGCCCTATCTCGCGGCACATGTGCCAACGCATAAGTGGAACGCCTCCAAGTCCTCCACGAGGACCTCTGCCACCCGGGGGTCACTCGCTTCTACCACTTTATAAAGGCCCGCAACCTCCCGTACTCCGTCGAGGAGGTCCGAACAGTCACCAGGAACTGCCAAATCTGCGCAGAATCCAAACCGCATTTTTTCAGGCCAGATAGATCGCACCTGATAAAGGCTTCCCGTCCCTTTGAATGCCTCAGTCTGGATTTCAAAGGCCCCCTCCCCTCCACCGATCGCAACACGTACTTTCTTAACGTCGTTGACGAATACTCCCGTTTCCCCTTCGCCATCCCCTGCCCCGACATGACCGCGGCCACGGTCATTAAAGCCCTCTGTACCATCTTTACCCTGTTCGGTTTCCCCGCCTACATCCATAGCGATAGGGGGTCCTCCTTCATGAGTGACGAGCTGCGTCAATTCCTGCTCAGTAAGGGCATAGCCTCGAGCAGGACGACCAGCTACAATCCCCGGGGGAACGGGCAGGTAGAGAGGGAGAAAGGAACGGTCTGGAAGACCGTCCTACTGGCCCTACGGTCTAGGAGTCTCCCAACTTCCCGCTGGCAGGAAGTCCTCCGGGATGCCCTTCATTCTATCCGGTCCCTGCTGTGCACCACCACGAACCAAACACCGCACGAGCGCCTCCTTGTCTTCCCTAGGAAGTCCGCTTCTGGAACGTCACTTCCGACCTGGCTGGCAGCCCCGGGACCCATCCTGCTCCGGAAACATGTGCGGGCGCACAAATCAGACCCATTGGTGGAAAAGGTACATCTACTCCACGCCAACCCGCAGTACGCCTACGTGGCGTTCCCAGACGGCCGACAGGACACGGTCTCTCTGCGGGACCTGGCGTCCGCCGGAGCTCCCCACACCCCCCCAACACCAATCACCACCCCCTCACTCCCGCTGGTGCACCCCACAGCCACTCCCTTCCCGGGGGGATCGGTTCTCCTCCCAGGCCCGCCCAGGAGTAAGGAAACAGAGAGGGACAGCACGATGCTCCCAGAGTCGACCGGACCCGAGCCAGCACCACCACCACCACCACCACCACCCGGGCTGTGACGACCGGAGAGGGCGACCAGAGCACCATCTCGACTCATCGAGTCGACTTAAGATGTATATAATTCAGTGGCCCAGTAAAGCGGCATTGTTGTAAATAGTTAACGCTGCTAATCGGGTAAAATGTGAATAATTCGGTGGCCCAGTAAAAGCGGCATGATTGTATCTCGTTCAATGGTTAAGGCACCGACCCTGTAAACCCCGACCACCATACCACCCACCACCCCGCCGGGTTCTTTTTTAACAAGGGGAGAATGTGGTGGTATGTATTAGGGGAATACGGTACACCAGGAATGCCGAGCAGCTATTGGAGGACAGATGCTGGGTCCCGATTGGATCTGCCGCCTACTGGGCTCCACCCAGATAGGCGGGGTATAAGAACCCGGTTTACTCCCCGCAGCTGCATTCTGTGACTGAGCTGCTGGGGAACAAGTCTGAACAAGTCTGCTCAATAAAGCCTCGATTGAAGTTCTCTAAGTCTCGCCTCGTGTGTGATCGATGGTGCTACAATTCATATTCTTATAATAGCCATAAAACATTTGTGATGCCACTTTTCCAAAATGATCACCTATTCACAGTATGCATAGATGACATGAAAAAGGCACTGGTTATGCCAGTTCTAACTCACCAGCACGTGAATTGCACAGCTCAAACATTACTCCCGTCACTGAGCTAAGACCTGTGAATAGTTTATTTTTCATAAGCTACCACTGCTGATCCTGTTTTCCTATTGTATCTCTGTGTCAGATTGGCCAAAGTATTTAGGAGGATGCATTACCTAAAAGGGTAAACAGATCCTGAGCAATGAGCTCTGCTTTGCCCGATTAACAAGATGTATAATTGGTCCTACTTAACTGTAATTACACTGGAAGATATAATGCAGAATGCTCAACTACATCAGGACATAAAACTTCAGCGGCAATGAAAATTGTGTGGGATGTATCACTGGTCAATTCACCACCATCTGTTTTACAATCCTACTGAAAGTTGTATCCATGAAATAGTTACATGTTTCAAGAGTAGAAATTATGCCACGTTAAATTTTCCCCTCAAAATCTTAGCCACATCCTGCCTGAAAGTTTTAGTAATTTATGGTTCATCAATTTTAATGCATTTTTATATCTTAAATATGGATTTTGCACTGAGTGTGTCATTCTCGGAGGCTGTGAGTGAGGATTACTGGGAACCTAATGGATGCCATTAGCTACACTTGAAACTTAAAATGGCAACAGTCTTTCGTCCCAGGAGGGGGCGGTGAGCTCAGCTGGCCAGTATATGGTTCAGAATAACAGCAACATCATGGCTTCAATTCCCATCCCGATTAAAGCAGACTTGAGACCTGCCCCTGCACCTGCCCCATGTTTGATACAGAGTTGGTCCCCCTCAGACAACATTGTGTTTGCTTATTGTTTATCTCAAATAGAAATAGATACCTACAGTCACTCATGAATATGGCTTATTACCGACCAACCTAGGATCCCTTGAAGGAACTCATAAAGGGACATGGTCATCCCTTAAACTGAGCAATTATGGGTGACAATGTACATGGACAGCAGTGGGAAAAATAGTTATACAGCATGGTGGTAAATTAGTGTCTTGAAAGTGCACTCTTCAAGTCGTATCATATACAAAACATGCTAAGCACACATAAGCGAATATCTTGAAAGGTTTAGGGATTCTGCGTCCCGACAGCAATGTTTTCCCACACAGCGCGTCCCCACCAGCAGTGGGATTCTCCGTCCCGCCAGCCCTGTTTTCCCGCACGGCGCGACCCCACCTGCAGCGGGATTCTCCGTCCCAACAGCCCTGTTTTCCAGCGCGGCGCATCATTACCCACAGCGGGATTCTCCGTCCTGACAGCCCTGTTTTCCAGCGCGGTGCATCATTACCTACAGCGGGATTCTCCGTCCCGACAGTCCTGTTTTCCCGCACGGCGCGACCCCACCTGCAGCGGGATTCTCCGTCCTGACAGTCCTGTTTTCCAGCGCGGCGCATCAATACCCACAGCGGGATTCTCCGTCCCGACAGCCCTGTTTTCCCGCGCGGCGCGTCCCCAACAGCAGCGGGATTCTCCGTCCCGACAGCCCTGTTTTCCCACACAGCGCGTCCCCACCTGCAGTGGGATTCTCCGTCACGACAGCCCTGTTTTCCTGCGCGGCGCATCACTACCCGCAGCGGGATTCTCCGTCCCGACAGCCCAGCTTTCCAACGCGGCGCATAATTACCAGCAGCGGGATTCTCCGTCCCGACAGCCCTGTTTTCCCGCACAGCGCGTCCCCACCAGCAGTGGGATTCTCCGTCCAAACATCCCTGTTTTCCCACACAGCGCGTCTCAACTAGCAGCGGGATTCTCCTACCCGACAGCCGTTGTCCTGCGCGGCGCATCCCCACCAGCAGCGGGATTCTCCGTCACGACAGCCCTGTTTTCCCGCGAGGCGCATCTCCGCCAGCAGCGGGATTCTCCGTCCCAACAGCCCTGTTTTCTCGGGCGGCGCATTCCCACCAGCAGCGGGATTCTCCGTCCCGACAGCCCTGATTTCCGGCGCGACGTGCCCCCACCAGCAGCGGGATTCTCCGTCCCGACAGCCCTGATTTCCGGCGCGACGCGTCCCCACCAGCAGCAGGATTATCCGTCCCGACAGTCCTGTTTTCCTGCGCGGCGCATCCCCACCAGCAGCGGGAGTCTCCGTCCCGACAGCCATATTTTCCCGCGCTGCACGTCCCCACCAGCAGCGGGATTCTCTGTCCCGACATCCCTGTTTTCCCGCGCTGCACGTCCCCACCAGCAGCGGGATTCTCCGTCCCGACAGCCCTGTTTTCCCGCACGGCGCGTCCCCACCAGCAGCGGGATTCTCCGTCCCGACAGCCCTGTTTTCCGGCGCGGCGCGTCCCCACCAGCAGCGGGATTCTCCGTCCCGACAGCCCTGTTTTCCCGCGCGGAGCGTCCCCACCAGCAGCGGGATTCTCCGTCACGACACCCTGTTTTCCCGCGAGGCGCATCCCACCAGCAGCGGGATTCTCCGTCACGACACCCTGTTTTCCCGCGAGGCGCATCCCACCAGCAGCGGGATTCTCCGTCACGACACCCTGTTTTCCCGCGAGGCGCATCCCACCAGCAGCGGGATTCTCCATCCCATCAGCCCTGTTTTCCCGCGCGGCGCGTCCCCACCAGCAGCGGGATTCTCCGTCCCGACATCCCTGTTTTCCCACACAGCGCGTCCCCACCAGCAGCGGGATTCTCCGTCACGACATCCCTGTTTTCCCGGCGGCGCATCCCCACCAGCAGCGGGATTCTCCGTCACGACATCCCTGTTTTCCCGTGCGGCGCATCCCCACCAGCAGCGGGATTCTCCGTTCCGACATCCCTGTTTTCCCGCGCGCGTCCCCACCAGCAGCAGGATTCTCCGTCCCAACAGCCCTGTTTTCCCGGGCAGCGCGTCCCCACCAGCAGCGGGATTCTCCGTCCCGACATCCCTGTTTTCCCACACAGCGCGTCCCCACCAGCAGCGGGATTCTCCGTCACGACATCCCTGTTTTCCCGGCGGCGCATCCCCACCAGCAGCGGGATTCTCCGTCACGACATCCCTGTTTTCCCGGCGGCGCGTCCCCACCAGCAGCGGGATTCTCCGTCCCTACATCCCTGTTTTCCCACACAGCGCGTCCCCACCAGCAGCGGGATTCTCCGTCACGACATCCCTGTTTTCCCGGCGGCGCATCCCCACCAGCAGCGGGATTCTCCGTCCCGACAGCCCTGTTTTCCCACACAGCGCGTCCCCACCAGCAGCGGGATTCTCCGTTCCGACATCCCTGTTTTCCCGCGCGCGTCCCCACCAGCAGCGGGATTCTCCGTCACGACATCCCTGTTTTCCCGCGCTGCGCGTCCCCACCAGCAGCGGGATTCCCGTCACGACAGCCCTGTTTTCCCGCGCGGCGCGTCCCCACCAGCAGCGGGATTCTCCGTCCCGACATCCCTGTTTTCCCACACAGCGCGTCCCCACCAGCAGCGGGATTCTCCTACCCGACAGCCGTTACCCGTGTGGCGCATCCCCACCAGCAGCGGGATTCTCCGTCACGACAGCCCTGTTTTCCCGTGCTGCACGTCCCCACCAGCAGCGGGATTCTCCGTCATGACAGGCCTGTTTTCCCGCGAGGCGCATATCCGCCAGCAGCAGGTGGATTCTCCGTCCCAACAGCCCTGTTTTCTCGGGCAGTGCGTCCCCACCAGCAGCGGGATTCTCCGTCCCGACAGCCCTGTTTTCCCGCGCGACGTGCTCCCACCAGCAGCGGGATTCTCCGTCCCAACAGCCCTGTTTTCTCGGGCGGCGCATTCCCACCAGCAGCGGGATTCTCCATCCCGACAGCCCTGTTTTCCTGCGCGGTGCGTCCCCACCAGCAGCGGGATTCTCCGTCCCGACAGCCCTGTTTTCCCGCGCGCGTCCCACCAGCAGCGGGATTCTCCGTCCCGACATCCCTGTTTTCCCGGCGGCGCATCCCCACCAGCAGCGGGATTCTCCGTTCCGACAGTCCTGTTTTCCCGGCGGCGCATCCCCACCAGCAGCGGGATTCTCCGTCACGACAGCCCTGTTTTCCCGCGCGGCGCGTCCCCACCAGCAGCGGGATTCTCCGTCCCGACATCCCTGTTTTCCCACACAGCGCGTCCCCACCAGCAGCGGGATTCTCCTACCCGACAGCCGTTACCCATGTGGCGCATCCCCACCAGCAGCGGGATTCTCCGTCACGACAGCCCTGTTTTCCCGTGCTGCACGTCCCCACCAGCAGCGGGATTCTCCGTCATGACAGGCCTGTTTTCCCGCGAGGCGCATATCCGCCAGCAGCAGGTGGATTCTCCGTCCCAACAGCCCTGTTTTCTCGGGCAGTGCGTCCCCACCAGCAGCGGGATTCTCCGTCCCGACAGCCCTGTTTTCCCGCGCGACGTGCCCCCACCAGCAGCGGGATTCTCCGTCCCAACAGCCCTGTTTTCTCGGGCGGCGCATTCCCACCAGCAGCGGGATTCTCCATCCCGACAGCCCTGTTTTCCTGCGCGGTGCGTCCCCACCAGCAGCGGGATTCTCCGTCCCGACAGCCCTGTTTTCCCGCGCGACGTGCCCCCACCAGCAGCGGGATTCTCCGTCCCAACAGCCCTGTTTTCTCGGGCGGCGCATTCCCACCAGCAGCGGGATTCTCCATCCCGACAGCCCTGTTTTCCTACGCGGTGCGTCCCCACCAGCAGCGGGATTCTCCGTCACGACAGCCCTGTTTTCCCGCGCGGCGCATCCCCACCAGCAGCGGGATTCTCCGTCCCGACATCCCTGTTTTCCCGCGCTGCGCATCCCCACCAGCAGCAGGATTCTCCGTCCCGACAGCCCTGTTTTCTCGGGCGGCGCATCCCCACCCGCAGCGGGATTCTCCGTCCCGACAGCCCTGTTTTCCCGCGCTGCGCATCCCCACCAGCAGCAGGATTCTCCGTCCCGACAGCCCTGTTTTCCCGCGCTGCGCATCCCCACCAGCAGCGGGATTCTCCATCCCGACAGCCCTGTTTTCCCACACAGCGTGTCCCCACCAGCAGCGGGATTCTCCGTCCCGGCAGCCCTGTTTTCCCGCGAGGCGCTTCCCACCAGCAGCGGGATTCTCCGTTCCGACAGCCCTGTTTTCCCGCGCGCGTCCCCACCAGCAGCGGGATTCTCCGTCCCGACAGCCCTGTTTTCCCGCGCGCGTCCCACCAGCAGCGGGATTCTCCGTCCCGACATCCCTGTTTTCCCGGCGGCGCATCCCCACCAGCAGCGGGATTCTCCGTTCCGACAGTCCTGTTTTCCCGGCGGCGCATCCCCACCAGCAGCGGGATTCTCCGTCACGACAGCCCTGTTTTCCCGCGCGCGTCCCCACCAGCAGGTGGATTCTCCGTCCCAACAGCCCTGTTTTCTCGGGCAGTGCGTCCCCACCAGCAGCGGGATTCTCCGTCCCGACAGCCCTGTTTTCCCGCGCGGCGCGTCCCCACCAGCAGCGGGATTCTCCGTCCCGACATCCCTGTTTTCCCACACAGCGCGTCCCCACCAGCAGCGGGATTCTCCGTCACGACATCCCTGTTTTCCCGGCGGCGCATCCCCACCAGCAGCGGGATTCTCCGTCACGACATCCCTGTTTTCCCGTGCGGCGCATCCCCACCAGCAGCGGGATTCTCCGTTCCGACATCCCTGTTTTCCCGCGCGCGTCCCCACCAGCAGCAGGATTCTCCGTCCCAACAGCCCTGTTTTCCCGGGCAGCGCGTCCCCACCAGCAGCGGGATTCTCCGTCCCGACATCCCTGTTTTCCCACACAGCGCGTCCCCACCAGCAGCGGGATTCTCCGTCACGACATCCCTGTTTTCCCGGCGGCGCATCCCCACCAGCAGCGGGATTCTCCGTCACGACATCCCTGTTTTCCCGGCGGCGCGTCCCCACCAGCAGCGGGATTCTCCGTCCCTACATCCCTGTTTTCCCACACAGCGCGTCCCCACCAGCAGCGGGATTCTCCGTCACGACATCCCTGTTTTCCCGGCGGCGCATCCCCACCAGCAGCGGGATTCTCCGTCCCGACAGCCCTGTTTTCCCACACAGCGCGTCCCCACCAGCAGCGGGATTCTCCGTTCCGACATCCCTGTTTTCCCGCGCGCGTCCCCACCAGCAGCGGGATTCTCCGTCACGACATCCCTGTTTTCCCGCGCTGCGCGTCCCCACCAGCAGCGGGATTCCCATCACGACAGCCCTGTTTTCCCGCGCGGCGCGTCCCCACCAGCAGCGGGATTCTCCGTCCCGACATCCCTGTTTTCCCACACAGCGCGTCCCCACCAGCAGCGGGAGTCTCCTACCCGACAGCCGTTACCCGTGTGGCGCATCCCCACCAGCAGCGGGATTCTCCGTCACGACAGCCCTGTTTTCCCGTGCTGCACGTCCCCACCAGCAGCGGGATTCTCCGTCATGACAGGCCTGTTTTCCCGCGAGGCGCATATCCGCCAGCAGCAGGTGGATTCTCCGTCCCAACAGCCCTGTTTTCTCGGGCAGTGCGTCCCCACCAGCAGCGGGATTCTCCGTCCCGACAGCCCTGTTTTCCCGCGCGACGTGCTCCCACCAGCAGCGGGATTCTCCGTCCCAACAGCCCTGTTTTCTCGGGCGGCGCATTCCCACCAGCAGCGGGATTCTCCATCCCGACAGCCCTGTTTTCCTGCGCGGTGCGTCCCCACCAGCAGCGGGATTCTCCGTCCCGACAGCCCTGTTTTCCCGCGCGCGTCCCACCAGCAGCGGGATTCTCCGTCCCGACATCCCTGTTTTCCCGGCGGCGCATCCCCACCAGCAGCGGGATTCTCCGTTCCGACAGTCCTGTTTTCCCGGCGGCGCATCCCCACCAGCAGCGGGATTCTCCGTCACGACAGCCCTGTTTTCCCGCGCGGCGCGTCCCCACCAGCAGCGGGATTCTCCGTCCCGACATCCCTGTTTTCCCACACAGCGCGTCCCCACCAGCAGCGGGATTCTCCTACCCGACAGCCGTTACCCATGTGGCGCATCCCCACCAGCAGCGGGATTCTCCGTCACGACAGCCCTGTTTTCCCGTGCTGCACGTCCCCACCAGCAGCGGGATTCTCCGTCATGACAGGCCTGTTTTCCCGCGAGGCGCATATCCGCCAGCAGCAGGTGGATTCTCCGTCCCAACAGCCCTGTTTTCTCGGGCAGTGCGTCCCCACCAGCAGCGGGATTCTCCGTCCCGACAGCCCTGTTTTCCCGCGCGACGTGCCCCCACCAGCAGCGGGATTCTCCGTCCCAACAGCCCTGTTTTCTCGGGCGGCGCATTCCCACCAGCAGCGGGATTCTCCATCCCGACAGCCCTGTTTTCCTGCGCGGTGCGTCCCCACCAGCAGCGGGATTCTCCGTCCCGACAGCCCTGTTTTCCCGCGCGACGTGCCCCCACCAGCAGCGGGATTCTCCGTCCCAACAGCCCTGTTTTCTCGGGCGGCGCATTCCCACCAGCAGCGGGATTCTCCATCCCGACAGCCCTGTTTTCCTACGCGGTGCGTCCCCACCAGCAGCGGGATTCTCCGTCACGACAGCCCTGTTTTCCCGCGCGGCGCATCCCCACCAGCAGCGGGATTCTCCGTCCCGACATCCCTGTTTTCCCGCGCTGCGCATCCCCACCAGCAGCAGGATTCTCCGTCCCGACAGCCCTGTTTTCTCGGGCGGCGCATCCCCACCCGCAGCGGGATTCTCCGTCCCGACAGCCCTGTTTTCCCGCGCTGCGCATCCCCACCAGCAGCAGGATTCTCCGTCCCGACAGCCCTGTTTTCCCGCGCTGCGCATCCCCACCAGCAGCGGGATTCTCCATCCCGACAGCCCTGTTTTCCCACACAGCGTGTCCCCACCAGCAGCGGGATTCTCCGTCCCGGCAGCCCTGTTTTCCCGCGAGGCGCTTCCCACCAGCAGCGGGATTCTCCGTTCCGACAGCCCTGTTTTCCCGCGCGCGTCCCCACCAGCAGCGGGATTCTCCGTCCCGACAGCCCTGTTTTCCCGCGCGCGTCCCACCAGCAGCGGGATTCTCCGTCCCGACATCCCTGTTTTCCCGGCGGCGCATCCCCACCAGCAGCGGGATTCTCCGTTCCGACAGTCCTGTTTTCACGGCGGCGCATCCCCACCAGCAGCGGGATTCTCCGTCACGACAGCCCTGTTTTCCCGCGCGCGTCCCCACCAGCAGGTGGATTCTCCGTCCCAACAGCCCTGTTTTCTCGGGCAGTGCGTCCCCACCAGCAGCGGGATTCTCCGTCCCGACAGCCCTGTTTTCCCGCGCGACGTGCTCCCACCAGCAGCGGGATTCTCCGTCCCAACAGCCCTGTTTTCTCGGGCGGCGCATTCCCACCAGCAGCGGGATTCTCCATCCCGACAGCCCTGTTTTCCTGCGCGGTGCGTCCCCACCAGCAGCGGGATTCTCCGTCCCGACAGCCCTGTTTTCCCGCGCGACGTGCCCCCACCAGCAGCGGGATTCTCCGTCCCAACAGCCCTGATTTCTCGGGCGGCGCATTCCCACCAGCAGCGGGATTCTCCATCCCGACAGCCCTGTTTTCCTGCGCGGTGCGTCCCCACCAGCAGCGGGATTCTCCGTCACGACAGCCCTGTTTTCCCGCGCGGCGCATCCCCACCAGCAGCGGGATTGTCCGTCACGACAGCCCTGTTTTCCCGCGCTGCGCATCCCCACCAGCAGCAGGATTCTCCGTCCCGACAGCCCTGTTTTCTCGGGCGGCGCATCCCCACCCGCAGCGGGATTCTCCGTCCCGACAGCCCTGTTTTCCCGCGCTGCGCATCCCCACCAGCAGCAGGATTCTCCGTCCCGACAGCCCTGTTTTCCCGCGCTGCGCATCCCCACCAGCAGCGGGATTCTCCATCCCGACAGCCCTGTTTTCCCACACAGCGTGTCCCCACCAGCAGCGGGATTCTCCGTCCCGGCAGCCCTGTTTTCCCGCGAGGCGCATCCCACCAGCAGCGGGATTCTCCGTTCCGACAGCCCTGTTTTCCCGCGCGCGTCCCCACCAGCAGCGGGATTCTCCGTCCCGACAGCCCTGTTTTCCCGCGCGCGTCCCACCAGCAGCGGGATTCTCCGTCCCGACATCCCTGTTTTCCCGGCGGCGCATCCCCACCAGCAGCGGGATTCTCCTACCCGACAGCCGTTACCCATGTGGCGCATCCCCACCAGCAGCGGGATTCTCCGTCACGACAGCCCTGTTTTCCCGTGCTGCACGTCCCCACCAGCAGCGGGATTCTCCGTCATGACAGGCCTGTTTTCCCGCGAGGCGCATATCCGCCAGCAGCAGGTGGATTCTCCGTCCCAACAGCCCTGTTTTCTCGGGCAGTGCGTCCCCACCAGCAGCGGGATTCTCCGTCCCGACAGCCCTGTTTTCCCGCGCGACGTGCCCCCACCAGCAGCGGGATTCTCCGTCCCAACAGCCCTGTTTTCTCGGGCGGCGCATTCCCACCAGCAGCGGGATTCTCCATCCCGACAGCCCTGTTTTCCTGCGCGGTGCGTCCCCACCAGCAGCGGGATTCTCCGTCCCGACAGCCCTGTTTTCCCGCGCGACGTGCCCCCACCAGCAGCGGGATTCTCCGTCCCAACAGCCCTGTTTTCTCGGGCGGCGCATTCCCACCAGCAGCGGGATTCTCCATCCCGACAGCCCTGTTTTCCTACGCGGTGCGTCCCCACCAGCAGCGGGATTCTCCGTCACGACAGCCCTGTTTTCCCGCGCGGCGCATCCCCACCAGCAGCGGGATTCTCCGTCCCGACATCCCTGTTTTCCCGCGCTGCGCATCCCCACCAGCAGCAGGATTCTCCGTCCCGACAGCCCTGTTTTCTCGGGCGGCGCATCCCCACCCGCAGCGGGATTCTCCGTCCCGACAGCCCTGTTTTCCCGCGCTGCGCATCCCCACCAGCAGCAGGATTCTCCGTCCCGACAGCCCTGTTTTCCCGCGCTGCGCATCCCCACCAGCAGCGGGATTCTCCATCCCGACAGCCCTGTTTTCCCACACAGCGTGTCCCCACCAGCAGCGGGATTCTCCGTCCCGGCAGCCCTGTTTTCCCGCGAGGCGCTTCCCACCAGCAGCGGGATTCTCCGTTCCGACAGCCCTGTTTTCCCGCGCGCGTCCCCACCAGCAGCGGGATTCTCTGTCCCGACAGCCCTGTTTTCCCGCGCGCGTCCCACCAGCAGCGGGATTCTCCGTCCCGACATCCCTGTTTTCCCGGCGGCGCATCCCCACCAGCAGCGGGATTCTCCGTTCCGACAGTCCTGTTTTCCCGGCGGCGCATCCCCACCAGCAGCGGGATTCTCCGTCACGACAGCCCTGTTTTCCCGCGCGCGTCCCCACCAGCAGCGGGATTCTCCGTCCCGACAGTCCTGTTTTCCCGGCGGCGCATCCCCACCAGCAGCGGGATTCTCCGTCCCGACAGTTCTTTTTTCCCGCGCGACGTGCCCCCACTACCAGCGGGATTCTCCATCCTGACAGCCATGTTTTCCTGTGCGGCGCCTTCCCACCAGCAACGGGATTCTCCATCCCGAAAGCCTTGTTTTCCCGCGCAGTGCGTCCCCACCAGCAGCGGGATTCTCCGTCACGACAGCCCTGTTTTTCCGCGTGGCGCGCCCCCACCCGCAGTGGGATTCTCCGTCCCGACATCCCTGTTTTCCCACACAGCGCGTCCCCACCAGCAGCGGGATTCTCCTACCCGACAGCCGTTGTCCAGTGCGGCGCATCCCCACCAGCAGCGGGATTCTCCGTCCCGACATCCCTGTTTTCCCACACAGCGCGTCCCCACTAGCAGTGGGATTCTCCGTCCCGACAGCCCTGTTTTCCCACACAGCGCGTCCCCACCAGCAGCGGGATTCTCCGTCCCGACAGCCCTGTTTTCCCGCACGGCGCGTCCCCACCAGAAACGGGATTCTCCGTCCCGACAGCCCTGTTTTCCCGCGCTGCGCGTCCCCACCAGCAGCGGGATTCTCCGTCCCGACATCCCTGTTTTCCCACACAGCGCGTCCCCACCAGCAGCGGGATTCTCCGTCCCGACATCCCTGTTTTCCCACACAGCGCGTCCCCACCAGCAGCGGGATTCTCCGTCCCGACAGAACCGGTTTTCCCGCGCTGCGCGTCCCCACCAGCAGCGGGATTCTCCGTCCCGACATCCCTGTTTTCCCGCGCTGCGCGTCCCCACCAGCAGCGGGATTCTCCGTCCCGACAGCCCTGTTTTCCCGCGCTGCGCATCCCCACCAGCAGCGGGATTCTCCGTCCCGACAGCCCTGTTTTCCCGCGCTGCGCGTCCCCACCAGCAGCGGGATTCTCCGTCCCGACATCCTGTTTTCCCTCGCGACGCGTCCCCACCAGCAGCGGGATTCTCCGTCCCGACAGCCTTGTTTTCCCGCGCTGCGCGTCCCCACCAGCAGCGGGATTCTCCGTTCCGAAAGCCTTGTTTTCCTGGGTGGCACATCCCCACCAGCAGCGGGATTCTCCGTCCCGACATCCCTGTTTTCCCGCGCTGCGCGTCCCCACCAGCAGCGGGATTCTCCGTCCGACAGCCCTGTTTTCCCGCGCTGCGCATCCCCACCAGCAGCGGGATTCTCCGTCCCGACAGCCCTGTTTTCCCGCGCTGCGCGTCCCCACCAGCAGCGCGATTCTCCGTCCCGACATCCCTGTTTTCCCTCGCGACGCGTCCCCACCAGCAGCGGGATTCTCCGTCCCGACAGCCCTGTTTTCCCGCGCTGCGCGTCCCCACCAGCAGCGGGATTCTCCGTTCCGAAAGCCTTGTTTTCCTGGGTGGCACATCCCCACCAGCAGCGGGATTTACCGTCGCGACAGGCCTGTTGTTCCGCGCTGCGCATACCCACAAGCGGTGGGATACTCCTTCCCGACAGCCATGTTTTCCCGTGCGGCGCGTCCCCACCAGCAGCGGGACTCTCCGTCCCAACATCCCTGTTTTCCCACACAGCGCGTCCCCACCAGCAGCGGGACTCTCCGTCCCAACATCCCTGTTTTCCCGCGCGACGCGTCCCCACCCGCAGCGGGATTCTCCGTCCCGACATCCCTGTTTTCCCACACAGCGCGTCCCCACCAGCAGCGGGATTCTCCTACCCGACAGCCGTTGTCCCGTGCGGCGCATACCCACCAGCAGCGGGATTCTCTGTCCCGACAGCCCTGTTTTACCGCGCTGCGCATCCCCACCAGCAGCGGGATTCTCCGTCCCGACATCCCTGTTTTCCCGCGCTGTGCATCCCCACCAGCAGCGGGATTCTCCGTCCCGACATCCCTGTTTTCCCGCGCTGCGCATCCCCACCAGCAGCGGGATTCTCTGTCCCGACAGCCCTGTTTTCCCGCGCTGCGCATCCCCACCAGCAGCGGGATTCTCCGTCCCGACATCCCTGTTTTCCCGCGCTGCGCATCCCCACCAGCAGCGGGATTCTCTGTCCCGACAGCCCTGTTTTCCCGCGCTGCGCATCCCCACCAGCAGCGGGATTCTCCGTCCCGACATCCCTGTTTTCCCGCGCTGCGCGTCCCCACCAGCAGCGGGATTCTCCGTCCCGACAGACCTGTTTTCCCGCACGGCGCATCCACACCAGCAGCGGGATTCTCCGTCCCGACATCCCTGTTTTCCCACACAGCGCGTCCCCACCAGCAGCGGGATTCTCCGTCACGACATCCCTGTTTTCCCGGCGGCGCATCCCCACCAGCAGCGGGATTCTCCGTTCCGACAGCCCTGTTTTCCCGTGCGGCGCGTCCCCACCAGCAGCGGGATTCTCCGTCACGACAGCCCTGTTTTCCCGCACGGCGCGTCCCCACCAGCAGCGGGATTCTCCGTTCCGCCAGCCCTGTTTTCCCGGGCAGCGCGTCCCCACCAGCAGCGGGATTCCCGTCACGACAGCCCTGTTTTCCCGCGCGGCGCGTCCCCACCAGCAGCGGGATTCTCCGTCCCGACATCCCTGTTTTACCGCGCTGCGCATCCCCACCAGCAGCGGGATTCTCCGTCCCGACATCCCTGTTTTCCCGCGCTGCGCATCCCCACCAGCAGCGGGATTCTCCGTCCCGACATCCCTGTTTTCCCGCGCTGCGCATCCCCACCAGCAGCGGGATTCTCTGTCCCGACAGCCCTGTTTTCCCGCGCTGCGCATCCCCACCAGCAGCGGGATTCTCCGTCCCGACATCCCTGTTTTCCCGCGCTGCGCATCCCCACCAGCAGCGGGATTCTCTGTCCCGACAGCCCTGTTTTCCCGCGCTGTGCATCCCCACCAGCAGCGGGATTCTCCGTCCCGACATCCCTGTTTTCCCGCGTGGCGCGTCCCCACCAGCAGCGGGATTCTCCGTCCCGACAGACCTGTTTTCCCGCACGGCGCATCCACACCAGCAGCGGGATTCTCCGTCCCGACATCCCTGTTTTCCCACACAGCGCGTCCCCACCAGCAGCGGGATTCTCCGTCACGACATCCCTGTTTTCCCGGCGGCGCGTCCCCACCAGCAGCGGGATTCTCCGTCACGACAGCCCTGTTTTCCCGCACGGCGCGTCCCCACCAGCAGCGGGATTCTCCTACCCGACAGCCGTTACCCGTGCGGCGCATCCCACCAGCAGCGGGTTTCTCCGTTCCGACAGCCCTGTTTTCCCGCGCGCGTCCCCACCAGCAGCGGGATTCTCCGTCCCGACAGCCCTGTTTTCCCGCGCGCGTCCCACCAGCAGCGGGATTCTCCGTCCCGACATCCCTGTTTTCCCGGCGGCGCATCCCCACCAGCAGCGGGATTCTCCGTTCCGACAGTCCTGTTTTCCCGGCGGCGCATCCCCACCAGCAGCGGGATTCTCCGTCACGACAGCCCTCTTTTCCCGCGCGCGTCCACACCAGCAGCGGGATTCTCCGTCCCGACAGTCCTGTTTTCCCGGCGGCGCATCCCCACCAGCAGCGGGATTCTCCGTCCCGACAGTTCTTTTTTCCCGCGCGACGTGCCCCCACTACCAGCGGGATTCTCCATCCTGACAGCCATGTTTTCCCGCGCAGTGCGTCCCCACCAGCAGTGGGATTCTCCGTCACGACAGCCCTGTTTTTCCGCGTGGCGCGCCCCCACCCGCAGTGGGATTCTCCGTCCCGACATCCCTGTTTTCCCACACAGCGCGTCCCCACCAGCAGCGGGATTCTCCTACCCGACAGCCGTTGTCCAGTGCGGCGCATCCCCACCAGCAGCGGGATTCTCCGTCCCGACATCCCTGTTTTCCCACACAGCGCGTCCCCACCAGCAGCGGGATTCTCCGTCCCAACATCCCTGTTTTCCCACACAGCGCGTCCCCACCAGCAGCGGGATTCTCCGTCCCGACAACCCTGTTTTCCCACACAGCGCGTCCCCACCAGCAGCAGGATTCTCCGTCCCGACAGCCCTGTTTTCCCGCGCTGCGCGTCCCCACCAGCAGCGGGATTCTCCGTCCCGACATCCCTGTTTTCCCGCGCTGCGCGTCCCCACCAGCAGCGGGATTCTCCGTCCCGACAGCCCTGTTTTCCCGCGCTGCGCATCCCCACCAGCAGCGGGATTCTCCGTCCCGACAGCCCTGTTTTCCCGCGCTGCGCGTCCCCACCAGCAGCGGGATTCTCCGTCCCGACATCCCTGGTTTCCCTCGCGACGCGTCCCCACCAGCAGCGGGATTCTCCGTCCCGACAGCCCTGTTTTCCCGCGCTGCGCGTCCCCACCAGCAGCGGGATTCTCCGTTCCGAAAGCCTTGTTTTCCTGGGTGGCACATCCCCACCAGCAGCGGGATTTTCCGTCGCGACAGGCCTGTTATTCCGCGCTGCGCATACCCACAAGCGGTGGGATACTCCTTCCCGACAGCCATGTTTTCCCGTGCGGCGCGTCCCCACCAGCAGCGGGACTCTCCGTCCCAACATCCCTGTTTTCCCGCACGACGCATCCCCACCCGCAGCGGGATTCTCCGTCCCGACATCGCTGTTTTCCCACACAGCGCGTCCCCACCAGCAGCGGGATTCTCCGTCCCGACAGCCCTGTTTTCCCGCGAGGCGCATCCCCACCAGCTGCGGGATTCTCTGTCCCGACAGCCCTGTTTTCCCGCGCTGCGCATCCCCACCAGCAGCGGGATTCTCCGTCCCGACATCCCTGTTTTCCTGCGCTGCGCATCCCCACCAGCAGCGGGATTCTCCGTCCCGACATCCCTGTTTTCCCGCGCTGCGCATCCCCACCAGCAGCGGGATTCTCCGTCCCAACAGCCCTGTTTTCTCGGGCGGCGCATTCCCACCAGCAGCGGGATTCTCCGTCCCGACAGCCCTGATTTCCGGCACGACGTGCCCCCACCAGCAGCGGGATTCTCCGTCCCGACAGCCCTGATTTCCGGCGCGACGCGTCCCCACCAGCAGCAGGATTATCCGTCCCGACAGTCCTGTTTTCCTGCGCGGCGCATCCCCACCAGCAGCGGGAGTCTCCGTCCCGACAGCCATATTTTCCCGCGCTGCACGTCCCCACCAGCAGCGGGATTCTCTATCCCGACATCCCTGTTTTCCCGCGCTGCACGTCCCCACCAGCAGCGGGATTCTCCGTCCCGACAGCCCTGTTTTCCCGCACGGCGCGTCCCCACCAGCAGCGGGATTCTCCGTCCCGACAGCCCTGTTTTCCGGCGCGGCGCGTCCCCACCAGCAGCGGGATTCTCCGTCCCGACAGCCCTGTTTTCCCGCGCGGAGCGTCCCCACCAGCAGCGGGATTCTCCGTCACGACACCCTGTTTTCCCGCGAGGCGCATCCCACCAGCAGCGGGATTCTCCGTCACGACACCCTGTTTTCCCGCGAGGCGCATCCCACCAGCAGCGGGATTCTCCGTCACGACACCCTGTTTTCCCGCGAGGCGCATCCCACCAGCAGCGGGATTCTCCGTCCCATCAGCCCTGTTTTCCCGCGCGGCGCGTCCCCACCAGCAGCGGGATTCTCCGTCCCGACATCCCTGTTTTCCCACACAGCGCGTCCCCACCAGCAGCGGGATTCTCCGTCACGACATCCCTGTTTTCCCGGCGGCGCATCCCCACCAGCAGCGGGATTCTCCGTCACGACATCCCTGTTTTCCCGTGCGGCGCATCCCCACCAGCAGCGGGATTCTCCGTTCCGACATCCCTGTTTTCCCGCGCGCGTCCCCACCAGCAGCAGGATTCTCCGTCCCAACAGCCCTGTTTTCCCGGGCAGCGCGTCCCCACCAGCAGCGGGATTCTCCGTCCCGACATCCCTGTTTTCCCACACAGCGCGTCCCCACCAGCAGCGGGATTCTCCGTCACGACATCCCTGTTTTCCCGGCGGCGCATCCCCACCAGCAGCGGGATTCTCCGTCACGACATCCCTGTTTTCCCGGCGGCGCGTCCCCACCAGCAGCGGGATTCTCCGTCCCGACATCCCTGTTTTCCCACACAGCGCGTCCCCACCAGCAGCGGGATTCTCCGTCACGACATCCCTGTTTTCCCGGCGGCGCATCCCCACCAGCAGCGGGATTCTCCGTCCCGACAGCCCTGTTTTCCCACACAGCGCGTCCCCACCAGCAGCGGGATTCTCCGTTCCGACATCCCTGTTTTCCCGCGCGCGTCCCCACCAGCAGCGGGATTCTCCGTCACGACATCCCTGTTTTCCCGCGCTGCGCGTCCCCACCAGCAGCGGGATTCCCGTCACGACAGCCCTGTTTTCCCGCGCGGCGCGTCCCCACCAGCAGCGGGATTCTCCGTCCCGACATCCCTGTTTTCCCACACAGCGCGTCCCCACCAGCAGCGGGATTCTCCTACCCGACAGCCGTTACCCGTGTGGCGCATCCCCACCAGCAGCGGGATTCTCCGTCACGACAGCCCTGTTTTCCCGTGCTGCACGTCCCCACCAGCAGCGGGATTCTCCGTCATGACAGGCCTGTTTTCCCGCGAGGCGCATATCCGCCAGCAGCAGGTGGATTCTCCGTCCCAACAGCCCTGTTTTCTCGGGCAGTGCGTCCCCACCAGCAGCGGGATTCTCCGTCCCGACAGCCCTGTTTTCCCGCGCGACGTGCTCCCACCAGCAGCGGGATTCTCCGTCCCAACAGCCCTGTTTTCTCGGGCGGCGCATTCCCACCAGCAGCGGGATTCTCCATCCCGACAGCCCTGTTTTCCTGCACGGTGCGTCCCCACCAGCAGCGGGATTCTCCATCCCGACAGCCCTGTTTTCCCGCGCGACGTGCCCCCACCAGCAGCGGGATTCTCCGTCCCAACAGCCCTGTTTTCTCGGGCGGCGCATTCCCACCAGCAGCGGGATTCTCCATCCCGACAGCCCTGTTTTCCTGCGCGGTGCGTCCCCACCAGCAGCGGGATTCTCCGTCACGACAGCCCTGTTTTCCCGCGCGGCGCATCCCCACCAGCAGCGGGATTCTCCGTCCCGACATCCCTGTTTTCCCGCGCTGCGCATCCCCACCAGCAGCACGATTCTCCGTCCCGACAGCCCTGTTTTCTCGGGCGGCGCATCCCCACCCGCAGCGGGATTCTCCGTCCCGACAGCCCTGTTTTCCCGCGCTGCGCATCCCCACCAGCAGCAGGATTCTCCGTCCCGACAGCCCTGTTTTCCCGCGCTGCGCATCCCCACCAGCAGCGGGATTCTCCATCCCGACAGCCCTGTTTTCCCACACAGCGTGTCCCCACCAGCAGCGGGATTCTCCGTCCCGGCAGCCCTGTTTTCCCGCGAGGCGCATCCCACCAGCAGCGGGATTCTCCGTTCCGACAGCCCTGTTTTCCCGCGCGCGTCCCCACCAGCAGCGGGATTCTCCGTCCCGACAGCCCTGTTTTCCCGCGCGCGTCCCACCAGCAGCGGGATTCTCCGTCCCGACATCCCTGTTTTCCCGGCGGCGCATCCCCACCAGCAGCGGGATTCTCCGTTCCGACAGTCCTGTTTTCCCGGCGGCGCATCCCCACCAGCAGCGGGATTCTCCGTCACGACAGCCCTGTTTTCCCGCGCGGCGCGTCCCCACCAGCAGCGGGATTCTCCGTCCCGACATCCCTGTTTTCCCACACAGCGCGTCCCCACCAGCAGCGGGATTCTCCTACCCGACAGCCGTTACCCGTGTGGCGCATCCCCACCAGCAGCGGGATTCTCCGTCACGACAGCCCTGTTTTCCCGTGCTGCACGTCCCCACCAGCAGCGGGATTCTCCGTCATGACAGGCCTGTTTTCCCGCGAGGCGCATATCCGCCAGCAGCAGGTGGATTCTCCGTCCCAACAGCCCTGTTTTCTCGGGCAGTGCGTCCCCACCAGCAGCGGGATTCTCCGTCCCGACAGCCCTGTTTTCCCGCGCGACGTGCCCCCACCAGCAGCGGGATTCTCCGTCCCAACAGCCCTGTTTTCTCGGGCGGCGCATTCCCACCAGCAGCGGGATTCTCCATCCCGACAGCCCTGTTTTCCTGCGCGGTGCGTCCCCACCAGCAGCGGGATTCTCCGTCCCGACAGCCCTGTTTTCTCGGGCGGCGCATCCCCACCCGCAGCGGGATTCTCCGTCCCGACAGCCCTGTTTTCCCGCGCTGCGCATCCCCACCAGCAGCAGGATTCTCCGTCCCGACAGCCCTGTTTTCCCGCGCTGCGCATCCCCACCAGCAGCGGGATTCTCCATCCCGACAGCCCTGTTTTCCCACACAGCGTGTCCCCACCAGCAGCGGGATTCTCCGTCCCGGCAGCCCTGTTTTCCCGCGAGGCGCATCCCACCAGCAGCGGGATTCTTCGTTCCGACAGCCCTGTTTTCCCGCGCGCGTCCCCACCAGCAGCGGGATTCTCCGTCCCGACAGCCCTGTTTTCCCGCGCGCGTCCCACCAGCAGCGGGATTCTCCGTCCCGACATCCCTGTTTTCCCGGCGGCGCATCCCCACCAGCAGCGGGATTCTCCGTTCCGACAGTCCTGTTTTCCCGGCGGCGCATCCCCACCAGCAGCGGGATTCTCCGTCACGACAGCCCTGTTTTCCCGCGCGCGTCCCCACCAGCAGCGGGATTCTCCGTCCCGACAGTCCTGTTTTCCCGGCGGCGCATCCCCACCAGCAGCGGGATTCTCCGTCCCGACAGTTCTTTTTTCCCGCGCGACGTGCCCCCACTACCAGCGGGATTCTCCATCCTGACAGCCATGTTTTCCTGTGCGGCGCCTTCCCACCAGCAACGGGATTCTCCATCCCGAAAGCCTTGTTTTCCCGCGCAGTGCGTCCCCACCAGCAGCGGGATTCTCCGTCACGACAGCCCTGTTTTTCCGCGTGGCGCGCCCCCACCCGCAGTGGGATTCTCCGTCCCGACATCCCTGTTTTCCCACACAGCGCGTCCCCACCAGCAGCGGGATTCTCCTACCCGACAGCCGTTGTCCAGTGCGGCGCATCCCCACCAGCAGCGGGATTCTCCGTCCCGACATCCCTGTTTTCCCACACAGCGCGTCCCCACTAGCAGTGGGATTCTCCGTCCCGACAGCCCTGTTTTCCCACACAGCGCGTCCCCACCAGCAGCGGGATTCTCCGTCCCGACAGCCCTGTTTTCCCGCACGGCGCGTCCCCACCAGAAACGGGATTCTCCGTCCCGACAGCCCTGTTTTCCCGCGCTGCGCGTCCCCACCAGCAGCGGGATTCTCCGTCCCGACATCCCTGTTTTCCCACACAGCGCGTCCCCACCAGCAGCGGGATTCTCCGTCCCGACATCCCTGTTTTCCCACACAGCGCGTCCCCACCAGCAGCGGGATTCTCCGTCCCGACAGCCCTGTTTTCCCGCGCTGCGCGTCCCCACCAGCAGCGGGATTCTCCGTCCCGACATCCCTGTTTTCCCGCGCTGCGCGTCCCCACCAGCAGCGGGATTCTCCGTCCCGACAGCCCTGTTTTCCCGCGCTGCGCATCCCCACCAGCAGCGGGATTCTCCGTCCCGACAGCCCTGTTTTCCCGCGCTGCGCGTCCCCACCAGCAGCGGGATTCTCCGTCCCGACATCCTGTTTTCCCTCGCGACGCGTCCCCACCAGCAGCGGGATTCTCCGTCCCGACAGCCTTGTTTTCCCGCGCTGCGCGTCCCCACCAGCAGCGGGATTCTCCGTTCCGAAAGCCTTGTTTTCCTGGGTGGCACATCCCCACCAGCAGCGGGATTCTCCGTCCCGACATCCCTGTTTTCCCGCGCTGCGCGTCCCCACCAGCAGCGGGATTCTCCGTCCGACAGCCCTGTTTTCCCGCGCTGCGCATCCCCACCAGCAGCGGGATTCTCCGTCCCGACAGCCCTGTTTTCCCGCGCTGCGCGTCCCCACCAGCAGCGGGATTCTCCGTCCCGACATCCCTGTTTTCCCTCGCGACGCGTCCCCACCAGCAGCGGGATTCTCCGTCCCGACAGCCCTGTTTTCCCGCGCTGCGCGTCCCCACCAGCAGCGGGATTCTCCGTTCCGAAAGCCTTGTTTTCCTGGGTGGCACATCCCCACCAGCAGCGGGATTTACCGTCGCGACAGGCCTGTTGTTCCGCGCTGCGCATACCCACAAGCGGTGGGATACTCCTTCCCGACAGCCATGTTTTCCCGTGCGGCGCGTCCCCACCAGCAGCGGGACTCTCCGTCCCAACATCCCTGTTTTCCCACACAGCGCGTCCCCACCAGCAGCGGGACTCTCCGTCCCAACATCCCTGTTTTCCCGCGCGACGCGTCCCCACCCGCAGCGGGATTCTCCGTCCCGACATCCCTGTTTTCCCACACAGCGCGTCCCCACCAGCAGCGGGATTCTCCGTCACGACATCCCTGTTTTCCCGGCGGCGCATCCCCACCAGCAGCGGGATTCTCCGTCACGACATCCCTGTTTTCCCGGCGGCGCGTCCCCACCAGCAGCGGGATTCTCCGTCCCGACATCCCTGTTTTCCCACACAGCGCGTCCCCACCAGCAGCGGGATTCTCCGTCACGACATCCCTGTTTTCCCGGCGGCGCATCCCCACCAGCAGCGGGATTCTCCGTCCCGACAGCCCTGTTTTCCCACACAGCGCGTCCCCACCAGCAGCGGGATTCTCCGATCCGACATCCCTGTTTTCCCGCGCGCGTCCCCACCAGCAGCGGGATTCTCCGTCACGACATCCCTGTTTTCCCGCGCTGCGCGTCCCCACCAGCAGCGGGATTCCCGTCACGACAGCCCTGTTTTCCCGCGCGGCGCGTCCCCACCAGCAGCGGGATTCTCCGTCCCGACATCCCTGTTTTCCCACACAGCGCGTCCCCACCAGCAGCGGGATTCTCCTACACGACAGCCGTTACCCGTGTGGCGCATCCCCACCAGCAGCGGGATTCTCCGTCATGACAGGCCTGTTTTCCCGCGAGGCGCATATCCGCCAGCAGCAGGTGGATTCTCCGTCCCAACAGCCCTGTTTTCTCGGGCAGTGCGTCCCCACCAGCAGCGGGATTCTCCGTCCCGACAGCCCTGTTTTCCCGCGCGACGTGCTCCCACCAGCAGCGGGATTCTCCGTCCCAACAGCCCTGTTTTCTCGGGCGGCGCATTCCCACCAGCAGCGGGATTCTCCATCCCGACAGCCCTGTTTTCCTGCACGGTGCGTCCCCACCAGCAGCGGGATTCTCCATCCCGACAGCCCTGTTTTCCCGCGCGACGTGCCCCCACCAGCAGCGGGATTCTCCGTCCCAACAGCCCTGTTTTCTCGGGCGGCGCATTCCCACCAGCAGCGGGATTCTCCATCCCGACAGCCCTGTTTTCCTGCGCGGTGCGTCCCCACCAGCAGCGGGATTCTCCGTCACGACAGCCCTGTTTTCCCGCGCGGCGCATCCCCACCAGCAGCGGGATTCTCCGTCCCGACATCCCTGTTTTCCCGCGCTGCGCATCCCCACCAGCAGCAGGATTCTCCGTCCCGACAGCCCTGTTTTCTCGGGCGGCGCATCCCCACCCGCAGCGGGATTCTCCGTCCCGACAGCCCTGTTTTCCCGCGCTGCGCATCCCCACCAGCAGCAGGATTCTCCGTCCCGACAGCCCTGTTTTCCCGCGCTGCGCATCCCCACCAGCAGCGGGATTCTCCATCCCGACAGCCCTGTTTTCCCACACAGCGTGTCCCCACCAGCAGCGGGATTCTCCGTCCCGGCAGCCCTGTTTTCCCGCGAGGCGCATCCCACCAGCAGCGGGATTCTCCGTTCCGACAGCCCTGTTTTCCCGCGCGCGTCCCCACCAGCAGCGGGATTCTCCGTCCCGACAGCCCTGTTTTCCCGCGCGCGTCCCACCAGCAGCGGGATTCTCCGTCCCGACATCCCTGTTTTCCCGGCGGCGCATCCCCACCAGCAGCGGGATTCTCCGTTCCGACAGTCCTGTTTTCCCGGCGGCGCATCCCCACCAGCAGCGGGATTCTCCGTCACGACAGCCCTGTTTTCCCGCGCGGCGCGTCCCCACCAGCAGCGGGATTCTCCGTCCCGACATCCCTGTTTTCCCACACAGCGCGTCCCCACCAGCAGCGGGATTCTCCTACCCGACAGCCGTTACCCGTGTGGCGCATCCCCACCAGCAGCGGGATTCTCCGTCACGACAGCCCTGTTTTCCCGTGCTGCACGTCCCCACCAGCAGCGGGATTCTCCGTCATGACAGGCCTGTTTTCCCGCGAGGCGCATATCCGCCAGCAGCAGGTGGATTCTCCGTCCCAACAGCCCTGTTTTCTCGGGCAGTGCGTCCCCACCAGCAGCGGGATTCTCCGTCCCGACAGCCCTGTTTTCCCGCGCGACGTGCCCCCACCAGCAGCGGGATTCTCCGTCCCAACAGCCCTGTTTTCTCGGGCGGCGCATTCCCACCAGCAGCGGGATTCTCCATCCCGACAGCCCTGTTTTCCTGCGCGGTGCGTCCCCACCAGCAGCGGGATTCTCCGTCCCGACAGCCCTGTTTTCTCGGGCGGCGCATCCCCACCCGCAGCGGGATTCTCCGTCCCGACAGCCCTGTTTTCCCGCGCTGCGCATCCCCACCAGCAGCAGGATTCTCCGTCCCGACAGCCCTGTTTTCCCGCGCTGCGCATCCCCACCAGCAGCAGGATTCTCCGTCCCGACAGCCCTGTTTTCCCGCGCTGCGCATCCCCACCAGCAGCGGGATTCTCCATCCCGACAGCCCTGTTTTCCCACACAGCGTGTCCCCACCAGCAGCGGGATTCTCCGTCCCGGCAGCCCTGTTTTCCCGCGAGGCGCATCCCACCAGCAGCGGGATTCTCCGTTCCGACAGCCCTGTTTTCCCGCGCGCGTCCCCACCAGCAGCGGGATTCTCCGTCCCGACAGCCCTGTTTTCCCGCGCGCGTCCCACCAGCAGCGGGATTCTCCGTCCCGACATCCCTGTTTTCCCGGCGGCGCATCCCCACCAGCAGCGGGATTCTCCGTTCCGACAGTCCTGTTTTCCCGGCGGCGCATCCCCACCAGCAGCGGGATTCTCCGTCACGACAGCCCTGTTTTCCCGCGCGGCGCGTCCCCACCAGCAGCGGGATTCTCCGTCCCGACATCCCTGTTTTCCCACACAGCGCGTCCCCACCAGCAGCGGGATTCTCCTACCCGACAGCCGTTACCCGTGTGGCGCATCCCCACCAGCAGCGGGATTCTCCGTCACGACAGCCCTGTTTTCCCGTGCTGCACGTCCCCACCAGCAGCGGGATTCTCCGTCATGACAGGCCTGTTTTCCCGCGAGGCGCATATCCGCCAGCAGCAGGTGGATTCTCCATCCCAACAGCCCTGTTTTCTCGGGCAGTGCGTCCCCACCAGCAGCGGGATTCTCCGTCCCGACAGCCCTGTTTTCTCGGGCGGCGCATCCCCACCCGCAGCGGGATTCTCCGTCCCGACAGCCCTGTTTTCCCGCGCTGCGCATCCCCACCAGCAGCAGGATTCTCCGTCCCGACAGCCCTGTTTTCCCGCGCTGCGCATCCCCACCAGCAGCGGGATTCTCCATCCCGACAGCCCTGTTTTCTCACACAGCGTGTCCCCACCAGCAGCGGGATTCTCCGTCCCGGCAGCCCTGTTTTCCCGCGAGGCGCATCCCACCAGCAGCGGGATTCTCCGTTCCGACAGCCCTGTTTTCCCGCGCGCGTCCCGACCAGCAGCGGGATTCTCCGTCCCGACAGCCCTGTTTTCCCGCGCGCGTCCCACCAGCAGCGGGATTCTCCGTCCCGACATCCCTGTTTTCCCGGCGGCGCATCCCCACCAGCAGCGGGATTCTCCGTTCCGACAGTCCTGTTTTCCCGGCGGCGCATCCCCACCAGCAGCGGGATTCTCCGTCACGACAGCCCTGTTTTCCCACGCGCGTCCCCACCAGCAGCGGGATTCTCCGTCCCGACAGTCCTGTTTTCCCGGCGGCGCATCCCCACCAGCAGCGGGATTCTCCGTCCCGACAGTTCTTTTTTCCCGCGCGACGTGCCCCCACTACCAGCGGGATTCTCCATCCTGACAGCCATGTTTTCCTGTGCGGCGCCTTCCCACCAGCAACGGGATTCTCCATCCCGAAAGCCTTGTTTTCCCGCGCAGTGCGTCCCCACCAGCAGCGGGATTCTCCGTCACGACAGCCCTGTTTTTCCGCGTGGCGCGCCCCCACCCGCAGTGGGATTCTCCGTCCCGACATCCCTGTTTTCCCACACAGCGCGTCCCCACCAGCAGCGGGATTCTCCTACCCGACAGCCGTTGTCCAGTGCGGCGCATCCCCACCAGCAGCGGGATTCTCCGTCCCGACATCCCTGTTTTCCCACACAGCGCGTCCCCACTAGCAGTGGGATTCTCCGTCCCGACAGCCCTGTTTTCCCACACAGCGCGTCCCCACCAGCAGCGGGATTCTCCGTCCCGACAGCCCTGTTTTCCCGCACGGCGCGTCCCCACCAGAAACGGGATTCTCCGTCCCGACAGCCCTGTTTTCCCGCGCTGCGCGTCCCCACCAGCAGCGGGATTCTCCGTCCCGACATCCCTGTTTTCCCACACAGCGCGTCCCCACCAGCAGCGGGATTCTCCGTCCCGACATCCCTGTTTTCCCACACAGCGCGTCCCCACCAGCAGCGGGATTCTCCGTCCCGACAGCCCTGTTTTCCCGCGCTGCGCGTCCCCACCAGCAGCGGGATTCTCCGTCCCGACATCCCTGTTTTCCCGCGCTGCGCGTCCCCACCAGCAGCGGGATTCTCCGTCCCGACAGCCCTGTTTTCCCGCGCTGCGCATCCCCACCAGCAGCGGGATTCTCCGTCCCGACAGCCCTGTTTTCCCGCGCTGCGCGTCCCCACCAGCAGCGGGATTCTCCGTCCCGACATCCCTGTTTTCCCTCGCGACGCGTCCCCACCAGCAGCGGGATTCTCCGTCCCGACAGCCTTGTTTTCCCGCGCTGCGCGTCCCCACCAGCAGCGGGATTCTCCGTTCCGAAAGCCTTGTTTTCCTGGGTGGCACATCCCCACCAGCAGCGGGATTCTCCGTCCCGACATCCCTGTTTTCCCGCGCTGCGCGTCCCCACCAGCAGCGGGATTCTCCGTCCGACAGCCCTGTTTTCCCGCGCTGCGCATCCCCACCAGCAGCGGGATTCTCCGTCCCGACAGCCCTGTTTTCCCGCGCTGCGCGTCCCCACCAGCAGCGGGATTCTCCGTCCCGACATCCCTGTTTTCCCTCGCGACGCGTCCCCACCAGCAGCGGGATTCTCCGTCCCGACAGCCCTGTTTTCCCGCGCTGCGCGTCCCCACCAGCAGCGGGATTCTCCATTCCGAAAGCCTTGTTTTCCTGGGTGGCACATCCCCACCAGCAGCGGGATTTACCGTCGCGACAGGCCTGTTGTTCCGCGCTGCGCATACCCACAAGCGGTGGGATACTCCTTCCCGACAGCCATGTTTTCCCGTGCGGCGCGTCCCCACCAGCAGCGGGACTCTCCGTCCCAACATCCCTGTTTTCCCACACAGCGCGTCCCCACTAGCAGTGGGATTCTCCGTCCCGACAGCCCTGTTTTCCCACACAGCGCGTCCCCACCAGCAGCGGGATTCTCCGTCCCGACAGCCCTGTTTTCCCGCACGGCGCGTCCCCACCAGAAACGGGATTCTCCGTCCCGACAGCCCTGTTTTCCCGCGCTGCGCGTCCCCACCAGCAGCGGGATTCTCCGTCCCGACATCCCTGTTTTCCCACACAGCGCGTCCCCACCAGCAGCGGGATTCTCCGTCCCGACATCCCTGTTTTCCCACACAGCGCGTCCCCACCAGCAGCGGGATTCTCCGTCCCGACAGCCCTGTTTTCCCGCGCTGCGCGTCCCCACCAGCAGCGGGATTCTCCGTCCCGACATCCCTGTTTTCCCGCGCTGCGCGTCCCCACCAGCAGCGGGATTCTCCGTCCCGACAGCCCTGTTTTCCCGCGCTGCGCATCCCCACCAGCAGCGGGATTCTCCGTCCCGACAGCCCTGTTTTCCCGCGCTGCGCGTCCCCACCAGCAGCGGGATTCTCCGTCCCGACATCCCTGTTTTCCCTCGCGACGCGTCCCCACCAGCAGCGGGATTCTCCGTCCCGACAGCCTTGTTTTCCCGCGCTGCGCGTCCCCACCAGCAGCGGGATTCTCCGTTCCGAAAGCCTTGTTTTCCTGGGTGGCACATCCCCACCAGCAGCGGGATTCTCCGTCCCGACATCCCTGTTTTCCCGCGCTGCGCGTCCCCACCAGCAGCGGGATTCTCCGTCCGACAGCCCTGTTTTCCCGCGCTGCGCATCCCCACCAGCAGCGGGATTCTCCGTCCCGACAGCCCTGTTTTCCCGCGCTGCGCGTCCCCACCAGCAGCGGGATTCTCCGTCCCGACATCCCTGTTTTCCCTCGCGACGCGTCCCCACCAGCAGCGGGATTCTCCGTCCCGACAGCCCTGTTTTCCCGCGCTGCGCGTCCCCACCAGCAGCGGGATTCTCCGTTCCGAAAGCCTTGTTTTCCTGGGTGGCACATCCCCACCAGCAGCGGGATTTACCGTCGCGACAGGCCTGTTGTTCCGCGCTGCGCATACCCACAAGCGGTGGGATACTCCTTCCCGACAGCCATGTTTTCCCGTGCGGCGCGTCCCCACCAGCAGCGGGACTCTCCGTCCCAACATCCCTGTTTTCCCACACAGCGCGTCCCCACCAGCAGCGGGACTCTCCGTCCCAACATCCCTGTTTTCCCGCGCGACGCGTCCCCACCCGCAGCGGGATTCTCCGTCCCGACATCCCTGTTTTCCCACACAGCGCGTCCCCACCAGCAGCGGGATTCTCCTACCCGACAGCCGTTGTCCCGTGCGGCGCATCCCCACCAGCAGCGGGATTCTCTGTCCCGACAGCCCTGTTTTACCGCGCTGCGCATCCCCACCAGCAGCGGGATTCTCCGTCCCGACATCCCTGTTTTCCCGCGCTGCGCATCCCCACCAGCAGCGGGATTCTCCGTCCCGACATCCCTGTTTTCCCGCGCTGCGCATCCCCACCAGCAGCGGGATTCTCTGTCCCGACAGCCCTGTTTTCCCGCGCTGCGCATCCCCACCAGCAGCGGGATTCTCCGTCCCGACATCCCTGTTTTCCCGCGCTGCGCATCCCCACCAGCAGCGGGATTCTCTGTCCCGACAGCCCTGTTTTCCCGCGCTGCGCATCCCCACCAGCAGCGGGATTCTCCGTCCCGACATCCCTGTTTTACCGCGCTGCGCATCCCCACCAGCAGCGGGATTCTCCGTCCCGACATCCCTGTTTTCCCGCGCTGCGCATCCCCACCAGCAGCGGGATTCTCCGTCCCGACATCCCTGTTTTCCCGCGCTGCGCATCCCCACCAGCAGCGGGATACTCTGTCCCGACAGCCCTGTTTTCCCGCGCTGCGCATCCCCACCAGCAGCGGGATTCTCCGTCCCGACATCCCTGTTTTCCCGCGCTGCGCATCCCCACCAGCAGCGGGATTCTCTGTCCCGACAGCCCTGTTTTCCCGCGCTGCGCATCCCCACCAGCAGCGGGATTCTCCGTCCCGACATCCCTGTTTTCCCGCGTGGCGCGTCCCCACCAGCAGCGGGATTCTCCGTCCCGACAGACCTGTTTTCCCGCACGGCGCATCCACACCAGCAGCGGGATTCTCCGTCCCGACATCCCTGTTTTCCCACACAGCGCGTCCCCACCAGCAGCGGGATTCTCCGTCACGACATCCCTGTTTTCCCGGCGGCGCATCCCCACCAGCAGCGGGATTCTCCGTCCCGACAGCCCTGTTTTCCCACACAGCGCGTCCCCACCAGCAGCGGGATTCTCCGTTCCGACATCCCTGTTTTCCCGCGCGCGTCCCCACCAGCAGCGGGATTCTCCGTCACGACATCCCTGTTTTCCCGCGCTGCGCGTCCCCACCAGCAGCGGGATTCCCGTCACGACAGCCCTGTTTTCCCGCGCGGCGCGTCCCCACCAGCAGCGGGATTCTCCGTCCCGACATCCCTGTTTTCCCACACAGCGCGTCCCCACCAGCAGCGGGATTCTCCTACCCGACAGCCGTTACCCGTGTGGCGCATCCCCACCAGCAGCGGGATTCTCCGTCACGACAGCCCTGTTTTCCCGTGCTGCACGTCCCCACCAGCAGCGGGATTCTCCGTCATGACAGGCCTGTTTTCCCGCGAGGCGCATATCCGCCAGCAGCAGGTGGATTCTCCGTCCCAACAGCCCTGTTTTCTCGGGCAGTGCGTCCCCACCAGCAGCGGGATTCTCCGTCCCGACAGCCCTGTTTTCCCGCGCGACGTGCTCCCACCAGCAGCGGGATTCTCCGTCCCAACAGCCCTGTTTTCTCGGGCGGCGCATTCCCACCAGCAGCGGGATTCTCCATCCCGACAGCCCTGTTTTCCTGCACGGTGCGTCCCCACCGGCAGCGGGATTCTCCATCCCGACAGCCCTGTTTTCCCGCGCGACGTGCCCCCACCAGCAGCGGGATTCTCCGTCCCAACAGCCCTGTTTTCTCGGGCGGCGCATTCCCACCAGCAGCGGGATTCTCCATCCCGACAGCCCTGTTTTCCTGCGCGGTGCGTCCCCACCAGCAGCGGGATTCTCCGTCACGACAGCCCTGTTTTCCCGCGCGGCGCATCCCCACCAGCAGCGGGATTCTCCGTCCCGACATCCCTGTTTTCCCGCGCTGCGCATCCCCACCAGCAGCAGGATTCTCCGTCCCGACAGCCCTGTTTTCTCGGGCGGTGCATCCCCACCCGCAGCGGGATTCTCCGTCCCGACAGCCCTGTTTTCCCGCGCTGCGCATCCCCACCAGCAGCAGGATTCTCCGTCCCGACAGCCCTGTTTTCCCGCGCTGCGCATCCCCACCAGCAGCGGGATTCTCCATCCCGACAGCCCTGTTTTCCCACACAGCGTGTCCCCACCAGCAGCGGGATTCTCCATCCCGGCAGCCCTGTTTTCCCGCGAGGCGCATCCCACCAGCAGCGGGATTCTCCGTTCCGACAGCCCTGTTTTCCCGCGCGCGTCCCCACCAGCAGCGGGATTCTCCGTCCCGACAGCCCTGTTTTCCCGCGCGCGTCCCACCAGCAGCGGGATTCTCCGTCCCGACATCCCTGTTTTCCCGGCGGCGCATCCCCACCAGCAGCGGGATTCTCCGTTCCGACAGTCCTGTTTTCCCGGCGGCGCATCCCCACCAGCAGCGGGATTCTCCGTCACGACAGCCCTGTTTTCCCGCGCGGCGCGTCCCCACCAGCAGCGGGATTCTCCGTCCCGACATCCCTGTTTTCCCACACAGCGCGTCCCCACCAGCAGCGGGATTCTCCTACCCGACAGCCGTTACCCGTGTGGCGCATCCCCACCAGCAGCGGGATTCTCCGTCACGACAGCCCTGTTTTCCCGTGCTGCACGTCCCCACCAGCAGCGGGATTCTCCGTCATGACAGGCCTGTTTTCCCGCGAGGCGCATATCCGCCAGCAGCAGGTGGATTCTCCGTCCCAACAGCCCTGTTTTCTCGGGCAGTGCGTCCCCACCAGCAGCGGGATTCTCCATCCCGACAGCCCTGTTTTCCTGCGCGGTGCGTCCCCACCAGCAGCGGGATTCTCCGTCCCGACAGCCCTGTTTTCTCGGGCGGCGCATCCCCACCCGCAGCGGGATTCTCCGTCCCGACAGCCCTGTTTTCCCGCGCTGCGCATCCCCACCAGCAGCAGGATTCTCCGTCCCGACAGCCCTGTTTTCCCGCGCTGCGCATCCCCACCAGCAGCGGGATTCTCCATCCCGACAGCCCTGTTTTCCCACACAGCGTGTCCCCACCAGCAGCGGGATTCTCCGTCCCGGCAGCCCTGTTTTCCCGCGAGGCGCATCCCACCAGCAGCGGGATTCTTCGTTCCGACAGCCCTGTTTTCCCGCGCGCGTCCCCACCAGCAGCGGGATTCTCCGTCCCGACATCCCTGTTTTCCCGGCGGCGCATCCCCACCAGCAGCGGGATTCTCCGTTCCGACAGTCCTGTTTTCCCGGCGGCGCATCCCCACCAGCAGCGGGATTCTCCGTCACGACAGCCCTGTTTTCCCGCGCGCGTCCCCACCAGCAGCGGGATTCTCCGTCCCGACAGTCCTGTTTTACCGGCGGCGCATCCCCACCAGCAGCGGGATTCTCCGTCCCGACAGTTCTTTTTTCCCGCGCGACGTGCCCCCACTACCAGCGGGATTCTCCATCCTGACAGCCATGTTTTCCTGTGCGGCGCCTTCCCACCAGCAACGGGATTCTCCATCCCGAAAGCCTTGTTTTCCCGCGCAGTGCGTCCCCACCAGCAGCGGGATTCTCCGTCACGACAGCCCTGTTTTTACGCGTGGCGCGCCCCCACCCGCAGTGGGATTCTCCGTCCCGACATCCCTGTTTTCCCACACAGCGCGTCCCCACCAGCAGCGGGATTCTCCTACCCGACAGCCGTTGTCCAGTGCGGCGCATCCCCACCAGCAGCGGGATTCTCCGTCCCGACATCCCTGTTTTCCCACACAGCGCGTCCCCACTAGCAGTGGGATTCTCCGTCCCGACAGCCCTGTTTTCCCACACAGCGCGTCCCCACCAGCAGCGGGATTCTCCGTCCCGACAGCCCTGTTTTCCCGCACGGCGCGTCCCCACCAGAAACGGGATTCTCCGTCCCGACAGCCCTGTTTTCCCGCGCTGCGCGTCCCCACCAGCAGCGGGATTCTCCGTCCCGACATCCCTGTTTTCCCACACAGCGCGTCCCCACCAGCAGCGGGATTCTCCGTCCCGACATCCCTGTTTTCCCACACAGCGCGTCCCCACCAGCAGCGGGATTCTCCGTCCCGACAGCCCTGTTTTCCCGCGCTGCGCGTCCCCACCAGCAGCGGGATTCTCCGTCCCGACATCCCTGTTTTCCCGCGCTGCGCGTCCCCACCAGCAGCGGGATTCTCCGTCCCGACAGCCCTGTTTTCCCGCGCTGCGCATCCCCACCAGCAGCGGGATTCTCCGTCCCGACAGCCCTGTTTTCCCGCGCTGCGCGTCCCCACCAGCAGCGGGATTCTCCGTCCCGACATCCCTGTTTTCCCTCGCGACGCGTCCCCACCAGCAGCGGGATTCTCCGTCCCGACAGCCTTGTTTTCCCGCGCTGCGCGTCCCCACCAGCAGCGGGATTCTCCGTTCCGAAAGCCTTGTTTTCCTGGGTGGCACATCCCCACCAGCAGCGGGATTCTCCGTCCCGACATCCCTGTTTTCCCGCGCTGCGCGTCCCCACCAGCAGCGGGATTCTCCGTCCGACAGCCCTGTTTTCCCGCGCTGCGCATCCCCACCAGCAGCGGGATTCTCCGTCCCGACAGCCCTGTTTTCCCGCGCTGCGCGTCCCCACCAGCAGCGGGATTCTCCGTCCCGACATCCCTGTTTTCCCTCGCGACGCGTCCCCACCAGCAGCGGGATTCTCCGTCCCGACAGCCCTGTTTTCCCGCGCTGCGCGTCCCCACCAGCAGCGGGATTCTCCGTTCCGAAAGCCTTGTTTTCCTGGGTGGCACATCCCCACCAGCAGCGGGATTTACCGTCGCGACAGGCCTGTTGTTCCGCGCTGCGCATACCCACAAGCGGTGGGATACTCCTTCCCGACAGCCATGTTTTCCCGTGCGGCGCGTCCCCACCAGCAGCGGGACTCTCCGTCCCAACATCCCTGTTTTCCCACACAGCGCGTCCCCACCAGCAGCGGGACTCTCCGTCCCAACATCCCTGTTTTCCCGCGCGACGCGTCCCCACCCGCAGCGGGATTCTCCGTCCCGACATCCCTGTTTTCCCACACAGCGCGTCCCCACCAGCAGCGGGATTCTCCTACCCGACAGCCGTTGTCCCGTGCGGCGCATCCCCACCAGCAGCGGGATTCTCTGTCCCGACAGCCCTGTTTTACCGCGCTGCGCATCCCCACCGGCAGCGGGATTCTCCGTCCCGACATCCCTGTTTTCCCGCGCTGCGCATCCCCACCAGCAGCGGGATTCTCCGTCCCGACATCCCTGTTTTCCCGCGCTGCGCATCCCCACCAGCAGCGGGATTCTCTGTCCCGACAGCCCTGGTTTCCCGCGCTGCGCATCCCCACCAGCAGCGGGATTCTCCGTCCCGACATCCCTGTTTTCCCGCGCTGCGCATCCCCACCAGCAGCGGGATTCTCTGTCCCGACAGCCCTGTTTTCCCGCGCTGCGCATCCCCACCAGCAGCGGGATTCTCCGTCCCGACATCCCTGTTTTACCGCGCTGCGCATCCCCACCAGCAGCGGGATTCTCCGTCCCGACATCCCTGTTTTCCCGCGCTGCGCATCCCCACCAGCAGCGGGATTCTCCGTCCCGACATCCCTGTTTTCCCGCGCTGCGCATCCCCACCAGCAGCGGGATTCTCTGTCCCGACAGCCCTGTTTTCCCGCGCTGCGCATCCCCACCAGCAGCGGGATTCTCCGTCCCGACATCCCTGTTTTCCCGCGCTGCGCATCCCCACCAGCAGCGGGATTCTCTGTCCCGACAGCCCTGTTTTCCCGCGCTGCGCATCCCCACCAGCAGCGGGATTCTCCGTCCCGACATCCCTGTTTTCCCGCGTGGCGCGTCCCCACCAGCAGCGGGATTCTCCGTCCCGACAGACCTGTTTTCCCGCACGGCGCATCCACACCAGCAGCGGGATTCTCCGTCCCGACATCCCTGTTTTCCCACACAGCGCGTCCCCACCAGCAGCGGGATTCTTCCTCACGACATCCCTGTTTTCCCGGCGGCGCATCCCCACCAGCAGCGGGATTCTCCGTTCCGACAGCCCTGTTTTCCCGTGCGGCGCGTCCCCACCAGCAGCGGGATTCTCCGTCACGACAGCCCTGTTTTCCCGCACGGCGCGTCCCCACCAGCAGCGGGATTCTCCTACCCGACAGCCGTTACCCGTGCGGCGCATCCCACCAGCAGCGGGTTTCTCCGTTCCGACAGCCCTGTTTTCCCGCGCGCGTCCCCACCAGCAGCGGGATTCTCCGTCCCGACAGCCCTGTTTTCCCGCGCGCGTCCCACCAGCAGCGGGATTCTCCGTCCCGACATCCCTGTTTTCCCGGCGGCGCATCCCCACCAGCAGCGGGATTCTCCGTTCCGACAGTCCTGTTTTCCCGGCGGCGCATCCCCACCAGCAGCGGGATTCTCCGTCACGACAGCCCTCTTTTCCCGCGCGCGTCCACACCAGCAGCGGGAATCTCCGTCCCGACAGTCCTGTTTTCCCGGCGGCGCATCCCCACCAGCAGCGGGATTCTCCGTCCCGACAGTTCTTTTTTCCCGCGCGACGTGCCCCCACTACCAGCGGGATTCTCCATCCTGACAGCCATGTTTTCCTGTGCGGCGCCTTCCCACCAGCAACGGGATTCTCCATCCCGAAAGCCTTGTTTTCCCGCGCAGTGCGTCCCCACCAGCAGTGGGATTCTCCGTCACGACAGCCCTGTTTTTCCGCGTGGCGCGCCCCCACCCGCAGTGGGATTCTCCGTCCCGACATCCCTGTTTTCCCACACAGCGCGTCCCCACCAGCAGCGGGATTCTCCTACCCGACAGCCGTTGTCCAGTGCGGCGCATCCCCACGAGCAGCGGGATTCTCCGTCCCGACATCCCTGTTTTCCCACACAGCGCGTCCCCACCAGCAGCGGGATTCTCCGTCCCAACATCCCTGTTTTCCCACACAGCGCGTCCCCACCAGCAGCGGGATTCTCCGTCCCGACAACCCTGTTTTCCCACACAGCGCGTCCCCACCAGCAGCAGGATTCTCCGTCCCGACAGCCCTGTTTTCCCGCGCTGCGCGTCCCCACCAGCAGCGGGATTCTCCGTCCCGACATCCCTGTTTTCCCGCGCTGCGCGTCCCCACCAGCAGCGGGATTCTCCGTCCCGACAGCCCTGTTTTCCCGCGCTGCGCATCCCCACCAGCAGCGGGATTCTCCGTCCCGACAGCCCTGTTTTCCCGCGCTGCGCGTCCCCACCAGCAGCGGGATTCTCCGTCCCGACATCCCTGGTTTCCCTCGCGACGCGTCCCCACCAGCAGCGGGATTCTCCGTCCCGACAGCCCTGTTTTCCCGCGCTGCGCGTCCCCACCAGCAGCGGGATTCTCCGTTCCGAAAGCCTTGTTTTCCTGGGTGGCACATCCCCACCAGCAGCGGGATTTTCCGTCGCGACAGGCCTGTTATTCCGCGCTGCGCATACCCACAAGCGGTGGGATACTCCTTCCCGACAGCCATGTTTTCCCGTGCGGCGCGTCCCCACCAGCAGCGGGATTCTCCGTCCCGACATCCCTGTTTTCCCACACAGCGCGTCCCCACCAGCAGCGGGATTCTCCGTCCCAACATCCCTGTTTTCCCACACAGCGCGTCCCCACCAGCAGCGGGATTCTCCGTCCCGACAACCCTGTTTTCCCACACAGCGCGTCCCCACCAGCAGCAGGATTCTCCGTCCCGACAGCCCTGTTTTCCCGCGCTGCGCGTCCCCACCAGCAGCGGGATTCTCCGTCCCGACATCCCTGTTTTCCCGCGCTGCGCGTCCCCACCAGCAGCGGGATTCTCCGTCCCGACAGCCCTGTTTTCCCGCGCTGCGCATCCCCACCAGCAGCGGGATTCTCCGTCCCGACAGCCCTGTTTTCCCGCGCTGCGCGTCCCCACCAGCAGCGGGATTCTCCGTCCCGACATCCCTGGTTTCCCTCGCGACGCGTCCCCACCAGCAGCGGGATTCTCCGTCCCGACAGCCCTGTTTTCCCGCGCTGCGCGTCCCCACCAGCAGCGGGATTCTCCGTTCCGAAAGCCTTGTTTTCCTGGGTGGCACATCCCCACCAGCAGCGGGATTTTCCGTCGCGACAGGCCTGTTATTCCGCGCTGCGCATACCCACAAGCGGTGGGATACTCCTTCCCGACAGCCATGTTTTCCCGTGCGGCGCGTCCCCACCAGCAGCGGGACTCTCCGTCCCAACATCCCTGTTTTCCCGCACGACGCGTCCCCACCCGCAGCGGGATTCTCCGTCCCGACATCCCTGTTTTCCCACACAGCGCGTCCCCACCAGCAGCGGGATTCTCCGTCCCGACAGCCCTCTTTTCCCGCGAGGCGCATCCCCACCAGCTGCGGGATTCTCTGTCCCGACAGCCCTGTTTTCCCGCGCTGCGCATCCCCACCAGCAGCGGGATTCTCCGTCCCGACATCCCTGTTTTCCTGCGCTGCGCATCCCCACCAGCAGCGGGATTCTCCGTCCCGACATCCCTGTTTTCCCGCGCTGCGCATCCCCACCAGCAGCGGGATTCTCCGTCCCAACAGCCCTGTTTTCTCGGGCGGCGCATTCCCACCAGCAGCGGGATTCTCCGTCCCGACAGCCCTGATTTCCGGCACGACGTGCCCCCACCAGCAGCGGGATTCTCCGTCCCGACAGCCCTGATTTCCGGCGCGACGCGTCCCCACCAGCAGCAGGATTATCCGTCCCGACAGTCCTGTTTTCCTGCGCGGCGCATCCCCACCAGCAGCGGGAGTCTCCGTCCCGACAGCCATATTTTCCCGCGCTGCACGTCCCCACCAGCAGCGGGATTCTCTGTCCCGACATCCCTGTTTTCCCGCGCTGCACGTCCCCACCAGCAGCGGGATTCTCCGTCCCGACAGCCCTGTTTTCCCGCACGGCGCGTCCCCACCAGCAGCGGGATTCTCCGTCCCGACAGCCCTGTTTTCCGGCGCGGCGCGTCCCCACCAGCAGCGGGATTCTCCGTCCCGACAGCCCTGTTTTCCCGCGCGGAGCGTCCCCACCAGCAGCGGGATTCTCCGTCACGACACCCTGTTTTCCCGCGACGCGCATCCCACCAGCAGCGGGATTCTCCGTCACGACACCCTGTTTTCCCGCGAGGCGCATCCCACCAGCAGCGGGATTCTCCGTAACGACACCCTGTTTTCCCGCGAGGCGCATCCCACCAGCAGCGGGATTCTCCGTCCCATCAGCCCTGTTTTCCCGCGCGGCGCGTCCCCACCAGCAGCGGGATTCTCCGTCCCGACATCCCTGTTTTCCCACACAGCGCGTCCCCACCAGCAGCGGGATTCTCCGTCACGACATCCCTGTTTTCCCGGCGGCGCATCCCCACCAGCAGCGGGATTCTCCGTCACGACATCCCTGTTTTCCCGTGCGGCGCATCCCCACCAGCAGCGGGATTCTCCGTTCCGACATCCCTGTCTTCCCGCGCGCGTCCCCACCAGCAGCAGGATTCTCCGTCCCAACAGCCCTGTTTTCCCGGGCAGCGCGTCCCCACCAGCAGCGGGATTCTCCGTCCCGACATCCCTGTTTTCCCACACAGCGCGTCCCCACCAGCAGCGGGATTCTCCGTCACGACATCCCTGTTTTCCCGGCGGCGCATCCCCACCAGCAGCGGGATTCTCCGTCACGACATCCCTGTTTTCCCGGCGGCGCGTCCCCACCAGCAGCGGGATTCTCCGTCCCGACATCCCTGTTTTCCCACACAGCGCGTCCCCACCAGCAGCGGGATTCTCCGTCACGACATCCCTGTTTTCCCGGCGGCGCATCCCCACCAGCAGCGGGATTCTCCGTCCCGACAGCCCTGTTTTCCCACACAGCGCGTCCCCACCAGCAGCGGGATTCTCCGTTCCGACATCCCTGTTTTCCCGCGCGCGTCCCCACCAGCAGCGGGATTCTCCGTCACGACATCCCTGTTTTCCCGCGCTGCGCGTCCCCACCAGCAGCGGGATTCCCGTCACGACAGCCCTGTTTTCCCGCGCGGCGCGTCCCCACCAGCAGCGGGATTCTCCGTCCCGACATCCCTGTTTTCCCACACAGCGCGTCCCCACCAGCAGCGGGATTCTCCTACCCGACAGCCGTTACCCGTGTGGCGCATCCCCACCAGCAGCGGGATTCTCCGTCACGACAGCCCTGTTTTCCCGTGCTGCACGTCCCCACCAGCAGCGGGATTCTCCGTCATGACAGGCCTGTTTTCCCGCGAGGCGCATATCCGCCAGCAGCAGGTGGATTCTCCGTCCCAACAGCCCTGTTTTCTCGGGCAGTGCGTCCCCACCAGCAGCGGGATTCTCCGTCCCGACAGCCCTGTTTTCCCGCGCGACGTGCTCCCACCAGCAGCGGGATTCTCCGTCCCAACAGCCCTGTTTTCTCGGGCGGCGCATTCCCACCAGCAGCGGGATTCTCCATCCCGACAGCCCTGTTTTCCTGCGCGGTGCGTCCCCACCAGCAGCGGGATTCTCCGTCCCGACAGCCCTGTTTTCCCGCGCGACGTGCCCCCACCAGCAGCGGGATTCTCCGTCCCAACAGCCCTGTTTTCTCGGGCGGCGCATTCCCACCAGCAGCGGGATTCTCCATCCCGACAGCCCTGTTTTCCTGCGCGGTGCGTCCCCACCAGCAGCGGGATTCTCCGTCACGACAGCCCTGTTTTCCCGCGCGGCGCATCCCCACCAGCAGCGGGATTCTCCGTCCCGACATCCCTGTTTTCCCGCGCTGCGCATCCCCACCAGCAGCAGGATTCTCCGTCCCGACAGCCCTGTTTTCTCGGGCGGCGCATCCCCACCCGCAGCGGGATTCTCCGTCCCGACAGCCCTGTTTTCCCGCGCTGCGCATCCCCACCAGCAGCAGGATTCTCCGTCCCGACAGCCCTGTTTTCCCGCGCTGCGCATCCCCACCAGCAGCGGGATTCTCCATCCCGACAGCCCTGTTTTCCCACACAGCGTGTCCCCACCAGCAGCGGGATTCTCCGTCCCGGCAGCCCTGTTTTCCCGCGAGGCGCATCCCACCAGCAGCGGGATTCTCCGTTCCGACAGCCCTGTTTTCCCGCGCGCGTCCCCACCAGCAGCGGGATTCTCCGTCCCGACAGCCCTGTTTTCCCGCGCGCGTCCCACCAGCAGCGGGATTCTCCGTCCCGACATCCCTGTTTTCCCGGCGGCGCATCCCCACCAGCAGCGGGATTCTCCATTCCGACAGTCCTGTTTTCCCGGCGGCGCATCCCCACCAGCAGCGGGATTCTCCGTCACGACAGCCCTGTTTTCCCGCGCGGCGCGTCCCCACCAGCAGCGGGATTCTCCGTCCCGACATCCCTGTTTTCCCACACAGCGCGTCCCCACCAGCAGCGGGATTCTCTTACCCGACAGCCGTTACCCATGTGGCGCATCCCCACCAGCAGCGGGATTCTCCGTCACGACAGCCCTGTTTTCCCGTGCTGCACGTCCCCACCAGCAGCGGGATTCTCCGTCATGACAGGCCTGTTTTCCCGCGAGGCGCATATCCGCCAGCAGCAGGTGGATTCTCCGTCCCAACAGCCCTGTTTTCTCGGGCAGTGCGTCCCCACCAGCAGCGGGATTCTCCGTCCCGACAGCCCTGTTTTCCCGCGCGACGTGCCCCCACCAGCAGCGGGATTCTCCGTCCCAACAGCCCTGTTTTCTCGGGCGGCGCATTCCCACCAGCAGCGGGATTCTCCATCCCGACAGCCCTGTTTTCCTGCGCGGTGCGTCCCCACCAGCAGCGGGATTCTCCGTCCCGACAGCCCTGTTTTCCCGCGCGACGTGCCCCCACCAGCAGCGGGATTCTCCGTCCCAACAGCCCTGTTTTCTCGGGCGGCGCATTCCCACCAGCAGCGGGATTCTCCATCCCGACAGCCCTGTTTTCCTACGCGGTGCGTCCCCACCAGCAGCGGGATTCTCCGTCACGACAGCCCTGTTTTCCCGCGCGGCGCATCCCCACCAGCAGCGGGATTCTCCGTCCCGACATCCCTGTTTTCCCGCGCTGCGCATCCCCACCAGCAGCAGGATTCTCCGTCCCGACAGCCCTGTTTTCTCGGGCGGCGCATCCCCACCCGCAGCGGGATTCTCCGTCCCGACAGCCCTGTTTTCCCGCGCTGCGCATCCCCACCAGCAGCAGGATTCTCCGTCCCGACAGCCCTGTTTTCCCGCGCTGCGCATCCCCACCAGCAGCGGGATTCTCCATCCCGACAGCCCTGTTTTCCCACACAGCGTGTCCCCACCAGCAGCGGGATTCTCCGTCCCGGCAGCCCTGTTTTCCCGCGAGGCGCATCCCACCAGCAGCGGGATTCTCCGTTCCGACAGCCCTGTTTTCCCGCGCGCGTCCCCACCAGCAGCGGGATTCTCCGTCCCGACAGCCCTGTTTTCCCGCGCGCGTCCCACCAGCAGCGGGATTCTCCGTCCCGACATCCCTGTTTTCCCGGCGGCGCATCCCCACCAGCAGCGGGATTCTCCGTTCCGACAGTCCTGTTTTCCCGGCGGCGCATCCCCACCAGCAGCGGGATTCTCCGTCACGACAGCCCTGTTTTCCCGCGCGCGTCCCCACCAGCAGCGGGATTCTCCGTCCCGACAGTCCTGTTTTCCCGGCGGCGCATCCCCACCAGCAGCGGGATTCTCCGTCCCGACAGTTCTTTTTTCCCGCGCGACGTGCCCCCACTACCAGCGGGATTCTCCATCCTGACAGCCATGTTTTCCTGTGCGGCGCCTTCCCACCAGCAACGGGATTCTCCATCCCGAAAGCCTTGTTTTCCCGCGCAGTGCGTCCCCACCAGCATCGGGATTCTCCGTCACGACAGCCCTGTTTTTCCGCGTGGCGCGCCCCCACCCGCAGTGGGATTCTCCGTCCCGACATCCCTGTTTTCCCACACAGCGCGTCCCCACCAGCAGCGGGATTCTCCTACCCGACAGCCGTTGTCCAGTGCGGCGCATCCCCACCAGCAGCGGGATTCTCCGTCCCGACATCCCTGTTTTCCCACACAGCGCGTCCCCACTAGCAGTGGGATTCTCCGTCCCGACAGCCCTGTTTTCCCACACAGCGCGTCCCCACCAGCAGCGGGATTCTCCGTCCCGACAGCCCTGTTTTCCCGCGCTGCGCGTCCCCACCAGCAGCGGGATTCTCCGTCCCGACATCCCTGTTTTCCCACACAGCGCGTCCCCACCAGCAGCGGGATTCTCCGTCCCGACAGCCCTGTTTTCCCACACAGCGCGTCCCCACCAGAAACGGGATTCTCCGTCCCGACAGCCCTGTTTTCCCGCGCTGCGCGTCCCCACCAGCAGCGGGATTCTCCGTCCCGACATCCCTGTTTTCCCACACAGCGCGTCCCCACCAGCAGCGGGATTCTCCGTCCCGACATCCCTGTTTTCCCACACAGCGCGTCCCCACCAGCAGCGGGATTCTCCGTCCCGACAGCCCTGTTTTCCCGCGCTGCGCGTCCCCACCAGCAGCGGGATTCTCCGTCCCGACATCCCTGTTTTCCCGCGCTGCGCGTCCCCACCAGCAGCGGGATTCTCCGTCCCGACAGCCCTGTTTTCCCGCGCTGCGCATCCCCACCAGCAGCGGGATTCTCCGTCCCGACAGCCCTGTTTTCCCGCGCTGCGCGTCCCCACCAGTAGCGGGATTCTCCGTCCCGACATCCCTGTTTTCCGTCGCGACGCGTCCCCACCAGCAGCGGGATTCTCCGTCCCGACAGCCTTGTTTTCCCGCGCTGCGCGTCCCCACCAGCAGCGGGATTCTCCGTTCCGAAAGCCTTGTTTTCCTGGGTGGCACATCCCCACCAGCAGCGGGATTCTCCGTCCCGACATCCCTGTTTTCCCGCGCTGCGCGTCCCCACCAGCAGCGGGATTCTCCGTCCGACTGCCCTGTTTTCCCGCGCTGCGCATCCCCACCAGCAGCAGGATTCTCCGTCCCGACAGCCCTGTTTTCCCGCGCTGCGCGTCCCCACCAGCAGCGGGATTCTCCGTCCCGACATCCCTGTTTTCCCTCGCGACGCGTCCCCACCAGCAGCGGGATTCTCCGTCCCGACAGCCCTGTTTTCCCGCGCTGCGCGTCCCCACCAGCAGCGGGATTCTCCGTTCCGAAAGCCTTGTTTTCCTGGGTGGCACATCCCCACCAGCAGCGGGATTTACCGTCGCGACAGGCCTGTTGTTCCGCGCTGCGCATACCCACAAGCGGTGGGATACTCCTTCCCGACAGCCATGTTTTCCCGTGCGGCGCGTCCCCACCAGCAGCGGGACTCTCCGTCCCAACATCCCTGTTTTCCCACACAGCGCGTCCCCACCAGCAGCGGGACTCTCCGTCCCAACATCCCTGTTTTCCCGCGCGACGCGTCCCCACCCGCAGCGGGATTCTCCGTCCCGACATCCCTGTTTTCCCACACAGCGCGTCCCCACCAGCAGCGGGATTCTCCTACCCGACAGCCGTTGTCCCGTGCGGCGCATCCCCACCAGCAGCGGGATTCTCTGTCCCGACAGCCCTGTTTTACCGCGCTGCGCATCCCCACCAGCAGCGGGATTCTCCGTCCCGACATCCCTGTTTTCCCGCGCTGCGCATCCCCACCAGCAGCGGGATTCTCCGTCCCGACATCCCTGTTTTCCCGCGCTGCGCATCCCCACCAGCAGCGGGATTCTCTGTCCCGACAGCCCTGTTTTCCCGCGCTGCGCATCCCCACCAGCAGCGGGATTCTCCGTCCCGACATCCCTGTTTTCCCGCGCTGCGCATCCCCACCAGCAGTGGGATTCTCTGTTCCGACAGCCCTGTTTTCCCGCGCTGCGCATCCCCACCAGCAGCGGGATTCTCCGTCCCGACATCCCTGTTTTCCCGCGTGGCGCGTCCCCACCAGCAGCGGGATTCTCCGTCCCGACAGACCTGTTTTCCCGCACGGCGCATCCACACCAGCAGCGGGATTCTCCGTCCCGACATCCCTGTTTTCCCACACAGCGCGTCCCCACCAGCAGCGGGATTCTCCGTCACGACATCCCTGTTTTCCCGGCGGCGCATCCCCACCAGCAGCGGGATTCTCCGTTCCGACAGCCCTGTTTTCCCGTGCGGCGCGTCCCCACCAGCAGCGGGATTCTCCGTCACGACAGCCCTGTTTTCCCGCACGGCGCGTCCCCACCAGCAGCGGGATTCTCCGTTCCGCCAGCCCTGTTTTCCCGGGCAGCGCGTCCCCACCAGCAGCGGGATTCCCGTCACGACAGCCCTGTTTTCCCGCGCGGCGCGTCCCCACCAGCAGCGGGATTCTCCGTCCCGACATCCCTGTTTTACCGCGCTGCGCATCCCCACCAGCAGCGGGATTCTCCGTCCCGACATCCCTGTTTTCCCGCGCTGCGCATCCCCACCAGCAGCGGGATTCTCCGTCCCGACATCCCTGTTTTCCCGCGCTGCGCATCCCCACCAGCAGCGGGATTCTCTGTCCCGACAGCCCTGTTTTCCCGCGCTGCGCATCCCCACCAGCAGCGGGATTCTCCGTCCCGACATTCCTGTTTTCTCGCGCTGCGCATCCCCACCAGCAGCGGGATTCTCTGTCCCGACAGCCCTGTTTTCCCGCGCTGCGCATCCCCACCAGCAGCGGGATTCTCCGTCCCGACATCCCTGTTTTCCCGCGTGGCGCGTCCCCACCAGCAGCGGGATTCTCCGTCCCGACAGACCTGTTTTCCCGCACGGCGCATCCACACCAGCAGCGGGATTCTCCGTCCCGACATCCCTGTTTTCCCACACAGCGCGTCCCCACCAGCAGCGGGATTCTCCGTCACGACATCCCTGTTTTCCCGGCGGCGCATCCCCACCAGCAGCGGGATTCTCCGTTCCGACAGCCCTGTTTTCCCGTGCGGCGCGTCCCCACCAGCAGCGGGATTCTCCGTCACGACAGCCCTGTTTTCCCGCACGGCGCGTCCCCACCAGCAGCGGGATTCTCCTACCCGACAGCCGTTACCCGTGCGGCGCATCCCACCAGCAGCGGGTTTCTTCGTTCCGACAGCCCTGTTTTCCCGCGCGCGTCCCCACCAGCAGCGGGATTCTCCGTCCCGACAGCCCTGTTTTCCCGCGCGCGTCCCACCAGCAGCGGGATTCTCCGTCCCGACATCCCTGTTTTCCCGGCGGCGCATCCCCACCAGCAGCGGGATTCTCCGTTCCGACAGTCCTGTTTTCCCGGCGGCGCATCCCCACCAGCAGCGGGATTCTCCGTCACGACAGCCCTCTTTTCCCGCGCGCGTCCACACCAGCAGCGGGATTCTCCGTCCCGACAGTCCTGTTTTCCCGGCGGCGCATCCCCACCAGCAGCGGGATTCTCCGTCCCGACAGTTCTTTTTTCCCGCGCGACGTGCCCCCACTACCAGCGGGATTCTCCATCCTGACAGCCATGTTTTCCTGTGCGGCGCCTTCCCACCAGCAACGGGATTCTCCATCCCGAAAGCCTTGTTTTCCCGCGCAGTGCGTCCCCACCAGCAGTGGGATTCTCCGTCACGACAGCCCTGTTTTTCCGCGTGGCGCGCCCCCACCCGCAGTGGGATTCTCCGTCCCGACATCCCTGTTTTCCCACACAGCGCGTCCCCACCAGCAGCGGGATTCTCCTACCCGACAGCCGTTGTCCAGTGCGGCGCATCCCCACCAGCAGCGGGATTCTCCGTCCCGACATCCCTGTTTTCCCACACAGCGCGTCCCCACCAGCAGCGGGATTCTCCGTCCCAACATCCCTGTTTTCCCACACAGCGCGTCCCCACCAGCAGCGGGATTCTCCGTCCCGACAACCCTGTTTTCCCACACAGCGCGTCCCCACCAGCAGCAGGATTCTCCGTCCCGACAGCCCTGTTTTCCCGCGCTGCGCGTCCCCACCAGCAGCGGGATTCTCCGTCCCGACATCCCTGTTTTCCCGCGCTGCGCGTCCCCACCAGCAGCGGGATTCTCCGTCCCGACAGCCCTGTTTTCCCGCGCTGCGCATCCCCACCAGCAGCGGGATTCTCCGTCCCGACAGCCCTGTTTTCCCGCGCTGCGCGTCCCCACCAGCAGCGGGATTCTCCGTCCCGACATCCCTGGTTTCCCTCGCGACGCGTCCCCACCAGCAGCGGGATTCTCCGTCCCGACAGCCCTGTTTTCCCGCGCTGCGCGTCCCCACCAGCAGCGGGATTCTCCGTTCCGAAAGCCTTGTTTTCCTGGGTGGCACATCCCCACCAGCAGCGGGATTTTCCGTCGCGACAGGCCTGTTATTCCGCGCTGCGCATACCCACAAGCGGTGGGATACTCCTTCCCGACAGCCATGTTTTCCCGTGCGGCGCGTCCCCACCAGCAGCGGGACTCTCCGTCCCAACATCCCTGTTTTCCCGCACGACGCGTCCCCACCCGCAGCGGGATTCTCCGTCCCGACATCCCTGTTTTCCCACACAGCGCGTCCCCACCAGCAGCGGGATTCTCCGTCCCGACAGCCCTGTTTTCCCGCGAGGCGCATCCCCACCAGCTGCGGGATTCTCTGTCCCGACAGCCCTGTTTTCCCGCGCTGCGCATCCCCACCAGCAGCGGGATTCTCCGTCCCGACATCCCTGTTTTCCTGCGCTGCGTATCCCCACCAGCAGCGGGATTCTCCGTCCCGACATCCCTGTTTTCCCGCGCTGCGCATCCCCACCAGCAGCGGGATTCTCTGTCCCGACAGCCCTGTTTTCCCGCGCTGCGCATCCCCACCAGCAGCGGGATTCTCCGTCCCGACATCCCTGTTTTCCCGCGCTGCGCATCCCGACCAGCAGCGGGATTCTCAGTCCCGACATCCCTGTTTTCCCGCGCTGCGCATCCCCACCAGCAGCGGGATTCTCCGTCCCGACATCCCTGTTTTCCCGCGCGGCGCGCCCCCACCAGCAGCGGGATTCTCTGTCCCGACAGCCCTGTTATCCCGCGCTGCGCATCCCCACCAGCAGCGGGATTCTCCGTCCCGACATCCCTGTTTTCCCGCGCTGCGCATCCCCACCAGCAGCGGGATTCTCCGTCCCGACATCCCTGTTTTCCCGCACGGCACGTCCCCACCAGCAGCGGGATTCTCCGTCCCGACAGCCCTGTTTTCCCGCGCGGCGCGTCCCCACCAGCAGCGGGATTCTCCGTCCCGACAGCCCTGTTTTCCCGCGCGGCGCGTCCCCACCAGCAGCGGGATTCTCCTACCCGACAGCCGTTACCCGTGCAGCGCGTCCCCACCAGCAGCGGGATTCTCCGTCACGACAGCCCTGTTTTCCCGCGAGGCGCATCCCCAACAGCAGCGGGATTCTCCATCCCAACAGCCCTGTTTTCTCGGGCGGCGCATCTCCACCAGCAGCGGGATTCTCCGTCACGACAGCCCTGTTTTCCCGCACAGCGTGTCCCCACAAGCAGCGGGATTCTCCGTCCCGACAGCCCTGTTTTCCCGCGAGGCGCATCCCACCAGCAGCGGGATTCTCCGTCCCGACAGCCCTGTTTTCCCGCGCTGCGCGTCCCCACCAGCGGCGGGATTCTCCGTCCCGACATCCCTGTTTTCCCACACAGCGCGTCCCCACCAGCAGCGGGATTCTCCGTCCCGACATCCCTGTTTTCCCGCGCGCGTCCCCACCAGCAGCGGGATTCTCCGTCCCGACAGTCCTGTTTTCCCGCGCGCGTCCCCACCAGCAGCGGGATTCTCCTACCTGACAGCCGTTGTCCAGTGCGGCGCATCCCCACCAGCAGCGGGATTCTCCGTCCCGACATCCCTGTTTTCCCACACAGCGCGTCCCCACCAGCAGCGGGATTCTCCGTCCCAACATCCCTGTTTTTCCACACAGCGCGTCCCCACCAGCAGCGGGATTCTCCGTCCCGACAACCCTGTTTTCCCACACAGCGCGTCCCCACCAGCAGCAGGATTCTCCGTCCCGACAGCCCTGTTTTCCCGCGCTGCGCGTCCCCACCAGCAGCGGGATTCTCCGTCCCGACATCCCTGTTTTCCCGCGCTGCGCGTCCCCACCAGCAGCGGGATTCTCCTTCCCGACAGCCCTGTTTTCCCGCGCTGCGCATCCCCACCAGCAGCGGGATTCTCCGTCCCGACAGCCCTGTTTTCCCGCGCTGCGCGTCCCCACCAGCAGCGGGATTCTCCGTCCCGACATCCCTGGTTTCCCTCGCGACGCGTCCCCACCAGCAGCGGGATTCTCCTTCCCGACAGCCCTGTTTTCCCGCGCTGCGCGTCCCCACCAGCAGCGGGATTCTCCGTTCCGAAAGCCTTGTTTTCCTGGGTGGCACATCCCCACCAGCAGCGGGATTTTCCGTCGCGACAGGCCTGTTATTCCGCGCTGCGCATACCCACAAGCGGTGGGATACTCCTTCCCGACAGCCATGTTTTCCCGTGCGGCGCGTCCCCACCAGCAGCGGGACTCTCCGTCCCAACATCCCTGTTTTCCCGCACGACGCGTCCCCACCCGCAGCGGGATTCTCCGTCCCGACATCCCTGTTTTCCCACACAGCGCGTCCCCACCAGCAGCGGGATTCTCCGTCCCGACAGCCCTGTTTTCCCGCGAGGCGCATCCCCACCAGCAGCGGGATTCTCTGTCCCGACAGCCCTGTTTTCCCGCGCTGCGCATCCCCACCAGCAGCGGGATTGTCCGTCCTGACATCCCTGTTTTCCTGCGCTGCGCATCCCCACCAGCAGCGGGATTCTCCGTCCCGACATCCCTGTTTTCCCGCGCTGCGCATCCCCACCAGCAGCGGGATTCTCTGTCCCGACAGCCCTGTTTTCCCGCGCTGCGCATCCCCACCAGCAGCGGGATTCTCCGTCCCGACATCCCTGTTTTCCCGCGCTGCGCATCCCCACCAGCAGCGGGATTCTCAGTCCCGACATCCCTGTTTTCCCGCGCTGCGCATCCCCACCAGCAGCGGGATTCTCCGTCCCGACATCCCTGTTTTCCCGCGCGGCGCGCCCCCACCAGCAGCGGGATTCTCTGTCCCGACAGCCCTGTTTTCCCGCGCTGCGCATCCCCACCAGCAGCGGGATTCTCCGTCCCGACATCCCTGTTTTCCCGTGCTGCGCATCCCCACCAGCAGCGGGATTCTCCGTCCCGACATCCCTGTTTTCCCGCGCGGCACGTCCCCACCAGCAGCGGGATTCTCCGTCCCGACAGCCCTGTTTTCCCGCGCGGCGCGTCCCCACCAGCAGCGGGATTCTCCGTCCCGACAGCCCTGTTTTCCCGCGCGGCGCGTCCCCACCAGCAGCGGGATTCTCCTACCCGACAGCCGTTACCCGTGCAGCGCGTCCCCACCAGCAGCGGGATTCTCCGTCACGACAGCCCTGTTTTCCCGCGAGGCGCATCCCCAACAGCAGCGGGATTCTCCGTCCCGACAGCCCTGTTTTCTCGGTTGGCGCATCCCCACCAGCAGCGGGATTCTCCGTCCCGACAGTCCTGTTTTCCCGACGGCGCATCCCCACCAGCAGCGGGATTCTCCGTCTCGACATCCCTGTTTTCCCGCGCTGCGCATCCCCACCAGCAGCGGGATTCTCCGTCCCGACAGCCCTGTTTTCCCACACAGCGCGCCCCCACCAGCAGTGGGATTCTCCGTCACGACAGCCCTGTTTTCCCACACAGCGCGTCCCCACCAGCAGCGGGATTCTCCGTCACGACAGCCCTGTTTTCCCACACAGCGTGTCCCCACCAGCAGCGGGATTCTCCGTCCCGGCAGCCCTGTTTTCCCGCGAGGCGCATCCCACCAGCAGCGGGATTCTCCGTCCCGACAGCCCTGTTTTCCCACACAGCGCGTCCCCACCAGCAGCGGGATTCTCCGTCCCGACAGCCCTGTTTTCCCGCGCTGCGCGTCCCCACCAGCAGCGGGATTCTCCGTCCCGACATCCCTGTTTTCCCACACAGCGCGTCCCCACCAGCAGCGGGATTCTCCGTCCCGACATCCCTGTTTTCCCGGCGGCGCATCCCCACCAGCAGCGGGATTCTCCGTCCCGACATCCCTGTTTTCCCGGCGGCGCATCCCCACCAGCAGCGGGATTCTCCGTTCCGACAGTCCTGTTTTCCCGGCGGCGCATCCCCACCAGCAGCGGGATTCTCCGTCACGACAGCCCTGTTTTCCCGCGCGCGTCCCCACCAGCAGCGGGATTATCCGTCCCGACAGTCCTGTTTTCCCGGCGGCGCATCCCCACCAGCAGCGGGATTCTCCGTCCCGACAGTTCTTTTTTCCCGCGCGACGTGCCCCCACTACCAGCGGGATTCTCCATCCTGACAGCCATGTTTTCCTGTGCGGCACCTTCCCACCAGCAACGGGATTCTCCATCCCGAAAGCCTTGTTTTCCCGCGCAGTGCGTCCCCACCAGCAGCGGGATTCTCCGTCACGACAGCCTTGTTTTTTCGCGTGGCGCGCCCCCACCCGCAGTGGGATTCTCCGTCCCGACATCCCTGTTTTCCCACACAGCGCGTCCCCACCAGCAGCGGGATTCTCCTACCCGACAGCCGTTGTCCAGTGCGGCGCATCCCCACCAGCAGCGGGATTCTCCGTCCCGACATCCCTGTTTTCCCACACAGCGCGTCCCCACCAACAGCGGGATTCTCCGTCCCAACATCCCTGTTTTCCCACACAGCGCGTCCCCACCAGCAGCGGGATTCTCCGTCCCGACATCCCTGTTTTCCCACACAGCGCGTCCCCACCAGCAGCGGGATTCTCCGTCCCGACATCCCTGTTTTCCCACACAGCGCGTCCCCACCAGCGGCGGGATTCTCTGTCCCGACAGCCCTGTTTTCCCGCGCTGCGCATGCCCACCAGCAGCGGGATTCTCCGTCCCGACATCCCTGTTTTCCCGCGCTGCGCATCCCCACCAGCAGCGGGATTCTCTGTCCCGACATCCCTGTTTTCCCGCGCTGCGCATCCCCACCAGCAGCGGGATTCTCCGTCCCGACATCCCTGTTTTCCCGCGCTGCGCATCCCCACCAGCAGCGGGATTCTCCGTCCCGACATCCCTGTTTTCCCGCGCTGCGCATCCCCACCAGCAGCGGGATTCTCCGTCCCGACATCCCTGTTTTCCCGTGCGGCGCGCCCCCACCAGTAGCGGGATTCTCTGTCCCGACAGCCCTGTTTTCCCGCGCTGCGCATCCCCACCAGCAGCGGGATTCTCCGTCCCGACATCCCTGTTTTCCCGCGCTGCGCATCCCCACCAGCAGCGGGATTCTCCGTCCCGACATCCCTGTTTTCCCGCGCGGCGCGTCCCCACCAGCAGCGGGATTCTCCGTCCCGACAGCCCTGTTTTCCCGCGCGGCGCGTCCCCACCAGCAGCGGGATTCTCCGTCCCGACAGCCCTGTTTTCCCGCGCGGCGCGTCCCCACCAGCAGCGGGATTCTCCGTCCCGACATCCCTGTTTTCCCACACAGCGCGTCCCCACCAGCAGCGGGATTCTCCGTCACGACATCCCTGTTTTCCCGGCGGCGCATCCCCACCAGCAGGGGATTCTCCGTCCCGACATCCCTGTTTTCCCGGCGGCGCATCCCCACCAGCAGCGGGATTCTCTGTCCCGACAGCCCTGTTTTCCCGCGCGCGTCCCCACCAGCAGCGGGATTCTCCGTCCCGACAGTCCGGTTTTCCCGGCGGCGCATCCCCACCAGCAGCGGGATTCTCCGTCACGACAGCCCTGTTTTCCCGCGCGCGTCCCCACCAGCAGCGGGATTCTCCGTCCCGACAGTCCTGTTTTCCCGGCGGCGCATCCCCACCAGCAGCGGGATTCTCCGTTCCGACAGCCCTGTTTTCCTGCGCGGCGCGTCCCCACCAGCAGCGGGATTCTCCGTCCCGACAGTCCTGTTTTCCCGGCGGCGCATCCCCACGAGCAGCGGGATTCTCCGTCCCGACAGTTCTTTTTTCCCGCGCGACGTGCCCCCACTACCAGCGGGATTCTCCATCCTGACAGCCATGTTTTCCTGTGCGGCGCCTTCCCACCAGCAACGGGATTCTCCATCCCGAAAGCCTTGTTTTCCCGCGCAGTGCGTCCCCACCAGCAGCGGGATTCTCCGTCACGACAGCCCTGTTTTTCCGCGTGGCGCGCCCCCACCCGCAGTGGGATTCTCCGTCCCGACATCCCTGTTTTCCCACACAGCGCGTCCCCACCAGCAGCGGGATTCTCCTACCCGACAGCCGTTGTCCAGTGCAGCGCATCCCCACCAGCAGCGGGATTCTCCGTCCCGACATCCCTGTTTTCCCACACAGCGCGTCCCCACCAGCAGCGGGATTCTCCGTCCCAACATCCCTGTTTTCCAGCACGGCGCATCCCCACCAGCAGCGGATTCTCCGTCCCGACATCCCTGTTTTCCCACACAGCGCGTCCCCACCAGCAGCGGATTCTCCGTCCCGACATCCCTGTTTTCCCACACAGCGCGTCCCCACCAGCAGTGGGATACTCCGTCCCGACAGCCCTGTTTTCCCACACAGCGCGTCCCCACCAGCAGCGGGATTCTCCGTCCCGACAGCCCTGTTTTCCCGCGCTGCGCATCCCCACCAGCAGCGGGATACTCCGCCCCGACATCCCTGTTTTCCCGCACTGCGCGTCCCCACCAGCAGCGGGATTCTCCGTCCCGACAGCCCTGTTTTCCCGCGCTGCGCATCCCCACCAGCAGCGGGATTCTCCGTCCCGACAGCCCTGTTTTCCCGCGCTGCGCGTCCCCACCAGCAGCGGGATTCTCCGTCCCGACATCCCTGTTTTCCCTCGCGACGCGTCCCCACCAGCAGCGGGATTCTCCGTCCCGACAGCCCTGTTTTCCCGCGCTGCGCGTCCCCACCAGCAGCGGGATTCTCCGTCCCGACAGCCCTGTTTTCCCGCGCTGCGCGTCCCCACCAGCAGCGGGATTCTCCGTTCCGAAAGCCTTGTTTTCCTGGGTGGCATATCCCCACCAGCAGCGGGATTTTCCGTCGCGACAGGCCTGTTATTCCGCGCTGCGCATACCCACAAGCGGTGGGATACTCCTTCCCGACAGCCATGTTTTCCCGTGCGGCGCATCCCCACCAGCAGCGGGATTCTCCGTCCCAACATCCCTGTTTTCCCGCGCGACGCGTCCCCACCCGCAGCGGGATTCTCCGTCCCGACATCCCTGTTTTCCAACACAGCGCGTCCCCACCAGCAGCGGGATTCTCCTACCCGACAGCCGTTGTCCCGTGCGGCGCATCCCCACCAGCAGCGGGATTCTCTGTCCCGACAGCCCTGTTTTCCCACACAGCGCGTCCCCACCAGCAGCGGGATTCTCCGTCCCGACATCCCTGTTTTCCCGCGCTGCGCATCCCCACCAGCAGCGGGATTCTCCGTCCTGACATCCCTGTTTTCCCGCGCTGCGCATCCCCACCAGCAGCGGGATTCTCTGTCCCGACAGCCCTGTTTTCCCGCGCTGCGCATCCCCACCAGCAGCGGGATTCTCCGTCCCGACATCCCTGTTTTCCCGCGCTGCGCATCCCCACCAGCAGCGGGATTTTCCGTCGCGACAGGCCTGTTATTCCGCGCTGCGCATACCCACAAGCGGTGGGATACTCTTCCCGACAGCCATGTTTTCCCGTGCGGCGCATCCCCACCAGCAGCGGGATTCTCCGTCCCAACATCCCTGTTTTCCCGCGCGACGCGTCCCCACCCGCAGCGGGATTCTCCGTCCCGACATCCCTGTTTTCCAACACAGCGCGTCCCCACCAGCAGCGGGATTCTCCTACCCGACAGCCGTTGTCCCGTGCGGCGCATCCCCACCAGCAGCGGGATTCTCTGTCCCGACAGCCCTGTTTTCCCACACAGCGCGTCCCCACCAGCAGCGGGATTCTCCGTCCCGACATCCCTGTTTTCCCGCGCTGCGCATCCCCACCAGCAGCGGGATTCTCCGTCCCGACATCCCTGTTTTCCCGCGCTGCGCATCCCCACCAGCAGCGGGATTCTCTGTCCCGACAGCCCTGTTTTCCCGCGCTGCGCATCTCCACCAGCAGCGGGATTCTCCGTCCCGACATCCCTGTTTTCCCGCGCTGCGCATCCCCACCAGCAGCGGGATTCTCCGTCCCGACATCCCTGTTTTCCCGCGCTGCGCATCCCCACCAGCAGCGGGATTCTCCGTCACGACAGCCCTGTTTTCCCGCGCTGCGCATCCCCACCAGCAGCGGGATTCTCCGTCCCGACATCCCTGTTTTCCCACACAGCGCGTCCCCACCAGCAGCGGGATTCTCCGTCACGACATCCCTGTTTTCCCGGCGGCGCATCCCCACCAGCAGCGGGATTCTCCGTTCCGACAGCCCTGTTTTCCCGCGCGCGTCCCCACCAGCAGCGGGATTCTCCGTCCCGACAGCCCTGTTTTCCCGCACAGCGCGTCCCCACCAGCAGCGGGATTCTCCGTTCCGCCAGCCCTGTTTTCCCGGGCAGCGCGTCCCCACCAGCAGCGGGATTCCCGTCACGACAGCCCTGTTTCCCCGCGCGGCGCGTCCCCACCAGCAGCGGGATTCTCCGTCCCGACATCCCTGTTTTCCCACACAGCGTGTCCCCACCAGCAGCGGGATTCTCCGTCACGACAGCCGTTACCCGTGCGGCGCATCCCCACCAGCAGCGGGATTCTCCGTCGCGACAGCCCTGTTTTCCTGCGCGGTGCGTCCCCACCAGCAGCGGGATTCTCCGTCCCGACAGCTCTGTTTTCCAACACAGCGCATCCCCACCAGCAACGGGATTCTCCGTCCCGACAGCTCTGTTTTCCAACACAGCGCGTCCCCACCAGCAGCGGGATTCTCCGTCCCGACAGCTCTGTTTTCCCACACAGCGCGTCCCCACCAGCAGCGGGATTCTTCGTCCCGACAGCCCTGTTATCTCGGGCGGCGCATCCCCACCCGCAGCGGGATTCTCCGTCCCGACAGCCCTGTTTTCCCGCGCTGCGCATCCCCACCAGCAGCGGGATTCTCCGTCCCGACAGCCCTGTTTTCCCACACAGCGCGCCCCCACCAGCAGCGGGATTCTCCGTCCCCGCAGCCCTGTTTTCCCGCGAGGCGCATCCCACCAGCAGCGGGATTCTCCGTCCCGACAGCCCTGTTTTCCCGCGCTGCGCATCCCCACCAGCAGCGGGATTCTCCGTCCCGACATCCCTGTTTTCCCGCGCTGCGCATCCCCACCAGCAGCGGGATTTTCCGTCGCGACAGGCCTGTTATTCCGCGCTGCGCATACCCACAAGCGGTGGGATACTCCTTCCCGACAGCCATGTTTTCCCGTGCGGCGCATCCCCACCAGCAGCGGGATTCTCCGTCCCAACATCCCTGTTTTCCCGCGCGACGCGTCCCCACCCGCAGCGGGATTCTCCGTCCCGACATCCCTGTTTTCCAACACAGCGCGTCCCCACCAGCAGCGGGATTCTCCTACCCGACAGCCGTTGTCCCGTGCGGCGCATCCCCACCAGCAGCGGGATTCTCTGTCCCGACAGCCCTGTTTTCCCACACAGCGCGTCCCCACCAGCAGCGGGATTCTCCGTCCCGACATCCCTGTTTTCCCGCGCTGCGCATCCCCACCAGCAGCGGGATTCTCCGTCCCGACATCCCTGTTTTCCCGCGCTGCGCATCCCCACCAGCAGCGGGATTCTCTGTCCCGACAGCCCTGTTTTCCCGCGCTGCGCATCCCCACCAGCAGCGGGATTCTCCGTCCCGACATCCCTGTTTTCCCGCGCTGCGCATCCCCACCAGCAGCGGGATTCTCCGTCCCGACATCCCTGTTTTCCCGCGCTGCGCATCCCCACCAGCAGCGGGATTCTCCGTCACGACAGCCCTGTTTTCCCGCGCTGCGCATCCCCACCAGCAGCGGGATTCTCCGTCCCGACATCCCTGTTTTCCCACACAGCGCGTCCCCACCAGCAGCGGGATTCTCCGTCACGACATCCCTGTTTTCCCGGCGGCGCATCCCCACCAGCAGCGGGATTCTCCGTTCCGACAGCCCTGTTTTCCCGCGCGCGTCCCCACCAGCAGCGGGATTCTCCGTCCCGACAGCCCTGTTTTCCCGCACGGCGCGTCCCCACCAGCAGCGGGATTCTCCGTTCCGCCAGCCCTGTTTTCCCGGGCAGCGCGTCCCCACCAGCAGCGGGATTCCCGTCACGACAGCCCTGTTTCCCCGCGCGGCGCGTCCCCACCAGCAGCGGGATTCTCCGTCCCGACATCCCTGTTTTCCCACACAGCGTGTCCCCACCAGCAGCGGGATTCTCCGTCACGACAGCCGTTACCCGTGCGGCGCATCCCCACCAGCAGCGGGATTCTCCGTCGCGACAGCCCTGTTTTCCTGCGCGGTGCGTCCCCACCAGCAGCGGGATTCTCCGTCCCGACAGCTCTGTTTTCCAACACAGCGCATCCCCACCAGCAGCGGGATTCTCCGTCCCGACAGCTCTGTTTTCCAACACAGCGCGTCCCCACCAGCAGCGGGATTCTCCGTCCCGACAGCTCTGTTTTCCCACACAGCGCGTCCCCACCAGCAGCGGGATTCTTCGTCCCGACAGCCCTGTTATCTCGGGCGGCGCATCCCCACCCGCAGCGGGATTCTCCGTCCCGACAGCCCTGTTTTCCCGCGCTGCGCATCCCCACCAGCAGCGGGATTCTCCGTCCCGACAGCCCTGTTTTCCCACACAGCGCGTCCCCACCAGCAGCGGGATTCTCCGTCCCGGCAGCCCTGTTTTCCCGCGAGGCGCATCCCACCAGCAGCGGGATTCTCCGTCCCGACAGCCCTGTTTTCCCACACAGCGTGTCCCCACCAGCAGCGGGATTCTCCGTCCCGGCAGCCCTGTTTTCCCGCGAGGCGCATCCCACCAGCAGCGGGATTCTCCGTCCCGACAGCCCTGTTTTCCCGCGCTGCGCGTCCCCACCAGCAGCGGGATTCTCCGTCCCGACAGCCCTGTTTTCCCGCGCTGCGCGTCCACACCAGCGGCGGGATTCTCCGTCCCGACATCCCTGTTTTCCCACACAGCGCGTCCCCACCAGCAGCGGGATTCTCCGTCCCGACATCCCTGTTTTCCCGGCGGCGCGTCCCCACCAGCAGCGGGATTCTCCATCCTGACAGCCATGTTTTCCTGTGCGGCGCCTTCCCACCAGCAACGGGATTCTCCATCCCGAAAGCCTTGTTTTCCCGCGCAGTGCGTCCCCACCAGCAGCGGGATTCTCCGTCACGACAGCCCTGTTTTTCCGCGTGGCGCGCCCCCACCCGCAGTGGGATTCTCCGTCCCGACATCCCTGTTTTCCCACACAGCGCGTCCCCACCAGCAGCGGGATTCTCCTACCCGACAGCCGTTGTCCAGTGCGGCGCATCCCCACCAGCAGCGGGATTCTCCGTCCCGACATCCCTGTTTTCCCACACAGCGCGTCCCCACCAGCAGTGGGATACTCCGTCCCGACAGCCCTGTTTTCCCACACAGCGCGTCCCCACCAGCAGCGGGATTCTCCGTCCCGACAGCCCTGTTTTCCCGCGCTGCGCATCCCCACCAGCAGCGGGATTCTCCGTCCCGACATCCCTGTTTTCCCGCACTGCGCGTCCCCACCAGCAGCGGGATTCTCCGTCCCGACAGCGCTGTTTTCCTGCGCTGCGCATCCCCACCAGCAGCGGGATTCTCCGTCCCGACATCCCTGTTTTCCCGCGCTGCGCGTCCCCACCAGCAGCGGGATTCTCCGTCCCGACATCCCTGTTTTCCCGCGCTGCACATCCCCACCAGCAGCGGGATTCTCCGTCCCGACATCCCTGTTTTCCCTCGCGACGCGTCCCCACCAGCAGCGGGATTCTCCGTCCCGACAGCCCTGTTTTCCCGCGCTGCGCGTCCCCACCAGCAGCGGGATTCTCCGTCCCGACAGCCCTGTTTTCCCGCGCTGCGCGTCCCCACCAGCAGCGGGATTCTCCGTTCCGAAAGCCTTGTTTTCCTGGGTGGCATATCCCCACCAGCAGCGGGATTTTCCGTCGCGACAGGCCTGTTATTCCGCGCTGCGCATACCCACAAGCGGTGGGATACTCCTTCCCGACAGCCATGTTTTCCCGTGCGGCGCATCCCCACCAGCAGCGGGATTCTCCGTCCCAACATCCCTGTTTTCCCGCGCGACGCGTCCCCACCCGCAGCGGGATTCTCCGTCCCGACATCCCTGTTTTCCAACACAGCGCGTCCCCACCAGCAGCGGGATTCTCCTACCCGACAGCCGTTGTCCCGTGCGGCGCATCCCCACCAGCAGCGGGATTCTCTGTCCCGACAGCCCTGTTTTCCCACACAGCGCGTCCCCACCAGCAGCGGGATTCTCCGTCCCGACATCCCTGTTTTCCCGCGCTGCGCATCCACACCAGCAGCGGGATTCTCCATCCCGACATCCCTGTTTTCCCGCGCTGCGCATCCCCACCAGCAGCGGGATTCTCTGTCCCGACAGCCCTGTTTTCCCGCGCTGCGCATCCCCACCAGCAGCGGGATTCTCCGTCCCGACATCCCTGTTTTCCCGCGCTGCGCATCCCCACCAGCAGCGGGATTTTCCGTCGCGACAGGCCTGTTATTCCGCGCTGCGCGTCCCCACCAGCAGCGGGATTCTCCGTCCCGACATCCCTGTTTTCCCACACAGCGCGTCCCCACCAGCAGCGGGATTCTCCGTCCCGACATCCCTGTTTTCCCGCGCTGCGCATCCCCACCAGCAGCGGGATTTTCCGTCGCGACAGGCCTGTTATTCCGCGCTGCGCGTCCCCACCAGCAGCGGGATTCTCCGTCCCAACATCCCTGTTTTCCCTCGCGACGCGTCCCCACCCGCAGCGGGATTCTCCGTCCCGACATCCCTGTTTTCCAACACAGCGCGTCCCCACCAGCAGCGGGATTCTCCTACCCGACAGCCGTTGTCCCGTGCGGCGCATCCCCACCAGCAGCGGGATTCTCTGTCCCGACAGCCCTGTTTTCCCACACAGCGCGTCCCCACCAGCAGCGGGATTCTCCGTCCCGACAGCCCTGTTTTCCCGCGCTGCGCATCCCCACCAGCAGCGGGATTCTCCGTCCCGACATCCCTGTTTTCCCGCGCTGCGCATCCCCACCAGCAGCGGGATTCTCCGTCCCGACATCCCTGTTTTCCCGCGCTGCGCATCCCCACCAGCAGCGGGATTCTCCGTCCCGACATCCCTGTTTTCCCGCGCTGCGCATCCCCACCAGCAGCGGGATTCTCCGTCACGACAGCCCTGTTTTCCCGCGCTGCGCGTCCCCACCAGCGGCGGGATTCTCCGTCCCGACATCCCTGTTTTCCCACACAGCGCGTCCCCACCAGCAGCGGGATTCTCCGTCCCGACATCCCTGTTTTCCCGGCGGCGCGTCCCCACCAGCAGCGGGATTCTCCGTCCCGACAGTCCTGTTTTCCCGGCGGCGCATCCCCACCAGCAGCGGGATTCTCCGTCACGACAGCCCTGTTTTCCCGCACAGCGCGTCCCCACCAGCAGCGGGATTCTCCTTCCCGACAGCCCTGTTTTCTCGGGCTGCGCATCCCCACCCGCAGCGGGATTCTCCGTCCCGACAGCCCTGTTTTCCCGCGCTGGCATCCCCACCAGCAGCGGGATTCTCCGTCCCGACAGCCCTGTTTTCCCACTCAGCGCGCCCCCACCAGCAGTGGGATTCTCCGTCACGACAGCCCTGTTTTCCCACACAGCGTGTCCCCACCAGCAGCGGGATTCTCCGTCCCGGCAGCCCTGTTTTCCCGCGAGGCGCATCCCACCAGCAGCGGGATTCTCCGTCCCGACAGCCCTGTTTTCCCACACAGCGCGTCCCCACCAGCAGCGGGATTCTCCGTCCCGACAGCCCTGTTTTCCCGCGCTGCGCGTCCCCACCAGCAGCGGGATTCTCCGTCCCGACAGCCCTGTTTTCCCGCGCTGCGCGTCCCCACCAGCGGCGGGATTCTCCGTCCCGACATCCCTGTTTTCCCACACAGCGCATCCCCACCAGCAGCGGGATTCTCCGTCCCGACATCCCTGATTTCCCGGCGGCGCATCCCCACCAGCAGCGGGATTCTCCGTCCCGACAGTCCTGTTTTCCCGGCGGCGCATCCCCATCAGCAGCGGGATTCTCCGTTCCGACAGCCCTGTTTTCCTGCGCGGCGCGTCCCCACCAGCAGCGGGATTCTCCGTCCCGACAGTCCTGTTTTCCCGTCGGCGCATCCCCACCAGCAGCGGGATTCTCCGTCCCGGCAGTTCTTTTTTCCCGCGCGACGTGCCGCCACTACCAGCGGGATTCACCATCCTGACAGCCATGTTTTCCTGTGCGGCGCCTTCCCACCAGCAACGGGATTCTCCATCCCGAAAGCCTTGTTTTCCCGCGCAGTGCGTCCCCACCAGCAGCGGGATTCTCCGTCACGACAGCCCTGTTTTTCCGCGTGGCGCGCCCCCACCCGCAGTGGGATTCTCCGTCCCGACATCCCTGTTTTCCCACACAGCGCGTCCCCACCAGCAGCGGGATTCTCCGTCCCGACATCCCTGTTTTCCCACACAGCGCGTCCCCACCAGCAGCGGGATTCTCCGTCCCGACATCCCTGTTTTCCCGCGCTGCGCGTCCCCACCAGCAGCGGGATTCTCCGTCACGACAGCCCTGTTTTCCCTCGCGACGCATCCCCACCAGCAGCGGGATTCTCCGTCCCGACATCCCTGTTTTCCCGCGCTGCGCATACCCACATGCGGTGGGATACTTCTTCCCGACAGCCATGTTTTCCCGTGCGGCGCGTCCCCACCAGCAGCGGGATTCTCCGTCCCAACATCCCTGTTTTCCCGCGCGCCGCATCCCCACCCGCAGCGGGATTCTCCGTCCCGACATCCCTGTTTTCCCACACAGCGCGTCCCCACCAGCAGCTGGATTCTCCTACCCGACAGCCGTTGTCCCGTGCGGCGCATCCCCACCAGCAGCGGGATTCTCCGTCCCGCCAGCCCTGTTTTCCCGCGCTGCGCATCCCCACCAGCAGCGGGATTCTCTGTCCCGACAGCCCTGTTTTCCCGCGCTGCGCATCGCCACCAGCAGCGGGATTCTCCGTCCCGACATCCCTGTTTTCCCGCGCTGCGCATCCCCACCAGCAGCGGGACTCTCCGTCCCGACATCCCTGTTTTCCCGCGCTGCGCAACCCCACCAGCAGCGGGATTCTCCGTCCCGACATCCCTGTTTTCCCACACAGCGCATCCCCACCAGCAGCGGGATTCTCCATCCCATCAGCCCTGTTTTCCCGCGAGGCGCGTCCCCACCAGCAGCGGGATTCTCCGTCCCGACAGCCCTGTTTTCCCGCACGGCGCATCCCCACCAGCAGCGGGATTCTCCGTCCCGACATCCCTGTTTTCCCACACAGCGCGTCCCCACCAGCAGCGGGATTCTCTGTCACGACATCCCTGTTTTCCCGGCGGCGCATCCCCACCAGCAGCGGGATTCTCCGTTCCGACAGCCCTGTTTTCCCGCGCGCGTCCCCACCAGCAGCGGGATTCTCCGTCCCGACAGCCCTGTTTTCCCGCACGGCGCGTCCCCACCAGCAGCGGGATTCTCCGTTCCGCCAGCCCTGTTTTCCCACACAGCGCGTCCCCACCAGCAGCGGGATTCTCTGTCACGACATCCCTGTTTTCCCGGGCAGCGCGTCACCACCAGCAGCGGGATTCTCCGTTCCGCCAGCCCTGTTTTCCCGCGCGGCGCGTCCCCACCAGCAGCGGGATTCTCCGTCCCGACATCCCTGTTTTCCCACACAGCGCGTCCCCACCAGCAGCGGGATTCTCCTACCCGACAGCCGTTACCCGTGCGGCGCATCCCCACCAGCAGCGGGATTCTCCGTCACGACAGCCCTGTTTTCCCGCGAGGCGCATCCCGACCAGCAGCGGGATTCTCCGTCCCGACAGCCCTGTTTTCTCGGGCAGTGCGTCCCCACCAGCAGCGGGATTCTCCGTCCCGACAGCCCTGTTTTCCCGCGCGGCGCGTCCCCACCAGCAGCGGGATTCTCCGTCATGACAGCCCTGTTTTCCCGCGAGGAGCATCCCGACCAGCAGCGGGATTCTCCGTCCCGACAGCCCTGTTTTCTCGGGCAGTGCGTCCCCACCAGCAGCGGGATTCTCCATCCCGACAGCCCTGTTTTCCCGCGCGACGTGCCCCCACCAGCAGCGGGATTCTCCGTCCCGACAGCCCTGTTTTCCCGCGCGACGTGCCCCCACCAGCAGCGGGATTCTCCGTCCCGACAGGCCTGTTTTCCCGCGCGACGTGCCCCCACCAGCAGCGGGATTCCCCGTCCCAACAGCCCTGTTTTCTCGGGCGGCGCATTCCCACCAGCAGCGGGATTCTCCATCCCGACAGCCCTGTTTTCCCGCGCGGCGCATCCCCAATAGCAGCGGGATTCTCCGTCGCGACAGCCCTGTTTTCCTGCGCGGTGCGTCCCCACCAGCAGCGGGATTCTCTGTCACGACATCCCTGTTTTCCCGCGCTGCGCATCCCCACCAGCAGCGGGATTCTCCGTCCCGACAGCCCTGTTTTCCCACACAGCGCGCCCCCACCAGCAGCGGGATTCTCCGTCACGACAGCCCTGTTTTCCCGCGAGGCGCATCCCACCAGCAGCGGGGCTCTCCGTCCCGACAGCCCTGTTTTCCCACACAGCGCGCCCCCACCAGCAGCGGGATTCTCCGTCGCGACAGCCCTGTTTTCCCGCGCTGCGCATCCCGACCAGCAGCGGGATTCTCCGTCCCGACAGCCCTGTTTTCCCACGCAGCGCGCCCCCACCAGCAGCGGGATTCTCCGTCCCGACAACCCTGTTTTCCCGCGCTGCGCGTCCCCACCAGCGGCGGGATTCTCCGTCCCGACATCCCTGTTTTCCCACACAGCGCGTCCCCACCAGCTGCGGGATTCTCCGTCCCGACATCCCTGTTTTCCCGGCGGCGCATCCCCACCAGCAGCGGGATTCTCCGTTCCGACAGCCCTGTTTTCCCGCGCGCGTCCCCACCAGCAGCGGGATTCTCCGTCACGACAGCCCTGTTTTCCCGCGCGCGTCCCCACCAGCAGCGGGATTCTCCGTCCCGACAGCCCTGTTTTCTCGGGCGGCGCATCCCCACCCGCAGCGGGATTCTCCGTCCCGACATCCCTGTTTTCCCGGGCAGCGCGTCCCCACCAGCAGCGGGATTCTCCGTCACGACAGCCCTGTTTTCCCGGGCTGCGCATCCCCACCAGCAGCGGGATTCTCCGTCACGACAGCCCTGTTTTCCCACACAGCGCGTCCCCACCAGCAGCGGGATTCTCCGTCCCGACATCCCTGTTTTCCCGCGCTGCGCGTCCCCACCAGCGGCGGGATTCTCCGTCCCGACATCCCTGTTTTCCCACACAGCGCGTCCCCACCAGCAGCGGGATTCTCCGTCCCGACATCCCTGTTTTCCCGGCGGCGCATCCCCACCAGCAGCGGGATTCTCCGTTCCGACAGCCCTGTTTTCCCGCGCGCGTCCCCACCAGCAGCGGGATTCTCCATCCCGACAGTCCTGTTTTCCCGGCGGCGCATCCCCACCAGCAGCGGGATTCTCCGTCACGACAGCCCTGTTTTCCCGCGCGCGTCCCCACCAGCAGCGGGATTCTCCGTCCCGACAGTCCTGTTTTCCCGGCGGCGCATCCCCACCAGCAGCGGGATTCTCCGTCCCAACAGTTCTTTTTTCCCGCCGACGTGCCCCCACTACCAGCGGGATTCTCCATCCTGACAGCCATGTTTTCCTGTGCGGCACCTTCCCACCAGCAGCGGGATTATCCGTCCCGACAGTCCTGTTTTCCCGCGCGCGTCCCCACCAGCAGCGGGATTCTCCGTCCCGACAGCCCTGTTTTCCCGCACGGCGCATCCCCACCAGCAGCGGGATTCTCCGTTCCGACAGCCCTGTTTTCCCGCGCGCGTCCCCACCAGCAGCGGGATTCTCCGTCCCGACAGTCCTGTTTTCCCGGCGGCGCATCCCCACCAGCAGCGGGATTCTCCGTCACGACAGCCCTGTTTTCCCGCGCGCGTCCCCACCAGCAGCGGGATTCTCCGTCCCGACAGTCCTGTTTTCCCGGCGGCGCATCCCCACCAGCAGCGGGATTCTCCGTCCCGACAGTTCTTTTTTCCCGCGCGACGTGCCCCCACTACCAGCGGGATTCTCCATCCTGACAGCCATGTTTTCCTGTGCGGCGCCTTCCCACCAGCAACGGGATTCTCCATCCCGAAAGCCTTGTTTTCCCGCGCAGTGCGTCCCCACCAGCAGTGGTATTCTCCGTCCCGACATCCCTGTTTTCCCACACAGCGCGTCCCCACCAGCAGCGGGATTCTCCTACCCGACAGCCGTTGTCCAGTGCGGCGCATCCCCACCAGCAGCGGGATTCTCCGTCCCAACATCCCTGTTTTCCCACACAGCGCGTCCCCACCAGCAGCGGATTCTCCGTCCCAACATCCCTGTTTTCCCACACAGCGCGTCCCCACCAGCAGTGGGATTCTCCGTCCTGACAGCCCTGTTTTCCCGCGCTGCGCGTCCCCACCAGCAGCGGGATTCTCCGTCCCGACAGCCCTGTTTTCCCGCACTGCGCGTCCCCACCAGCAGCGGGATTCTCCGTCCCGACATCCCTGTTTTCCCACACAGCGCGTCCCCACCAGCAGCGGGATTCTCCGTCCCGACATCCCTGTTTTCCCACACAGCGCGTCCCCACCAGCAGCGGGATTCTCCGTCCCGACATCCCTGTTTTCCCACACAGCGCGTCCCCACCAGCAGCGGGATTCTCCGTCCCGACATCCCTGTTTTCCCACACAGCGCGTCCCCACCAGCAGCGGGATTCTCCGTCCCGGCAGCCCTGTTTTCCCGCGAGTCGCATCCCCACCAGCAGTGGGATTCTCCGTCCCGACAGCCCTGTTTTCCCGCGCTGCGCGTCCCCACCAGCAGCGGGATTCTCCATCACGACAGCCCTGTTTTCCCACACAGCGCGCCCCCACCAGCAGCGGGATTCTCCGTCCCGACAGCCCTGTTTTCCCGCGCTGCGCGTCCCCACCAGCAGTGGTATTCTCCGTCACGACACCCTGTTTTCCCGCACGGCGCGACCCCACCAGCAGCGGGATTCTCCGTCCCGACATGCCTGTTTTCCCGCGCTGCGCGTCCCCACCAGCAGCGGGATTCTCCGTCTCGACAGCCCTGTTTTCCCGCGCTGCGCGTCCCCACCAGCAGCGGGATTCTCCGTTCCGAAAGCCTTGTTTTCCCGGGGGGCACATCCCCACCAGCAGGAGGATTTTCCGTCGCGACAGGCCTGTTATTCCGCGCTGCGCATACCCACAAGCGGTGGGATACTCCTTTCCGACAGCCATGTTTTCCCGTGCGGCGCGTCCCCACCAGCAGCGGGATTCTCCGTCCCAACATCCCTGTTTTCCCACACAGCGCGTCCCCACCAGCAGCGGGATTCTCCGTCCCGACATCCCTGTTTTCCCGCGCTGCGCGTCCCCACCAGCAGCGGGATTCTCTGTCCCGACAGCCCTGTTTTCCCGCGCTGCGCATCCCCACCAGCAGCGGGATTCTCCGTCCTGACATCCCTGTTTTCCCACGCTGCGCATCCCCACCAGCAGCGGGATTCTCCATCCCGACAGCCCTGTTTTCCCACACAGAGCATCCCCACCCGCAGCGGGATTCTCCGTCCCGACAGCCCTGTTTTCCCGCACGGCGCATCCCCACCAGCAGCAGGATTCTCCGTCCCGACATCCCTGTTTTCCCACACAGCGCGTCCCCACCAGCAGTGGGATTCTCCGTCCCGACATCCCTGTTTTCCCACACAGTGCGTCCCCACCAACAGCGGGATTCTCCGTCACGACATCCCAGTTTTCCCACACAGCGCGTCCCCACCAGCAGTGGGATTCTCCGTCCCGACATCCCTGTTTTCCCACACAGCGCGCCCCCACCAGCAGCGGGATTCTCCTTCACGACATCCCTGTTTTCCCGCGAGGCACATCCCCACCAGCAGCGGGATTCTCCGTCCCAACAGCCCTGTTTTCCCGCGCGACGCGCCCCCACCCGCAGCGGGATTATCCGTCCCGACATCCCTGTTTTCCCACACAGCGCGTCCCCACCAGCAGCGGGATTCTCCTACCCGACAGCCGTTGTCCCGCGCGGCGCATCCCCACCAGCAGTGGGATTCTCCGTCCCGACATCCCTATTTTCCCACACAGCGCGTCCCCACCAGCAGCGGGATTCTCCTACCCGACAGCCGTTGTCCCGCGCGGCGCATCCCCACCAGCAGTGGGATTCTCCGTCCCGACATCCCTATTTTCCCACACAGCGCGTCCCCACCAGCAGCGGGATTCTCCGTCACGACAGCCCTGTTTTCCCGCGCTGCGCATCCCCACCAGCAGCGGGATTCTCCGTCCCAACAGCCCTGTTTTCCCGCACGACGCGCCCCCACCCGCAGCTGGATTCTCCGTCACGACAGCCTTGTTTTCCCACGCGCGGGTCCCCACCAGCAGCGGGATTCTCCGTCCCGAAAGCCTTGTTTTCCTGGGTGGCACATCCCCACCAGCAGCGGGATTTTCCGTCGCGACAGGCCTGTTATTCCGCGCTGCGCATACCCACAAGCGGTGGGATACTCCTTCCCGACAGCCATGTTTTCCCGTGCGGCGCGTCCCCACCAGCAGCGGGATACTCCGTCCCGCCAGCCCTGTTTTCCCGGGCAGCGCGTCACCACCAGCAGCGGGATTCTCCGTCCCGACATCCCTGTTTTCCCACACAGCGCGCCCCCACCCGCAGCGGGATTCTCCGTCCCGACATCCCTGTTTTCCCACACAGCGCGCCCCCACCCGCAGCGGGATTCTCCGTCCCGACATCCCTGTTTTCCCACACAGCGCGTCCCCACCAGCAGTGGGATTCTCCGTCCCGGCAGCCCTGTTTTCCCACACAGCGCGTCCCCACCAGCAGCGGGATTCTCCGTCCCGACAGCCCTGTTTTCCCGCGAGGCGCATCCCCACCAGCAGCGGGATTCTCCGTCACGACATCCCTGTTTTCCCGCGAGGCGCATCCCCACCAGCAGCGGGATTCTCCGTCACGACATCCCTGTTTTCCCACACAGCGCGTCCCCACCAGCAGTGGGATTCTCCGTCCCGACAGCCCTGTTTTCCCACACAGAGCATCCCCACCCGCAGTGGGATTCTCCATCCCGACATCCCTGTTTTCCCACACAGCGCGTCCCCACCAGCAGTGGGATTCTCCGTCCCGACAGCCCTGTTTTCCCACACAGAGCATCCCCACCCGCAGTGGGATTCTCCGTCCCGACATCCCTGTTTTCCCACACAGCGCGTCCCCACCAGCAGCGGGATTCTCCGTCACGACATCCCTGTTTTCCCACACAGCGCGCCCCCACCAGCAGCGGGATTCTCCGTCACGACATCCCTGTTTTCCCACACAGTGCGCCCCCACCCGCAGCGGGATTCTCCGTCACGACAGGCCTGTTTTCCCGCGAGGTGCATTCCCACCAGCAGCGTGATTCTCCTTCACGACATCCCTGTTTTCCCACGCGCGCGTCACCACATGCAGCGGGATTCTCCGTCCCAACAGCCCTGTTTTCCCGCGCGACGCGCCCCCACCAGCAGTGGGATTCTCCGTCCCGACATCACTATTTTCCCACACAGCGCGTCCCCACCAGCAGCGGGATTCTCCTACCCGACAGCCGTTGTCCCGTGCGGCGCATCCCCACCAGCAGTGGGATTCTCCGTCCCGACATCCCTGTTTTCCCACACAGCGCGTCCCCACCAGCAGTGGGATTCTCCGTCCCGACAGCCCTGTTTTCCCACACAGCGCGTCCCCACCAGCAGTGGGATTCTCCGTCCCGACAGCCCTGTTTTCCCACACAGCGCGTCCCCACCAGCAGCGGGATTCTCCGTCCCGACATCCCTGTTTTCCCGCGCTGCGCGCCCCCACCCGCAGCGGGATTCTCCGTCCCGACAGCCCTGTTTTCCCATGCGCGCGTCACCACATGCAGCGGGATTCTCCGTCCCGACAGGCCTGTTTTCCCGCTGGCGCATCCCCACCAGCAGCGGGATTCTCCGTCACGACATCCCTGTTTTCCCACACAGCGCGTCCCCACCAGCAGTGGGATTCTCCGTCCCGACAGCCCTGTTTTCCCACACAGAGCATCCCCACCCGCAGTGGGATTCTCCGTCCCGACATCCCTGTTTTCCCACACAGCGCGTCCCCACCAGCAGTGGGATTCTCCGTCCCGACAGCCCTGTTTTCCCACACAGAGCATCCCCACCCGCAGTGGGATTCTCCGTCCCGACATCCCTGTTTTCCCACACAGCGCGTCCCCACCAGCAGCGGGATTCTCCGTCACGACATCCCTGTTTTCCCACACAGCGCGCCCCCACCAGCAGCGGGATTCTCCGTCACGACATCCCTGTTTTCCCACACAGTGCGCCCCCACCCGCAGCGGGATTCTCCGTCCCGACATCCCTGTTTTCCCACACAGCGCGTCCCCACCAGCAGCGGGATTCTCCTACCCGACAGCCGTTGTCCAGTGCGGCGCATCCCCACCAGCAGCGGGATTCTCCGTCCCGACATCCCTGTTTTCCCACACAGCGCGTCCCCACCAGCAGTGGGATACTCCGTCCCGACAGCCCTGTTTTCCCACACAGCGCGTCCCCACCAGCAGCGGGATTCTCCGTCCCGACAGCCCTGTTTTCCCGCGCTGCGCATCCCCACCAGCAGCGGGATTCTCCGTCCCGACATCCCTGTTTTCCCGCACTGCGCGTCCCCACCAGCAGCGGGATTCTCCGTCCCGACAGCGCTGTTTTCCCGCGCTGCGCATCCCCACCAGCAGCGGGATTCTCCGTCCCGACATCCCTGTTTTCCCGCGCTGCGCGTCCCCACCAGCAGCGGGATTCTCCGTCCCGACATCCCTGTTTTCCCGCGCTGCGCATCCCCACCAGCAGCGGGATTCTCCGTCCCGACATCCCTGTTTTCCCTCGCGACGCGTCCCCACCAGCAGCGGGATTCTCCGTCCCGACAGCCCTGTTTTCCCGCGCTGCGCGTCCCCACCAGCAGCGGGATTCTCCGTCCCGACAGCCCTGTTTTCCCGCGCTGCGCGTCCCCACCAGCAGCGGGATTCTCCGTTCCGAAAGCCTTGTTTTCCTGGGTGGCATATCCCCACCAGCAGCGGGATTTTCCGTCGCGACAGGCCTGTTATTCCGCGCTGCGCATACCCACAAGCGGTGGGATACTCCTTCCCGACAGCCATGTTTTCCCGTGCGGCGCATCCCCACCAGCAGCGGGATTCTCCGTCCCAACATCCCTGTTTTCCCGCGCGACGCGTCCCCCCCCGCAGCGGGATTCTCCGTCCCGACATCCCTGTTTTCCAACACAGCGCGTCCCCACCAGCAGCGGGATTCTCCTACCCGACAGCCGTTGTCCCGTGCGGCGCATCCCCACCAGCAGCGGGATTCTCTGTCCCGACAGCCCTGTTTTCCCACACAGCGCGTCCCCACCAGCAGCGGGATTCTCCGTCCCGACATCCCTGTTTTCCCGCGCTGCGCATCCACACCAGCAGCGGGATTCTCCATCCCGACATCCCTGTTTTCCCGCGCTGCGCATCCCCACCAGCAGCGGGATTCTCTGTCCCGACAGCCCTGTTTTCCCGCGCTGCGCATCCCCACCAGCAGCGGGATTCTCCGTCCCGACATCCCTGTTTTCCCGCGCTGCGCATCCCCACCAGCAGCGGGATTTTCCGTCGCGACAGGCCTGTTATTCCGCGCTGCGCGTCCCCACCAGCAGCGGGATTCTCCGTCCCGACATCCCTGTTTTCCCACACAGCGCGTCCCCACCAGCAGCGGGATTCTCCGTCCCGACATCCCTGTTTTCCCGCGCTGCGCATCCCCACCAGCAGCGGGATTTTCCGTCGCGACAGGCCTGTTATTCCGCGCTGCGCGTCCCCACCAGCAGCGGGATTCTCCGTCCCAACATCCCTGTTTTCCCACGCGACGCGTCCCCACCCGCAGCGGGATTCTCCGTCCCGACATCCCTGTTTTCCAACACAGCGCGTCCCCACCAGCAGCGGGATTCTCCTACCCGACAGCCGTTGTCCCGTGCGGCGCATCCCCACCAGCAGCGGGATTCTCTGTCCCGACAGCCCTGTTTTCCCACACAGCGCGTCCCCACCAGCAGCGGGATTCTCCGTCCCGACAGCCCTGTTTTCCCGCGCTGCGCATCCCCACCAGCAGCGGGATTCTCCGTCCCGACATCCCTGTTTTCCCGCGCTGCGCATCCCCACCAGCAGCGGGATTCTCCGTCCCGACATCCCTGTTTTCCCGCGCTGCGCATCCCCACCAGCAGCGGGATTCTCCGTCCCGACATCCCTGTTTTCCCGCGCTGCGCATCCCCACCAGCAGCGGGATTCTCCGTCACGACAGCCCTGTTTTCCCGCGCTGCGCGTCCCCACCAGCGGCGGGATTCTCCGTCCCGACATCCCTGTTTTCCCACACAGCGCGTCCCCACCAGCAGCGGGATTCTCCGTCCCGACATCCCTGTTTTCCCGGCGGCGCGTCCCCACCAGCAGCGGGATTCTCCGTCCCGACAGTCCTGTTTTCCCGGCGGCGCATCCCCACCAGCAGCGGGATTCTCCGTCACGACAGCCCTGTTTTCCCGCACAGCACGTCCCCACCAGCAGCGGGATTCTCCGTCCCGACAGCCCTGTTTTCTCGGGCTGCGCATCCCCACCCGCAGCGGGATTCTCCGTCCCGACAGCCCTGTTTTCCCGCGCTGGCATCCCCACCAGCAGCGGGATTCTCCGTCCCGACAGCCCTGTTTTCCCACTCAGCGCGCCCCCACCAGCAGTGGGATTCTCCGTCACGACAGCCCTGTTTTCCCACACAGCGTGTCCCCACCAGCAGCGGGATTCTCCGTCCCGGCAGCCCTGTTTTCCCGCGAGGCGCATCCCACCAGCAGCGGGATTCTCCGTCCCGACAGCCCTGTTTTCCCACACAGCGCGTCCCCACCAGCAGCGGGATTCTCCGTCCCGACAGCCCTGTTTTCCCGCGCTGCGCGTCCCCACCAGCAGCGGGATTCTCCGTCCCGACAGCCCTGTTTTCCCGCGCTGCGCGTCCCCACCAGCGGCGGGATTCTCCGTCCCGACATCCCTGTTTTCCCACACAGCGCATCCCCACCAGCAGCGGGATTCTCCGTCCCGACATCCCTGTTTTCCCGGCGGCGCATCCCCACCAGCAGCGGGATTCTCCGTCCCGACAGTCCTGTTTTCCCGGCGGCGCATCCCCATCAGCAGCGGGATTCTCCGTTCCGACAGCCCTGTTTTCCTGCGCGGCGCGTCCCCACCAGCAGCGGGATTCTCCGTCCCGACAGTCCTGTTTTCCCGTCGGCGCATCCCCACCAGCAGCGGGATTCTCCGTCCCGGCAGTTCTTTTTTCCCGCGCGACGTGCCCCCACTACCAGCGGGATTCACCATCCTGACAGCCATGTTTTCCTGTGCGGCGCCTTCCCACCAGCAACGGGATTCTCCATCCCGAAAGCCTTGTTTTCCCGCGCAGTGCGTCCCCACCAGCAGCGGGATTCTCCGTCACGACAGCCCTGTTTTTCCGCGTGGCGCGCCCCCACCCGCAGTGGGATTCTCCGTCCCGACATCCCTGTTTTCCCACACAGCGCGTCCCCACCAGCAGCGGGATTCTCCGTCCCGACATCCCTGTTTTCCCACACAGCGCGTCCCCACCAGCAGCGGGATTCTCCGTCCCGACATCCCTGTTTTCCCGCGCTGCGCGTCCCCACCAGCAGCGGGATTCTCCGTCACGACAGCCCTGTTTTCCCTCGCGACGCATCCCCACCAGCAGCGGGATTCTCCGTCCCGACATCCCTGTTTTCCCGCGCTGCGCATACCCACATGCGGTGGGATACTTCTTCCCGACAGCCATGTTTTCCCGTGCGGCGCGTCCCCACCAGCAGCGGGATTCTCCGTCCCAACATCCCTGTTTTCCCGCGCGCCGCATCCCCACCCGCAGCGGGATTCTCCGTCCCGACATCCCTGTTTTCCCACACAGCGCGTCCCCACCAGCAGCTGGATTCTCCTACCCGACAGCCGTTGTCCCGTGCGGCGCATCCCCACCAGCAGCGGGATTCTCCGTCCCGCCAGCCCTGTTTTCCCGCGCTGCGCATCCCCACCAGCAGCGGGATTCTCTGTCCCGACAGCCCTGATTTCCCGCGCTGCGCATCGCCACCAGCAGCGGGATTCTCCGTCCCGACATCCCTGTTTTCCCGCGCTGCGCATCCCCACCAGCAGCGGGACTCTCCGTCCCGACATCCCTGTTTTCCCGCGCTGCGCATCCCCACCAGCAGCGGGATTCTCCGTCCCGACATCCCTGTTTTCCCACACAGCGTCTCCCCACCAGCAGCGGGATTCTCCATCCCATCAGCCCTGTTTTCCCGCGCGGCGCGTCCCCACCAGCAGCGGGATTCTCCGTCCCGACAGCCCTGTTTTCCCGCACGGCGCATCCCCACCAGCAGCGGGATTCTCCGTCCCGACATCCCTGTTTTCCCACACAGCGCGTCCCCACCAGCAGCGGGATTCTCTGTCACGACATCCCTGTTTTCCCGGCGGCGCATCCCCACCAGCAGCGGGATTCTCCGTTCCGACAGCCCTGTTTTCCCGCGCGCGTCCCCACCAGCAGCGGGATTCTCCGTCCCGACAGCCCTGTTTTCCCGCACGGCGCGTCCCCACCAGCAGCGGGATTCTCCGTTCCGCCAGCCCTGTTTTCCCACACAGCGCGTCCCCACCAGCAGCGGGATTCTCTGTCACGACATCCCTGTTTTCCCGGGCAGCGCGTCACCACCAGCAGCGGGATTCTCCGTTCCGCCAGCCCTGTTTTCCCGCGCGGCGCGTCCCCACCAGCAGCGGGATTCTCCGTCCCGACATCCCTGTTTTCCCACACAGCGCGTCCCCACCAGCAGCGGGATTCTCCGTCACGACATCCCTGTTTTCCCGCGAGGCGCATCCCGACCAGCAGCGGGATTCTCCGTCACGACAGCCCTGTTTTCCCGCGAGGCGCATCCCGACCAGCAGCGGGATTCTCCGTCCCGACAGCCCTGTTTTCTCGGGCAGTGCGTCCCCACCAGCAGCGGGATTCTCCGTCCCGACAGCCCTGTTTTCCCGCGCGGCGCATCCCCACCAGCAGCGGGATTCTCCGTCATGACAGCCCTGTTTTCCCGCGAGGAGCATCCCGACCAGCAGCGGGATTCTCCGTCCCGACAGCCCTGTTTTCTCGGGCAGTGCGTCCCCACCAGCAGCGGGATTCTCCGTCCCGACAGCCCTGTTTTCCCGCGCGACGTGCCCCCACCAGCAGCGGGATTCTCCGTCCCGACAGCCCTGTTTTCCCGCGCGACGTGCCCCCACCAGCAGCGGGATTCTCCGTCCCGACAGGCCTGTTTTCCCGCGCGACGTGCCCCCACCAGCAGCGGGATTCCCCGTCCCAACAGCCCTGTTTTCTCGGGCGGCGCATTCCCACCAGCAGCGGGATTCTCCATCCCGACAGCCCTGTTTTCCCGCGCGGCGCATCCCCAATAGCAGCGGGATTCTCCGTCGCGACAGCCCTGTTTTCCTGCACGGTGCGTCCCCACCAGCAGCGGGATTCTCCGTCACGACATCCCTGTTTTCCCGCGCTGCGCATCCCCACCAGCAGCGGGATTCTCCGTCCCGACAGCCCTGTTTTCCCACACAGCGCGCCCCCACCAGCAGCGGGATTCTCCGTCACGACAGCCCTGTTTTCCCGCGAGGCGCATCCCACCAGCAGCGGGGCTCTCCGTCCCGACAGCCCTGTTTTCCCACACAGCGCGCCCCCACCAGCAGCGGGATTCTCCGTCGCGACAGCCCTGTTTTCCCGCGCTGCGCATCCCGACCAGCAGCGGGGTTCTCCGTCCCGACAGCCCTGTTTTCCCACGCAGCGCGCCCCCACCAGCAGCGGGATTCTCCGTCCCGACAACCCTGTTTTCCCGCGCTGCGCGTCCCCACCAGCGGCGGGATTCTCCGTCCCGACATCCCTGTTTTCCCACACAGCGCGTCCCCACCAGCTGCGGGATTCTCCGTCCCGACATCCCTGTTTTCCGGCGGCGCATCCCCACCAGCAGCGGGATTCTCCGTTCCGACAGCCCTGTTTTCCCGCGCGCGTCCCCACCAGCAGCGGGATTCTCCGTCACGACAGCCCTGTTTTCCCGCACGCGTCCCCACCAGCAGCGGGATTCTCCGTCCCGACAGCCCTGTTTTCTCGGGCGGCGCATCCCCACCCGCAGCGGGATTCTCCGTCCCGACATCCCTGTTTTCCCGGGCAGCGCGTCCCCACCAGCAGCGGGATTCTCCGTCACGACAGCCCTGTTTTCCCGGGCTGCGCATCCCCACCAGCAGCGGGATTCTCCGTCACGACAGCCCTGTTTTCCCACACAGCGCGTCCCCACCAGCAGCGGGATTCTCCGTCCCGACATCCCTGTTTTCCCGCGCTGCGCGTCCCCACCAGCGGCGGGATTCTCCGTCCCGACATCCCTGTTTTCCCACACAGCGCGTCCCCACCAGCAGCGGGATTCTCCGTCCCGACATCCCTGTTTTCCCGGCGGCGCATCCCCACCAGCAGCGGGATTCTCCGTTCCGACAGCCCTGTTTTCCCGCGCGCGTCCCCACCAGCAGCGGGATTCTCCGTCCCGACAGTCCTGTTTTCCCGGCGGCGCATCCCCACCAGCAGCGGGATTCTCCGTCACGACAGCCCTGTTTTCCCGCGCGCGTCCCCACCAGCAGCGGGATTCTCCGTCCCGACAGTCCTGTTTTCCCGGCGGCGCATCCCCACCAGCAGCGGGATTCTCCGTCCCAACAGTTCTTTTTTCCCGCGCGACGTGCCCCCACTACCAGCGGGATTCTCCATCCTGACAGCCATGTTTTCCTGTGCGGCACCTTCCCACCAGCAGCGGGATTATCCGTCCCGACAGTCCTGTTTTCCCGCGCGCGTCCCCACCAGCAGCGGGATTCTCCGTCCCGACAGCCCTGTTTTCCCGCACGGCGCATCCCCACCAGCAGCGGGATTCTCCGTTCCGACAGCCCTGTTTTCCCGCGCGCGTCCCCACCAGCAGCGGGATTCTCCGTCCCGACAGTCCTGTTTTCCCGGCGGCGCATCCCCACCAGCAGCGGGATTCTCCGTCACGACAGCCCTGTTTTCCCGCGCGCGTCCCCACCAGCAGCGGGATTCTCCGTCCCGACAGTCCTGTTTTCCCGGCGGCGCATCCCCACCAGCAGCGGGATTCTCCGTCCCGACAGTTCTTTTTTCCCGCGCGACGTGCCCCCACTACCAGCGGGATTCTCCATCCTGACAGCCATGTTTTCCTGTGCGGCGCCTCCCCACCAGCAGCGGGATTCTCCGTCACGACAGCCCTGTTTTCCCGCGCGCGTCCCCACCAGCAGCGGGATTCTCCGTCCCGACAGTTCTTTTTTCCCGCGCGACGTGCCCCCACTACCAGCGGGATTCTCCATCCCGAAAGCCTTGTTTTCCCGCGCAGTGCGTCCCCACCAGCAGTGGTATTCTCCGTCCCGACATCCCTGTTTTCCCACACAGCGCGTCCCCACCAGCAGCGGGATTCTCCTACCCGACAGCCGTTGTCCAGTGCGGCGCATCCCCACCAGCAGCGGGATTCTCCGTCCCAACATCCCTGTTTTCCCACACAGCGCGTCCCCACCAGCAGCGGATTCTCCGTCCCAACATCCCTGTTTTCCCACACAGCGCGTCCCCACCAGCAGTGGGATTCTCCGTCCTGACAGCCCTGTTTTCCCGCGCTGCGCGTCCCCACCAGCAGCGGGATTCTCCGTCCCGACAGCCCTGTTTTCCCGCACTGCGCGTCCCCACCAGCAGCGGGATTCTCCGTCCCGACATCCCTGTTTTCCCACACAGCGCGTCCCCACCAGCAGCGGGATTCTCCGTCCCGACATCCTTGTTTTCCCACACAGCGCGTCCCCACCAGCAGCGGGATTCTCCGTCCCGACATCCCTGTTTTCCCACACAGCGCGTCCCCACCAGCAGCGGGATTCTCCGTCCCGACATCCCTGTTTTCCCACACAGCGCGTCCCCACCAGCAGCGGGATTCTCCGTCCCGGCAGCCCTGTTTTCCCGCGAGTCGCATCCCCACCAGCAGTGGGATTCTCCGTCCCGACAGCCCTGTTTTCCCGCGCTGCGCGTCCCCACCAGCAGCGGGATTCTCCATCACGACAGCCCTGTTTTCCCACACAGCGCGCCCCCACCAGCAGCGGGATTCTCCGTCCCGACAGCCCTGTTTTCCCGCGCTGCGCGTCCCCACCAGCAGTGGTATTCTCCGTCACGACACCCTGTTTTCCCGCACGGCGCGACCCCACCAGCAGCGGGATTCTCCGTCCCGACATGCCTGTTTTCCCGCGCTGCGCGTCCCCACCAGCAGCGGGATTCTCCGTCACGACAGCCCTGTTTTCCCGCGCTGCGCGTCCCCACCAGCAGCGGGATTCTCCGTTCCGAAAGCCTTGTTTTCCCGGGGGGCACATCCCCACCAGCAGGAGGATTTTCCGTCGCGACAGGCCTGTTATTCCGCGCTGCGCATACCCACAAGCGGTGGGATACTCCTTCCCGACAGCCATGTTTTCCCGTGCGGCGCGTCCCCACCAGCAGCGGGATTCTCCGTCCCAACATCCCTGTTTTCCCGCGCGACGCGTCCCCACCCGCAGCGGGATTCTCCGTCCCGACATCCCTGTTTTCCCACACAGCGCGTCCCCACCAGCAGCGGGATTCTCCGTCCCGACATCCCTGTTTTCCCGCGCTGCGCGTCCCCACCAGCAGCGGGATTCTCCATCCCGACAGCCCTGTTTTCCCACACAGAGCATCCCCACCCGCAGCGGGATTCTCCGTCCCGACAGCCCTGTTTTCCCGCACGGCGCATCCCCACCAGCAGCGGGATTCTCCGTCCCGACATCCCTGTTTTCCCACACAGCGCGTCCCCACCAGCAGTGGGATTCTCCGTCCCGACATCCCTGTTTTCCCACACAGTGCGTCCCCACCAACAGCGGGATTCTCCGTCACGACATCCCAGTTTTCCCACACAGCGCGTCCCCACCAGCAGTGGGATTCTCCGTCCCGACATCCCTGTTTTCCCACACAGCGCGCCCCCACCAGCAGCGGGATTCTCCTTCACGACATCCCTGTTTTCCCGCGAGGCACATCCCCACCAGCAGCGGGATTCTCCGTCCCAACAGCCCTGTTTTCCCGCGCGACGCGCCCCCACCCGCAGCGGGATTATCCGTCCCGACATCCCTGTTTTCCCACACAGCGCGTCCCCACCAGCAGCGGGATTCTCCTACCCGACAGCCGTTGTCCCGCGCGGCGCATCCCCACCAGCAGTGGGATTCTCCGTCCCGACATCCCTATTTTCCCACACAGCGCGTCCCCACCAGCAGCGGGATTCTCCTACCCGACAGCCGTTGTCCCGCGCGGCGCATCCCCACCAGCAGTGGGATTCTCCGTCCCGACATCCCTATTTTCCCACACAGCGCGTCCCCACCAGCAGCGGGATTCTCCGTCACGACAGCCCTGTTTTCCCGCGCTGCGCATCCCCACCAGCAGCGGGATTCTCCGTCCCAACAGCCCTGTTTTCCCGCACGACGCGCCCCCACCCGCAGCTGGATTCTCCGTCACGACAGCCTTGTTTTCCCACGCGCGGGTCCCCACCAGCAGCGGGATTCTCCGTCCCGAAAGTCTTGTTTTCCTGGGTGGCACATCCCCACCAGCAGCGGGATTTTCCGTCGCGACAGGCCTGTTATTCCGCGCTGCGCATACCCACAAGCGGTGGGATACTCCTTCCCGACAGCCATGTTTTCCCGTGCGGCGCGTCCCCACCAGCAGCGGGATACTCCGTCCCGCCAGCCCTGTTTTCCCGGGCAGCGCGTCACCACCAGCAGCGGGATTCTCCGTCCCGACATCCCTGTTTTCCCACACAGCGCGCCCCCACCCGCAGCGGGATTCTCCGTCCCGACATCCCTGTTTTCCCACACAGCGCGCCCCCACCCGCAGCGGGATTCTCCGTCCCGACATCCCTGTTTTCCCACACAGCGCGTCCCCACCAGCAGTGGGATTCTCCGTCCCGGCAGCCCTGTTTTCCCACACAGCGCGTCCCCACCAGCAGCGGGATTCTCCGTCCCGACAGCCCTGTTTTCCCGCGAGGCGCATCCCCACCAGCAGCGGGATTCTCCGTCACGACATCCCTGTTTTCCCGCGAGGCGCATCCCCACCAGCAGCGGGATTCTCCGTCACGACATCCCTGTTTTCCCACACAGCGCGTCCCCACCAGCAGTGGGATTCTCCGTCCCGACAGCCCTGTTTTCCCACACAGAGCATCCCCACCCGCAGTGGGATTCTCCATCCCGACATACCTGTTTTCCCACACAGCGCGTCCCCACCAGCAGTGGGATTCTCCGTCCCGACAGCCCTGTTTTCCCACACAGAGCATCCCCACCCGCAGTGGGATTCTCCGTCCCGACATCCCTGTTTTCCCACACAGCGCGTCCCCACCAGCAGCGGGATTCTCCGTCACGACATCCCTGTTTTCCCACACAGCGCGCCCCCACCAGCAGCGGGATTCTCCGTCACGACATCCCTGTTTTCCCACACAGTGCGCCCCCACCCGCAGCGGGATTCTCCGTCACGACAGGCCTGTTTTCCCGCGAGGTGCATTCCCACCAGCAGCGTGATTCTCCTTCACGACATCCCTGTTTTCCCACGCGCGCGTCACCACATGCAGCGGGATTCTCCGTCCCAACAGCCCTGTTTTCCCGCGCGACGCGCCCCCACCAGCAGTGGGATTCTCCGTCCCGACATCACTATTTTCCCACACAGCGCGTCCCCACCAGCAGCGGGATTCTCCTACCCGACAGCCGTTGTCCCGTGCGGCGCATCCCCACCAGCAGTGGGATTCTCCGTCCCGACATCCCTGTTTTCCCACACAGCGCGTCCCCACCAGCAGTGGGATTCTCCGTCCCGACAGCCCTGTTTTCCCACACAGCGCGTCCCCACCAGCAGTGGGATTCTCCGTCCCGACAGCCCTGTTTTCCCACACAGCGCGTCCCCACCAGCAGCGGGATTCTCCGTCCCGACATCCCTGTTTTCCCGCGCTGCGCGCCCCCACCCGCAGCGGGATTCTCCGTCCCGACAGCCCTGTTTTCCCATGCGCGCGTCACCACATGCAGCGGGATTCTCCGTCCCGACAGGCCTGTTTTCCCGCTGGCGCATCCCCACCAGCAGCGGGATTCTCCGTCACGACATCCCTGTTTTCCCACACAGCGCGTCCCCACCAGCAGTGGGATTCTCCGTCCCGACAGCCCTGTTTTCCCACACAGAGCATCCCCACCCGCAGTGGGATTCTCCGTCCCGACATCCCTGTTTTCCCACACAGCGCGTCCCCACCAGCAGTGGGATTCTCCGTCCCGACAGCCCTGTTTTCCCACACAGAGCATCCCCACCCGCAGTGGGATTCTCCGTCCCGACATCCCTGTTTTCCCACACAGCGCGTCCCCACCAGCAGCGGGATTCTCCGTCACGACATCCCTGTTTTCCCACACAGCGCGCCCCCACCAGCAGCGGGATTCTCCGTCACGACATCCCTGTTTTCCCACACAGTGCGCCCCCACCCGCAGCGGGATTCTCCGTCACGACAGGCCTGTTTTCCCGCGAGGTGCATTCCCACCAGCAGCGTGATTCTCCTTCACGACATCCCTGTTTTCCCACCCGCGCGTCACCACATGCAGCGGGATTCTCCGTCCCAACAGCCCTGTTTTCCCGCGCGACGCGCCCCCACCAGCAGTGGGATTCTCCGTCCCGACATCACTATTTTCCCACACAGCGCGTCCCCACCAGCAGCGGGATTCTCCTACCCGACAGCCGTTGTCCCGTGCGGCGCATCCCCACCAGCAGTGGGATTCTCCGTCCCGACATCCCTGTTTTCCCACACAGCGCGTCCCCACCAGCAGTGGGATTCTCCGTCCCGACAGCCCTGTTTTCCCACACAGCGCGTCCCCACCAGCAGTGGGATTCTCCGTCCCGACAGCCCTGTTTTCCCACACAGCGCGTCCCCACCAGCAGCGGGATTCTCCGTCCCGACATCCCTGTTTTCCCGCGCTGCGCGCCCCCACCCGCAGCGGGATTCTCCGTCCCGACAGCCCTGTTTTCCCATGCGCGCGTCACCACATGCAGCGGGATTCTCCGTCCCGACAGGCCTGTTTTCCCGCTGGCGCATCCCCACCAGCAGCGGGATTCTCCGTCCCGACATCCCTGTTTTCCCACACAGCGCGTCCCCACCAGCAGCGGGATTCTCCGTCCCGACATCCCTGTTTTCCCACACAGCGCGCCCCCACCAGCAGCGGGATTCTCCGTCCCGACATCCCTGTTTTCCCACACAGCGCGTCCCCACCAGCAGCGGGATTCTCCGTCCCGACATCCCTGTTTTCCCACATAGCGCGTCCCCACCAGCAGCGGGATTCTCCGTCCCGACAGCCCTGTTTTCCAGCGAGGCGCGTCCCGACCAGCAGCGGGATTCTCCGTCCCGACAGCCCTGTTTTCCCACACAGCGCGTCCCCACCAGCAGCGGGATTCTCCGTCACGACAGCCCTGTTTTCCCGCGCGGTGCGTCCCCACCACCAGCGGGATTCTCCATCCCGACATCCCTGTTTTCCCACACAGCACGTCCCCACCAGCAGCGGGATTCTCCGTCACGACAGCCCTGTTTTCCCGCGAGGCGCATCCCCACCAGCAGCGGGATTCTCCGTCCCGACATCCCTGTTTTCCCGCGCGGTGCGTCCCCACCAGCAGCCGGATTCTCCGTCACGACAGGCCTGTTTTCCCACGCGGTGCGCCCCCACCAGCAGCAGGACCCCACCAGCAGCAGGATTCTCCGTCCCGACTGCCCTGTTTTCCCGCGCTGCGCGTCCCCACCAGCAGCAGGACCCCACCAGCAGCGGGATTCTCCGTCCCGACTGCCCTGTTTTCCCGCACGCCGCGTCCCCACCAGCGGCGGGATTCTCCGTCCCGACAGCCCTGTTTTCCCGCACGGCGCATCTCCGCCAGCAACGGGATTCTTCGTTCCCGCAGCCGGCCAATACGGTTTCTCATGTGGCCACCCGCAGGCGTGAGTGCGCTGCCGGCGAAGTGGAGGATCCCGCCAACAGAAAACCCCGCAACTAATTTCTTAGGATCTAGATTAAATCTTCTTGGATTTATATATGGATTTGAACTACCTGGAGCGGAATTTTCTCATGGCCTCACTGATGGGTTTGATGGTGGGCAGAGGGGAAGAACTCAGTGGGAGACCCAAAAATTGGATTTACCCCAGTGTGGGATCTTTCGCTGGTGCCCACCATGGCAAATCCAGAAACCCGCTGGAGGCCGGGATGAATCACATTTGCACCCCACTAATGGGATTCATATGAAGGTCCGATATCCACTGCTTGATTCTCCACAGCGCCAGTGGGAAACCGCTTCTGGGACTCATCTGAACTATGCCTGGGGTTGCCTTCAGAGTTCATGATGGAGACTGCCAGCTACCCTGGAACACCCGCTGCAGTGGGTGGGGGGTCATCTGCAGGTGGACCTTTCTGCTGGAGGGGAGTCCAGCTTGCATCCTCGGAGTGCTCCCGGAAATCCATCTTCATTTTCAGGAGGTCCATTTCCTCACTTCAATAGTGGATCAAGTGATGTTGGGTACCTTCTCAATATGGCACCTGGATAGGATGGTGGACTATGCACCATCAGGCCTGCCCTGCCACAGAAAATGGTGTAAAACACCCAGTTGTATAATTAAAGTCAGGCTGTAAGATTTGGTGTATTTTCCTCCCGGCATCCGCAGCGGGAAACACTCGACGTTCCCGCCACAGGTTTTAGTCCCAAGATGGGAGAATTTCACCTTCATTGTCTACAAATAAACGATTGCCTCAGATTATAACTCACCTTGACATACAATATCAACTTTGGCCAAATTCAGCTGAAATTCCAATAATCAATGATTTTTTTTCTCCCTCAGCTGAAAGCGTATCCTGCTAAGTGGCCAGGCTGCCTTGTTAATCATTCTGGCTCCGGAAATTGAAATTTGGGACAAAAAAAAAATGTCTTGGGTGGAAGTAAAACAAAAATTCAAACAAGGTGCGATGTAGGTGTTAATGTTTTTCTTTGTACAATTCAAATGGAAGATATTTGCTTCTCTTTATTGAAAATGTCAACAGAGCTTACCAAGCACCATTACAACTGAACAGCATGCTTGCATGTGAGGGGAGGTTGTTTTCTGGCGGATAGTTAACCATACCTGTCGTAGTCCTGACATATTTCCCCGACAGAGATCAGTGCTTTCAGATACTCATTGGGTTGGTAGGGATTGATGTAATGCAAGGAGCAGCTGTTTCGTGGGTCTCCATTTGAAGCTGTGAAGTCAATGGCTACCTGAAATAGAAGGTGGCAATTCATAATTAACAGCCCTGTGTTCTGGATGCTACATTTTTTTCCGAATCTCATACTGCTGCACAATGTTCTAAATAAAAGCACACAAAATATGTCAAAGATAATAGCACCATTACAAATCTTCTGCAGCAGAAATCTTTGGCATGAGCCACTTGCTAAACGAAAAGAGAACATTGAAGCCAATACTTACAAAAAACATTGAGATCCACAAATAGATTACACAGAATTAATAAACTCGGATTACAAGTTCATATTGTTTAATCTACTCACTGGTGCATAATTGTTAAGAAAAATCTTTGAGTTTGACACCATGAGGATATTGTTTATAATCTGCACATCAGTAGCCTGCATGCACCAAGCAGTGAATGGCGGCACTCACTCAACCCACTTTCAGCTGCTGGCCAGCACTGATTAAACACTTGGTTGGCAACTGGTCAATTGGAAAAGGATGGCAAAGGTAGGTCTGTAAAGTTGCAATGCGATGAGGAGGATAAAAATAGCAGATGGGTGGACTTACAGTAGGAAGATCTGTATGGGTGCATTCTTTCGTTTGTTACCATAGACTCTATGGGCGCGATTGCCCCAAAAAGGGAACAAGGGGCGTCATTCTCCGACCCCCCGCCGGGTCGGAGAATGGCCGTTGGCCGCCGTGAATCCCGCCCCCGCCGTAGTCTCCGAAGGGAGAAAAGTCGGCGGGGCGTTAATGGCGCCGCTGCCGCGGAGAATGTCACGGGTCTGCGCAAGGCAGCCGATTTTCGGCCTGCCGATATTCTCCCTTCCGGATGGGCCGAAGTCCGTCGACGTGATGACCGTTCACGTCGACGTCAATCAAACCTCCTTTTCATCGGCGTGACCCGGTGCTCCAGGCTCACGCCGACCAGCGAGGAGGTGAGTGACGGCCTGGGGGGTTGGCTCTGGGCAGGAAATGGCGTGGCAGCAGACTGATTGCGTGAGGAGAGGTGTGTCTCGGCTTGTGTGTGTGTGCGGCGGGGGGGGGGGGGGGGGGGGGGGGGGGTTGGTTAGAGTAGGCTGGGCTCCGGGGGAGTGCCGGGAGGGGGTCCGTGCTGGGGTGGAGGTTGGGGGTTGGGGGGGGTCCGTGCCGGGGTGGAGGTTGGGGGTTGGGGGGGTCCGTGCCGGGGTGGAGGTTGGGAGTTGGGGGGGGTCTGTGCCGGGGTGGAGGTTGGGGGGGGGTCCGTGCTGGGGTGGAGGTTGGGGAGGGGGTCCGTGCCGGGGTGGAGGTTGGGGGGGGGTCCGTGCTGGGGTGGAGGTTGGGGGTTGGGGAGGGGGTCCGTGCCAGGGTGGAGGTTGGGGGGGGGTCCGTGCTGGGGTGGAGGTTGGGGGTTGGGGAGGGGGTCCGTGCCAGGGTGGAGGTTGGGGGGGGGTCCGTGCTGGGGTGGAGGTTGGGGGTTGGGGAGGGGGTCCGTGCCGGGGTGGGTGATGGGAGGGCAAATGAGTTGGTCCACCTGGCCAGGTGCCAGCCTCCAACAGTTGGACCCATGCGGTCCATGCCACCTGGCTGGGGGGAGGAGGGGATATGGGCAATGATGACATGTCGTCGTTCCCCTCCCCCCCACCAGGCCGTCATGTTTTCAGACCATCCAGCGATGTTGGCCGCCGTGGTGGCAGCCGCTCATGTCTATGTTGCCCTGGATGAGGAGGAGGAGGAGGAGGAGGAGCGTGCCAGAGAGGCGGCGCAGGCTGCCGCAGAGGGGCATGCGGCAGCCGCCCAGGCTGGAGGGACACCTGACCGACAGGACGAGGAGGGGGAGGAGGACGTCGTGGCCCCACGGCAACGGAGGCACCCGAGGGCGCCCCGTGTGTACCGGCCCCGGCAGACATACCAGGACCTCACGGACCGGGAATGCAGGAGGAGACTCCGGATGAGCCGGGAAACTGTGGCACACATCTGCCACCTGCTGGCACACCTGTCACCGCGTGGCACTGGCGGGGGACACCCTCTCCCCGTGTCCGTCAAGGTTACGGTGGCCCTGAACTTTTATGCAACGGGGTCATTCCAGGCACCGAGTGGGGACCTGTCCGGCATATCGCAGACATCGGTGCATCGGTGCATCCGGGCAGTGACAGATGCCCTTTATGCCATGGCGCACCGCTACATCCACTTCCCCGTGGACCGGGCCAGCCAAGATGCCCGGGCCGTGGGCTTCTCTGCCGTTGCCGGGTTCCCCATGGTCCAGGGCGCGATCGATGGGATGCACGTCGCCGTGCGGCCACCTGCAGAGAACAGGGCCGTGTTCACTAATAGGAAGGGGACCTATTCAATGAACGTACAGGTGGTCTGCGACCACCGCATGATGATCCTGCACGTCTGCGCCCGTCACCCAGGCAGTGTACACGACTCATTCGTGTTGTCGCGGTCATCCATCCCCGGCATGTACGAGGGACGCCATCCCCGGCTGAGGGGCTGGTTGCTGGGCGACAGGGGCTACCCTTTGCGATCGTGGCTGATGACGCCTATACGGAGGCCACGCAATGAGGTGGAGAACCGCTACAATGATGCCCATTTAGCGACAAGGGGAGTGATCGAGAGGTGCTTTGGCGTGCTGAAGATGCGTTTCAGGTGCCTGGACCTCTCTGGGGCGCCCTCCAGTATCGGTCAGATAGGGTCGGCCGCATCATTGTGGTGTGCTGCGTCCTGCACAACATAGCCCAGCAGAGGGGCGATGTGCCGCAGGCAGAGGAGGGCGGAGTGGAGGAGCAGCAGGAAGAGGCCCAGTCCTCCCCAGATGAGGGGGATGGGGGCAATGGTCAGGGCAGACGGGGTAGACACAGGCGGGTGGCTGTCCACCGTTACCGGCTGGCCCAGCGGGCACGGGACAGACTGATAGACGCCCGCTTCACTGACTAGATGGGCGTGGGAATCGGGTAGTATGGCCACAGACCGCACACCATGACAACAGCCGACCACCCACACCCCCCACCCATCCACCCACCCAGCACCCTCACCCCCCTCCCCAACCCCACACACCCCACCCGCATGAACACCACCCCCCCACCCCCAATTGCCGATCCACCGGCGGCACAACGGGCCGGGCTCACCCAGTTGCGGGTGGACGCGTGTCTATCGCAGGCCATGGAGGATGATGACAACCCGCCTCCGATGAGCTCCTGGCTCTACATCGTTGGACTATGTCTGACCCATGGCCACAGTACCACCATCCACCCGGACCATCCCTGCATGCGGCTGTGACACTGCAGCGCACGGTCCCGTCCTCTGCCCGGGGGATGTTGATGGCGGCCCAGGGGGAAGGGGGCAGACTCACCTGGGGCTGAGGTAAGACCACCCGTCACACACACACTTGCGCTCAACGTACATGACACGCCCGCACACTTTGGACAGAGCACAAAGGCAGCTTCTGTAGGTGTAACATTGACTTTAATAACCAAAGGAGTTCATGCACGTGCCCTAGCCTCTAAAACTCATCTGTGCCCTGCACCCGTGCCAACTTACTCAGTGTCTAATTGTTTGGCCTTACGGGCCCTTTGACTACGTCTACGTGGTTCCCCAGACGGTACAGCAGAACTGGAGGTGGACTCCTGTGATTCCTGCCCTCTGACACTGGATCCCTTTGGCGGCCGTTTCCTGGGGCGTCCTGGCCTAGATGGGCCAGGCTGCGGCCCGGGCGACTGGGATGGCGAGCTGCCAGCCTGTCCTGCCCGTTGCCCACCCGATGCACCTGGGACGGAAGGGGGGGAGTCCGAGGTGTCGCGGTGTACCGGGACCTCCCCTACAGAGGGAGCCGGGACGGACCACACCACCTCCTCCTCCCTCGGGGTGCCCGATGGCCCCCAGGCCTCTACATGGGTGGGGGATGCGAACGGACTGGCCATCCGACGCGCCCCCGACATCTGGCGCTGCCAGTCCTGGAGGCCCGTGCTGGTATCGACAGGGGTCTGCAGGTTTGCAGCCATGGAGCCCAGGGGGTTGTCGAACCCTGTCTGCGACAGTGCGACGCCAGCTCGCACATGGCCACTGGCGCCGATGCCCTCAGCGATGGCCTGCTGAGACTGGGCCATGGCCTGCAGAGACTGGGCCATGGCCTGCTGAGACTGGGCCATGGCCTGCAGAGACTGGGCCATGGCCTGCAGAGACTGGGCCATGGCCTGCAGAGACTGGGCTATGGCCTGCTGAGACTGGGCCATGGCCTGCTGAGACTGGGCCATGGCCTGCTGAGACTGGGCTATGGCGTTGAGCGCCTCTGCCATCTGGCGCTGGCACTGGCTCATGGCCTCCTGTGAGAGGGCAGCCATTTCCTGGGCCACAGACGCCGCCTGCACGGAAGGCCCCAGGCCTCGCAAACCGTTCCCCATGTCTGACACCGTCGCACCCATTGCCTCCACCGCGGACGCCACCCGTGCGGTGTCAGCCTGGGTGGCACGCATGACCGGGACCACTCCCAGCTCCTGGACGCGGGTGGACTCCTCCACCTGCGACCGCAGCCGCCGCAAGCCACCCGTCACCCTATTCGCTCGTCTCCGTGTCGGTGGTTGCATCGGATGTATGTGTGGGTGTGGTAACTGCAGGAACCCGGGATCCATCTGGGCGGCAGATGTTCGCTTGGCCTGGGCTGCCCTCCGACCGCCCGGTCCCTCTGATGCTCCTACCTCCACCTGCTGTACCGGGACGGCTGTGTTGTGCGCACCAGTGAGTGTACCAGACGCCTCATCACTAAAGTGCCCAACCGTGGTGAGCGTCTCTGCGATGGTGGAGGGTGTTGGTGACAGCAGTGGCGTTGTGTCGTGCTCTTCGTCCCACTCTGAGTCCATGGCACTTTGGGGTGGGGGTTCGTCTCCACCCATCCACTCTGAGTCACTGTCCGGTATTTCGTCTTCCCGGGTAGGGGTGTCCTGGGTAGTGCTGTCCCGGGTAGTGCTGTCCCGGGTAGTGCTGTCCCGGGTAGGGGTGTCCTGGGTAGTGGTGTCCCGGGTAGGGGTGTCCTGGCTCGGATGTGACGGGGGCCTGTGGCTGCCCCCCTCATCGCTGGGTGGTCGCTCCCGCACGTGACGGGGGTGTCGTCTCCCTGTTGCTCCAGGTCTCTCCGTCTCCCGTGGTGTGCGAGGGGCATCCTGCGGGCGTCGCATGCTGGAGGGTCCGGGTCTCTCTGTCTCCCGTGGTCTCCGAGGGGCATCCTGCGGGCGTCGCATGCTGGAGGGCGCGGGTCTCTCCGTCTCCCGTGGTCTCCGAGGGGCATCCTGCGGGCGTCGCATGCTGGAGGGTGCGGGTCTCTCCGTCTCCTGTGGTCTCCGAGGGGCATCCTGCGGGCGTCGCATGCTGGAGGGTGCGGGTCTCTCCGTCTCCTGTGGTCTCCGAGGGGCATCCTGCAGGCATCGCATGCTGGAGGGTGCGGGTCTCTCCGTCTCCTGGTGGTCTCCGAGGGGCATCCTGCGGGCGTCGCATGCTGGAGGGTGCGGGTCTCTCCGTCTCCCGTGGTGTGCGAGGGGCATCCTGCAGGCGGTCTGCATCTGCGGGGATGGGTGCCTGTACGTTTGGTCCTGCGATACGCAATGAAGCATGCATGGTTAGACATCAGGCAGTGATCAGGTGATACGGGGGAGGGGGGTATAGGGGAGGGGGGATATGGGGACGGGCTGTTGGTGGCTCACTTGCTCGTGGGGCCCCGACCTCTGCATCAGCAACCTCCCGGTCCTCAGGTCCGCCAGCCAGTTCCAGGGCCCTTTCCTCGTGTACGGTCAGTGGCCTCTCATCAGCGGGCCCTCCTCCAGTCCTCACATGCTCCCTATTGTTGTGTGCGCGCTTCTCCTGTGGGGGGGGGGGGGTGGTGGCAGGGGTAAAAGGCAACAGTGTTAGGCAGGTATATGAATGCACGCCATCGGTTGCGCGTGCATTGCAGAGGTTAAGGTTAGGGCTGGATTCACTTGGGGATATGGGGGATATGGGGGAGGGGGGATATGGGGGAGGGGGGATATGGGGGAGGGGGGATATGGGGAGGGGGGGATATGGGGGATATGGGGGAGGGGGGATATGGGGGAGGGGGGATATGGGGGAGGGGGGATATGGGGGAGGGGGGATATGGGGGAGGGGGGATATGGGGGAGGGGGGATATGGGGGAGGGGGATATGGGGGATATGGGGGAGGGGGGCTATGGGGGATATGGGGAGGGGGGATATGGGGAGGGGGGGATATGGGGGAGGGGGGATATGGGGGAGGGGGGGATATGGGGGAGGGGGGGTATGGGGGATATGGGGGAGGGGGGATATGGGTGAGGGGGGATATGGGGGATATGGGGGAGGGGGGATATGGGGGAGGGGGATATGGGGGCTATGGGGGAGGGGGGATATGGGGGAGGGGGGATATGGGGGATATGGGGAGGGGGGATATGGGGAGGGGGGATATGGGGAGGGGGGATATGGGGGATATGGGGGAGGGGGGATATGGGGGATATGGGGAGGGGGGGATATGGGGGATATGGGGGAGGCTCACCCTGCCTGCTCTGACGAGGTCGTTCACCTTCTTGTGGCACTGGGTGCCTGTCCGTGGTGTTTGGGCCACAGCGGTGACAGCCTCTGCCACCTCCCTCCACAGACGCCGGCTGTGGCGTGGGGCAACTCTGCGGCCGTGCCCGGGATACAGGGCATCTCTCCTCTGCTCCACCGCGTCCAGGAGCGCCTCCACATCGCGTGACTCGAACCTCGGGGCTGAGCGACGGCCAGCCATCAAGTCGGGTGTTGCGGTCGGGTGTTCCGGTCGGGTGGGGGGGAGCCGTCACGCCGTGCAGCGCGTATGACGCTGCACGGCGTGAACCACTGCGCAAGCGCGGATCCCGTTACGTCGCTGCTAGCCCATTTCGGGCCGCAGACTATTGGCCCATTTTTATGACGTGACGCAAGTGGGATTTGCGCCGTTTTTTGCGCCGATCGGCGGAGTTTCCGCTGATAACGGAGAATTTCGCCTAAGGTCCCACACCGAGCATGTTTAGCCATGTGTTACCCGGACCGGCTAACACATGGCTATTCAACGCGACTCGTGTTGGAAAAGGGGCCTGAACGGGGACCGCACAGCCAAGGTTGCACATAGTCCCGTTTTATACACTAGGGAGCTCCGCTCGCCAGAACTCTCCCGTGTAATGAGAGATCAGGATGCCATTTAACCCTGAGGCCTCAAAGTGATCCCCGACCTCCCCCCAAGTGCCCCTCACATCCTCCCCAATACCCACACAGGGAACCAACGGCCTGATCACACACATGAGGAAAATGCCAGTATGGCACCTTGGCAGTGTCAACCTGGCACCATAGCCATGCCACCTGGGCACCTTGGCAGGAGCACTGCCAGGGCACCACCCTGCCCAAAGGGCATGCAGCTGGCAGCCTCCGATCCCCTGGAAGACTCCCACGAGTGCCATTTCTGTCTGGTCCCCGTGATGACCAGTGCTGAACGGCGCTTACTGGAGGTCTCTAAATGAAGGGGATGAACCCCAAAGCCTCAAGAATCTGCACATTAGAGTGAGGCTAGCTGTCTCGCTCTAATATGCAGATTTGCCCAAAAGTGATGCTGCTCCACAATGAGTGGGATTTACATTGCGTTAGATCTCGCCAGGTAGATCCCGGGAGCAGTGTCTCCCGGCTTTTACCGGCCAAGTTTCACCACGGCAAGCTGCTTTTCCGGCACAGCGTGCCATTGGATCGCGTCCTTTGTGATCATTAAAGTAATAGCAAATGTTGGCATTGATTTCTTCTGCACTGCTGGATGCCACCAGAAAACGTGCAATTTTGATTTCCGGGAGTGGGAGAGAGAGAGAGAGGGAGCCGGAGTGCAGCTTGTGAAGCAGGTAAGTGTTTAAACTTAACCCCAGGTTCCAGCGGTCTTCATTTCCAGGAGCGGGAGAGAGAGGGAGCCGGAGTGCAGCTTGTGAAGCAGGCAAGTGTTTATACTTACCCCCAGGTTCCAGCGGCCTTCATTTCCAGGAGCGGGAGAGAGAGAGAGGGAGCCGGAGTGCTGCTTGGGAAGCAGGTAAGTGTTTAAACTTGCCCTCAGGTTCCAGCGGCCTTCATTTCCTGGAGCGGGAGAGAGAGAGGGAGCCGGAGTGCAACTTGTGAAGCAGGTAAGTGTTTAAACTTACCCCCAGGTTCCAGCGGCCTTCATTTCCGGGGGCGGGAGAGAGAGAGGGAGCCGGAGAGCAGCTTGGGAATCAGGTAGGTTCTGTATATAAGTTGGGCATTTGCTAAACCCGAGACACTACACTTGTAGTGTCCCCCACCCTTTCACCCCCTCTAACCTAAGGGGTTTAGTGAATATAAGGTAAGCTCTTCTTTTCTTTTTTTCTTCTTCTTTCTTCTTGTTTTATCTAGAGGGGCTGGCAGGGAAGGCAGTGCAATATTCCTCTTGCAGAATGTTTGAGGTGAGGGAAACCGTCAGTGTCCCTGCTGATTTCATATGTGGGAAGTGCACCCATCTCCAGCTCCTCAGAAACCGTGTTAGGGAACTGGAGCTGGAGTTGGATGAACTACGGATCATTCAGGAGGCAGAGGTAGTCATAGATAGAAGCTTTAGGGATGTAGTTACTCCAAAGAATAAAGACAGATGGGTGACGGTGAGAGGGGCTGGGAGGAAGCAGTCAGTACAGGGATCCCCTGTGGTCGTTCCCCTTAGTAACAAGTATACCGCTTTGGATACTATTGGGGGGGGAATTACCAGGGGTAAGCCATGGAGTACAGGTCTCTGGTATAGAGTCTGTCCCTGTTGCCCAGAAGGGAAGGGGGGAGAGGAGTAGAGCATTAGTCATTGGTGACTCTATAGTTAGGGGGATAGATAGGAGATTCTGTGGGAACGAGAGAGACTCGCGGTTGGTGTGTTGCCTCCCAGGTGCCAGGGTCCGCGATGACTCAGATCGTGTTGTCGGGATCCTTAAGGGGGAGGGGGAGCAGCCCCAAGTCGTGGTCCACATAGGCACCAACGACATAGGTGGGAAAAGGGATAGGGATGTAAGGCAGGAATTCAGGAGCTAGGGTGGAAACTTAGATCGAGAACAAACAGAGTTATTATCTCTGGGTTGTTACCCGTGCCACGTGCTAGCGAGGCGAGGAATAGGGAGAAAGAGGAGTTGAACATGTGGCTACAGGGATGTGCACGGAGGGAGGGTTTCAAATACCTGGATAATTGGGGCTCATTCTGGGGTAGGACCTCAACAAACGTGATGGTCTGCACCTGGACCAGAGGGATACTAATATCCTGGTGGGGAAATTTGCTAATGCTCTTCGGGAGGGTTTAAACTAGTTCAGCAGGGGTCTGGGAACCTGAATTGTAGCTCCAATATACAGGAGGTTGAGAGTAGTGAGGTCAGGAGTAAGGTTTCAAAGTTGCAGGAGTGTACCGGCCGGCAGGAAAGTGGTTTAAAGTGTGTCTTCTTCAATGCCAGGAGCATCCGGAATAAAGTGGGTGAACTTGCAGCATGGGTTGGTGCCTGGGACTTCGATATTGTGGCCATTTCGGAGACATGGATAGAGCAGGGACAGGAATGGTTGTTACATGTGCCGTGGTTTAGATATTTCAGTAAGCTCAGAGAAGGTGGTATAAGAGGGGGAGGGGTGGCATTGTTAGTCAAGGACAGTATTACGGTGGCAGAAAGGACGTTCGATGAGGTCTCGTCTACTGAGGTGGTATGGGCTGAGGTCAGAAACAGGAAAGGAGAGGTCACCCTGCTGGGAGTTTTCTATAGGCCTCCGAAAAGTTCCAGAAATGTAGAGGAAAGGATTGCAAAGATGATTCTGGATAGGAGCGAAAGTAACAGGGTAGTTGTTATGGGGGACTTTAACTTTCCAAATATTGACTAGAAACGCTATAGTTCGAGCACGTTAGATGGGTCCTTTTTTGTCCAATGTGTGCAGGAGGGTTTCCTGACACAGTATGTAGATAGGCCAACGAGAGGCGAGGCCATATTGGATTTGGTACTGGGAAATGAACCTGGACAGGTGTTAGATTTGGAGGTAGGTGAGCACTTTGGTGATAGTGACCACAATTCGATTATGTTTATTTTAGCGATGGAAAAGGATAGGTATATGCCGCAGGGCAAGAGTTATAGCTGGGGGAAAGGCAATTATGATGCGATAAGGCAAGACTTAGGATGCCTAGGTTGGGGAGGGAAATTGCAGGGGATGGGCACAATTGAAATGTGGAGCTGGTTCAAGGAACAGCTACTGCGTGTCCTTGATATGTCCCAGTCAGGCAGGGTGGAAGTGGTCGAGCGAGGGAACCATGGTTTACTAATGTAGTTGAATCACTTAAGAGGAAGAAGGAGGCTTATGTAAAGATGAGACGTGAAGGTTCAGTTAAGGCGCTCGAGAGTGACAAGTTAGCTAGGAAGGACCTAAAGAGAAAGCGAAGAAGAGCCAGGAGGGGACATGAGAAGTCTTTGGCAGGTAGGATCAAGGATAACCCTAAAACTTTCTATAGATATGTCAGGAATAAAAAAATAACTAGAGTAAGAGTGGGGCCAGTCAAGGACAGTAGTGGAAAGTTGTGCGTGGAGTCTGAGGAGATAGGAGAGGTGCTAAATGAATATTTTTCGTCAGTATTCACACAGGAAAAAGACAATGTTGTTGAGGAGAATACTGAGATACAGGCTACTAGACTAGAAGGGCTTGAGGTTCGTAAGGAGGAGGTGTTGGCAATTCTGGAAAGTGTGAAAATAGATAAGTCCCTTGGGCCGGATGGGATTTATCCTAGGATTCTATGGGAAGCTAGGGAGGAGATTGCTGAGCCTTTGGCTTTGATCTTTATGTCATCATTGTCTACAGGAATAGTGCCAGAAGACTGGAGGATAGGAAATGTTGTCCCCTTGTTCAAGAAGGGGAGTAGAGACATCCCCGGTAACTATAGACCAGTGAGCCTTACTTCTGTTGTGGGCAAAGTCTTGGAAAGGTTGATAAGAGATAGGATGTACAATCATCTGGAATGGGATAATTTAATTAGAGATAGTCAACACGGTTTTGTGAAGGGTAGGTCGTGCCTCGCAAACCTTATTGAGTTCTTTGAGAAGGTGACCAAACAGATGGACGAGGGTAAAGCAGTTGATGTGGTGTATATGGATTTCAATAAAGCGTTTGATAAGGTTCCCCATGGTAGGCTATTGCAGAAAATACAGAGGCATGGGATTCAGGGTGATTTAGCAGTTTGGATCAGAAATTCGCTAGCTGGAAGAAGGCAAAGGGTGGTGGTTGATGGGAAATGTTCAGCCTGGAGTCCAGTTACTAGTGGTGTACCACAAGGATCTGTTTTAGGGCCACTGCTGTTTGTCATTTTTATAAATGACCTGGAGGAGGGCGTAGAAGGATGGGTGAGTAAATTTGCTGATGACACTAAAGTCGGTGGAGTTGTGGACAGTGCGGAAGGATGTAACACGTTACAGAGGGACATAGATAAGCTGCAGAGCTGGGCTGAGAGGTGGCAAATGGAGTTTAATGCAGAAAAATGTGAGGTAATTCATTTTGGAAGGAATAACAGGAAGACAGAGTACTGGGCAAATGGTAAGATTCTTGGTAGTGTGGGTGAGCAGAGAGATCTTGGTGTCCATGCACATAGATCCCTGAAAGTTGCCACCCAGGTTGAGAGGGTTGTTAAGAAGGCATATGGTGTGTTAGCTTATATTGGTAGACGGATTGAGTTTCAGAGCCATGAGGTCATGTTGCAGCTGTACAAAACTCTGGTGCGGCCGCATTTGGAGTATTGCGTGCAGTTCTGGTCGCCGCATTATAGGAGGGATGTGGAAGCATTGGAAAGGGTGCAGAGGAGATTTACCAGGATGTTGCCTGGTCTGGAGGGAAGATCTTATGAGGGAAGGCTGAGGGACTTGAGGTTATTTTCTTTAGAAAGATGAAGGTTAAGAGGTGACTTAATTGAGGCATACAAGATGATCAGAGGATTAGATAGGGTGGACAGTGAGAACCTTTTTCCTCAGGTGGTGATGTCGAGCACGAGGGGACATAGCTTTAAATTGAGGGGTGATAGATATAGGACAGATGTCAGAGGTAGGTTCTTTACTCAGAGAGTAGTAAGGGCGTGGAATGCCCTGCCTGCAACAGTAGTGGACTCGCCAACATTAAGGGCATTTAAATGGTCATTGGTCGGCGCAACATCGAGGGCCGAAGGGCCTGTACTGCGCTGTAATGTTCTATGTTCTAATTTTAGGAATAGACTGCTTTTACTAAAAAAATGTATTGCTCTGTGATTTGCTGTATTATATACGAACATACGTATAAAGTAGGCCATTCGGCCCCTTGAACCTTCTCCACCATTAGATAATATCTTGGCTGACCTGTTTACATTGAGTTCCACATTTTCATCTACCCCCAATACCCTTTGATTCCATTGCCCAACAAGAATCTATCTACCTGCGCCTTAAAAATATTCAGTGTCACCCACTTCCACCGCCTTCTGAGGCAAAGTGTTCCAAAGTCACACAACCCTCTGAGAGAAAAGAATTCTCCTCAGCTCTGTCCTATAAGGGAGTCCCCTCATTTTAAAACACTGCCCCTATCTCTGGACTCACCCTCAAGAGGAAACATTATTGCCACGTCGACCTTGTCAATACCTTTAGCGATCTTATCTACGTCAATCAAGTCACCCTTTACTCTTCTAAATTCTAGTGGAAACAAGCCCAGCATTTCAAACCTCTCAGAATAGGAGCAGTGAAGGCAGTTCGAATGAGCTTCCTTAGCAGTTTGTTTGAGCACCTGGTGGGTTCATTGTCTTCCTGTCTTTGGTCTCCTGCTTCACTGTTGCCTCTCCTTCCTCCTCTGGAATCTTTACCTCCAGGATTTTCTGTAGATTTTTGGCTACCACAATTCTTGAAACAGTGGCAGTGTCATACTGGAGGTTTCCTTGTATATGTAAGGATTTCTTTAGCTTTCACACAGCTCTGGCTCTGATGCTGAATAACTGAAAGAATGCAACAATGGGTGGGTGGCACAAGGCCGGGGAGGGGTTTCCCCTGGACTCTCACTAGTCCCTGATTTTGAAAACAAGCAAAAGATTCAAGTATCTGAGGATGAAAACATGGCGGCCGTACCCATCATACCCAAGTGCACACATGAAAAAATTGGTCATTGCAAATCACTTGAATGTTCAGGGAGTGGGATTTATTTCTGTTGATGTAATGTTGGGCACTGTCAGATGGGGTACGGACAGCACAATGAGCAGATCCGAATGTCCCAGCTACCTTGAAAAAATCCTGCAATTCTCTAGCCACTTACAATACAGTCATTCAGTGCTTGGGATCACTTACACCACAGGGCAACACAGCAGAGTAGTGGCCTGGTGACCAATCAGGACTCAGAGTGCGGAATCACCTCGGCAGAGATATTTTACAGCTAGCTGCAAATATGCTGCAGCTCTTGAAGATCACAAAGTAAATCCCTTTCTGTTCACTGAAGTTACTGAAAATGCATCATTACAGGCGGCAGCTTTGCAGATTCAAATCCTACCCTAAATTTCCCTTCCTTCATCCCAGCAAAAGATTGCCAGCTTTACGCCCTCACTCACCTGTGGAATTTTGGGGCCTGTGCACATATATTGAAATGATCAAATGAGGAAACTTGTAATGTTGCAACTACAGAAAGAGCTAGAGATTTGTAATTCTCTGTCAGTTGGATTCCTTCGACTGCACCCCGACTAAAATTCATAGGCGCGATTCAGCGGACTCGAGTTAAAGTCTGCTGAACGACACATTTTGCAGGGTATTTCTTGACGTTAAGACACCGTTTTCAACAGCATTTGCCTTTTTATTTTGGCCTCGTGGAGATTCTCTCCATTCAGTGATTTTCTGCTGGCCAGCTTCAGCTCCTCACAGGCTCCTCGCAGATCGGGATGCCATTTTGGATGGCTGTCATGATCTACCATCCCCCCCCCCACCCCTTTGCAAGTCTCCCCCCCCCACACTTTTTGGGACCCCCCTCTCCCCCCAACCTTGGGGAGGCCCTGGGAACACCTTATTTCTTCTTGACCGCCACCCCCCCCCAAGTCCGATGCTTGGCATTGCCAACCTGGCAGGTGGGCATCCTGGCAATGCCAGGTTAGGACTGCAAGAGTGCCTGGGTGGAATTGCCAGACTGGCAGTGCCAAAGTGCCAAGATGCCAGGTGGAGTGCCAAGGTGCCACCCTGCCCTGTCCTCAACCACCCAGGGTGCCCAATGGCCTGGGAGACCCCCCACCCCCGGGAGACCCCCCCCCCCCCCAAGTGCTGTTACAACTGTTCCACGTTTGAACAGATACTAAACGATGCTCTGGCAAGGTCTCCCAGGCGCGGCCGGTGAATCCCGAGCCGCGGGTGAATCATGCGAATGTATATTTAAATGAGCCCAATAGTTTATTTAAATGTGCATGTCTGGATCTCGCCCAGTGAGAGTGAAATCCAGATGGCGATGTCTCGCAAAGATTTTGTTGAATCTCGTGAGAGTTTTCAAGCTCCACGAATTTCACGAGAGACCTCTCAAGAGATATAATGGCCTCGACCCGGCACCATGTTGGGCGTGACAAGGCCGCTGAATCGTACCCAGTATCATTAATGTGCAAAGGATGCAAGTGTTCATTTCCTGTTGTAAATAGGAATCACACAATCTAACATGATGCAGCCATTTATAGTTGGCAAACATTTAATGGTGAAGAGATAAATCCATAAAGAAACTTGGAACTAGGCCTGGTCATGTATGAAACAAAGGCAAATTAAAAGAAGTTTCATGTGGTTGCTTGAATCTACAAGTTTAGACCTGAGAGCATAGTTGCCAATGTGGAAAACCTTTCTCGCATAAATGATCTTATCCCTCTGCTGTCAAAGACATCAAAATGCTGGGCAAAACACTTTTGCTAGATACTCCCGCCATTGTATCAGACTGACAGAATAAGTGCATTTGGCAGTGTAAAAATGGCCAATTCAGCAACAACTGAAGCCTTTCCAAATCTAAGTAATTTCCTTGGTCCTGAATGAAGTAAATGTCTGTTCGGTTAAAGCTGGGCTCGGATTTAGTGGCCATTCCTCTATCTTTCAATATGTTGAGAACCAGAATTATTTTTACTTTGCAATTCTATTCAACTTTTTTCCCTCTTCATCCTGCATTAATTTCAACGAAAATAAATTCAAGTGCTAATGTTTCATCTTTTCATAACGAGAAAACTCTTGGTTTGAGAACCACAGATTACTAGCAATATAACCCTTCCTGAAGGATAATTAGTGTCAAAGGAAAACCTTTAACAAACCCACACAGTACACTCACTTTCTACAATGTAAAGATTCTCAATCATTCATTTTCGAGTGATAACTGGGAAGCAGTCTTAAAAGCATGATAGCTATTCACCTACCGTAAAGTGAATCTGACATCCGCCCATAATGTAATCTAAAAAGGAATAGATCCTGTGCAACTTCAAAATACAAAAATGCATAGTTAGCCCAGGAGAGTTGAAATCAACCATTTGAACATAATGACTAATAACTTGGCATCTTCCTTGAACAAAAAAACTGTCACCTTAAGTACAAGATTGATAATTGTCATTTACACATTTTAGATCATGTCCAGCTGACTGATATAGCTTTAAATTCATCATTGAAGTGCATGAGGAAGTTCATTTCAGGATGACAATGAGCAACGGTTTCCTTAAAAGTTCATCTTTAAGCATGGATATAAATAAGGTTTTGATTCAATGCCAGTCCTGTGGACATCGTACATCATTATCATTCTCGGTAAAATTGTTATCACAGCAATAGCGCCCATATTGTTTGAATCCAACTATGTTCAGCAAGGAGTTGTGATATAGCCGAGGGAGTCTACGTTAAATGGGATTTGCAACACTTATTACTGGCTTTCTGGTAGCTGTACAGCCTGAGTAAAATAAGGCAAATTAACAATCACATTTAGCAGAATTGCACCTTTGCTGTCAGTTCAGATGACATCTTATTCTCTGCTGTTTGTACAAAATGCATAACACTACTTGCAAAAATCACAGACTGTTGAATAAATGTGTTTCATAGTCTTTTCTCAGTCTTTCGTTCTTTAATTCAGTGTTTTATTCCTAATTAAGCGGTATTTGAAGACACATGGGAAATTTCACACCCGATACAAGTGAAGCATTCTGATTTTACTGGTCTTGCTTTTTTGCCGAATTCAGATCAGAAAATTGAGTGACACCAGCTGCAAGCAAATCTGTGCTTTTTCACAGGAAAAAATATAAACCTAACCTTTATTATCAAAAGGTTTTGGTTAACGTCAGCAGCCTGTTACACACTGCACCAGTTTTCATTTCCCGTCAGTCACTGTTGAAGTGTCGTGACTTGCTTTTTTCTGGAGTCCCCTTCTAGATTGCCCCTTGCATTAATCAACGTTATCCCAGGGTTATATTATTCCACTTTACCTTACCTTACAATCTTTCAGTATGACAGTTCCAGAGTTCTTGTAATGCCTCTTTTTTGCCTTATATTTTGGATTAACACAGTCCCAATGGATCTGATTAAAATAAACAGCCAGGTTACTACATGATAATACGAACCAATGTAATACTCATCATACATCCTCTGTTACACTAAGTAAATGTACTTTGAATTGTCGTGTGATATACCTTTGAGTTTAGAAGTGTATGCTTGACAAAATGGTTGCCATGCACACAAAAAACAGGCAATGTGTTACTTGAAGTGGGAAGAAAACTAATTTAAATATTCACTGTGCATGTCATCAAATCGAACAAAGCAACCGACAGTGGGGAATACCATTAACAGTTTAGATCATAACATGGAACAGCTGATGTGTCAGGTGGAACAGAAATTCAAACCTTGATCACTGGTAGAACAGATGAGCAATAATTAAATGCTGAATGCCAACACCAGCCCTCACAAACTCAGCACATTATCTGTTACTTGCCTTACCCGCGCCAGCCTGGGCGACAGCAGTCGCAGATTTCACAAATAATGGCCCAGATTTTACTGTCAAAATAATGGTGAGATTATGCTCACCATTATTTATGAGCAAATGGCACATCAACTGCAAGCAAGTGCCCAGATGGTGGCTTAACTCAAAAATCCAAAGATCATTGTCCGAGTCGCGTCATTTTGCATTTAGCTTCACAAAATTGAAGCTAGTGAAATGAATTGAATGGTGTGATGTTGTTATATTTATGGATACAAACTAAAAGTCATCACAGAGAGTTAAGTCTTGCCTATTGCAGCCGAAGCAACCTTTTTATGGTGTAATGAGTGTCAGTAAGTTAGCTTTATCTTTTATTCCTCCCGTTCTCTAATCCAATCTTTCTTTCCCTCTGTTTATTTCTCTTTCTGAGCTGATTTGACATTGAATTCACCCACTCTAATTAACACTTCCTCTCTACCCTTGCACTGTTCTTTCCGCTGTCCTTCAAACTAATTGGTTAAGGGGAGCTGTTTGCCCTGTTCACTCAGGTCCCAGAAATCAAGTTTCTCTCGACGCGCTGGAATCAGCTCACACTTCCAGCAACTTGCCATGGCGAAGTCTTTTCAAAACCTAGGACACGCAAGGGCAAGTCCAGCTTAATGGCAGACACTGCTACAGAAGAATAATGTGATCCTGCATGGCAGTAAAGTTAATCCACAGGACAATCGGGGAAAAACAAAAGCAGCCTCAACAGTGGCACCACAACTCTGTTGCTCTGTTGCTTAGCAGAGGAGGGCAAAGTGCAGGAGAGCGATAGTTATAGGGGACTCTATAGTTAGGGGCACAGATAGGTGCTTCCGTGGACCGGAAAGAGACTCCAGGGTGGTATGTTGACTCCCTGGTGCCAGGGACAAGGATGTCTCTGAATGAACACAGGACATCCTGAAAGGGGAGGGTGAACAGCCAGAGGTACTAACAGGACATAGGTAATAACAACGTAGACTGGAAGAGTAATGAGATCCTGCAGAAGGAGTTTGGAGAGTTAGGCAACAAGCTAAAAAGCAGAACCTCTGGGGTTGTAATCTCAGGATTACTCCCTGTGCCACATGCCAGTAAGGCTAGAAATAGGAGGATAGTGCAGCTAAATAGATGGCTAAACTGGTGGTGTAGGAGGGAGGGGTTCAGATTTCTGGACCACTGGGATCTCTTTGGGGGTAGGTGTGACCTGTTTAAGAAGGATGGGTTGCATCTAAACTGGAGGGGCACCAAAATCCTGGCTGGGAGGTTTGCTAGAATCACTTGGGAGGATTTAAACTAGTACGGCAGGGGGATGGGAACCAGAACACTAGCGTAGAAGGTGTAATAACTGAAGGGGAAATAGAGAATAAAAATAAGAGAACAATTTTACCCTGTCTGCTTAAACGCAGTGGTTTGAAGTGTATTTGTTTCAACGCCACAAGTATAGCGGGTAAGGCAGATGAACTTAGAGCACTTATTAGTGCTTGGAATTACAATGTTGTGGCTAGCCCAGAAAAATGGTTAAAGGAACGGCAGGATTGGCAGCTGAATGTTGGAGAATATAGATGCTTCAGGAGAGATAGAGAGGGATGTAAAAGGGATGGGGGAGTAGCATTACTGGTTAATACAGGGATGAGGGTAACCCTCGCGTTAAGGTGCTAAACTGGGAAAGGCAAATTACAATAACATTAGACAGGAATTAAAGAATTTGGATTGGATGCGGCTGTTTGATAGTAAATCAAGATCGGACATGTGGGAGCCTTTCAAGTGACAGATAACGAGGGATATTATGAACCTTGTCAAAAAGAAAAAAAAAGGAGACTTTAGTACGGTCTAGAAGGGTGGGGACAGTCAAAACCTTTGAGGAGTATAAAGAAAATAGCAAGGTACTTGTGGTGATATACATCACTGTAAGTACACAAAGGGTTAATGTACATACACTACACCTAGCTAGACACTAGAGGGAACACCAGAGACATGACACACAGACAGTCAACCAATAGGTCAGTAAGATAGGACACGACCAATGGGCATTCACGATACACACAGAGGTGACACTACCACAGGGGGGCATTACACCAACCCATATATAACGACACTGCACACATGATCTTCCTCTTTGCAGTGGAGACTCTCAGTGAGTACAGACACAGGGTTGATTGAAACACATCACTCCCACCACATGGATTGTAGCAGACTGGTTCATCAGTCTGAGTAGCTACAGCAGGATTAACAGTAGCGTCGAATCCAAGTAGGAGAATTGTTAATAGTTTAATAAATGTGTTAAAGCTATCTCCAAGTCTGAACCTTCCTTTGTCAGAGTGCACATCAAGGAAGTAGCTTATGCTACGACAAGAGCATAACAAAACAGTACTGAAGCGGGAAATTAGGAGGAGTCATGAAAAGTCCTTGGCAAGTAGGATTAAGGTGAATCCCAAAGCTTTTTATTCATATGTAAAAAGCAAGAGGGTGGCCAAGGGAAAGATTGGACCACTTCAGGACAGTGGGGGGAACCTATGTGTTGAGCCAGAGGAAATGGGTGATGTACTAAATGAGCACTTTGCATCAGTGTTCACCAAGAAAGGGACTTTGTGGAAGATGATTCTTGGGTAGGGTGTGTGGACAGTCTGGATCATGTTAACATCGAAAAGGAGGAGGTATTGGGTCTTATAAAAGATATTAAGATAGATATGTCTCCTGGGCCGGATGGGAGTTACCCCAGAATATTGATGGAAGCAAGGGAGGAAATTGCTGGGGCCTCGACTGAAATCTTTGTATCCTCATTGGCTACCTGTGAGATCCCAGAGGACTGGAGAATAGCAAATGTGGTACCTCTGTTTAAGGAAGGTAGCAGGGATAATCCAGGAAACTATAGGCCGATGAGCCTCACGTGGTAGTCGGTAAATTATTGGAGAGAATTCTCAGGGACAGGATTTATACGCATTTGGAAACAAATGGACTTATAAACGATAGACAGCATGATTTTGTGAAGTGAAGGTCGTGCCTCACTAACTTGATTGAGTTTTTTGAGGAGGTGACAAAGATGATTGATGAGGGGAGGGTGGTGGATGTTGTTTACCTTGACTTCAGTAAAGCCTTTGACAAGGTGCCTCATGGCAGACTGGTATAAAAGGTGAAGTCACACGGGATCAGAGGTGAGGTGGTTAGATGGATGCAGAACCGGCTCGGTCACAGAAGGCAAAAGGTAGCAGTAGAAGGGTGTTTTTCTGAATGGAAGGTTGTGACTAGTGGTGTTCCACAGGGATCTGTGCTTCGGCCTCTGTTGTTTGTAGTATACATAAACAATTTGGAGGAAAATGTAGCCGGTCTGATTAGTAAGTTCGTGGATGACACCAAGGTTGGTGGTGTGGCAGAGAGGTTGAGGATTGTCAGAAGATACAGCAAGACATAGATAGGTTGGAGACTTGGGCAGAGAAATGGCAAATGGAGTTTAATCCAGACAAATGTGAGGTACTGCATTTTGGTAGGTCTAACAATAGAGGGGACATATACCATAAATGGCAAAACTCTTAGGAATATAGAAAGTCAGAGAGATCTGGGTGTGCAGGTCCACAGGTCTTGAAGGTGGCAACACAAGTCGACACGGTGGTCAAGAAAGCATACGGAATGCTTGCCTTCATTGGGCGGGGCAACGAATATAAAAACTGGCAAGTCATGTTACAGTTATATAGAAACTTGGTAAGGCCGCACTTGGAATATTGTACACAATTCTGGTCGCCACACTACCAGAAGGATGTGGAGGCTTTGGAGAGGGTGCAGAGGAGGTTTACCAAGATGTTGCCTGGTCTGGAGGGTGTTAGCTATGTGGAGAGGCTGAATAGACTCGGACAGTTTTCATTAGAAAGACAGAGGTTGAGGGGTGACCTGATAGAGGTCTACAAGGTTATGAGGGGCATAGATAGAGTGGATGGGCAGGCACTCTTTCCCAGGGTGGAGGGGGTCAGTCACCAGGGGGCATGGGTTTAAGGTCCGTGGAGCAAAGTTTAGAGGAGATATGTGAGGCAGGTTTTTTTACGCAGAGGGTGGTGAGCACCTGGAACGCGTTGCCAGGGGAATTTGTGGAAGCAGATACATTAACAGCGTTCAAAAGGCATCTTGACAAATACATGGATATGCTGGGTGTCGAGGGATACGGCACAATGAAGTGCTGAGGGTTTCGGCAAAGGTTGGTATCATGACCGGCACAGGCTTGGAGGGCCGAAGGGCCTGTTCCTCTGCTGTATTGTTCTTTGTTCTTAATACTGCACTCGATAAAAAACATGGGGCGGGATAGCCCGATCCCCCGCCGGGTCAGAGAATCAGCGGGGGCGGCGCGAATCCCGCGACGCCGCTCCGACGCTGGGCCGCCGATTCTCTGGCGACAATGGTGCCGGCGCAGTCGCCGTGGCGCCGGTTGGGGGCCACCCCCCGGCGATGGGCCGAATGCCCGCCGAGTTCGGTCGAGTCCCGCCGGCGTCGTTCGCATGTGGTCCTTCCCGGCGGGACCTCGGCGTTCTGGCTGCGGGGGCCGTCCTGGTGGGGGGCGAGGGGGGGATCCGACTCTGGTGGGGGGGGGGGGGGGGCCTCCACGGTGGCCAGGCCTGCGATTGGAGTTACCGATTGGCGGGCGTGCTAAATCGGGGAAGGCCTATGCTCCTCCGCGCCGAGCCCCTGTAGGGCTCAGCCATGTTGCCCAGGGGCCGGAGCGGAGACAGCAAACCACACGCATGCGTGGACCCACGCCGCCCGTGCTGGCGCCCGTATCGGCAGTTGGAGCTGCGTGAAGCGCTCCAGTGCCGTGCTGGCCCCCGTGCGGCGCAGGATCGCTGCTCCTAGTGGCCAGATGACGCCGTCGTAAAACGCTCCGGGGTTTACGACAGCGTCAACACTTAGCCCCATTATCGGAGAATCCTGTCCATGAGTTTAGGTACTTGAAAGAAAATATTGTGGTGGCCAATATTTTATACCAAGAACAGTGCATGGCCCACCAAGTCAATTCAGGAATTCCATTCTTTAGAAAGAAAGGCTGTAATTAATTAAGAAGAACTAAAGTGTTTGATCCCAGAATAGCAAGAACTGCCATTCCATTGTTCTGGCTGAATATCAAATAAGAACCTATGACTCTACATAAACAAAGCTGCAGGTTTACTACAACACAGCTGGGACTCAGCTCCACTCTGCCATCTCAAATGTGGAGCTTGGTCACGAGCACAAAGCAACAAAGGAAACTGAATACCTTTGAATGCTATTACTTGGCACAAACCATACACTGAAACTGGAGGCAATGTGACATAAAGCTATAAGAAAAAGGTCAAAATAACAACAACAGCTTGCATTACGTCTTCAACATTACAAAATATCGCAAGGCATTTCACAGGGCGCTTTGCAAGCAAGGTTTGTCACCAAACACCGTAATGGGATATTAGGACAGATGAAAGACAGGTTTTAAGGGGTATTTTAAAGGAGGAGAGAGAAGTAGAGAGGGAGACTTAGGGAAGGAATTTCGCAACTTAGGGCTTCACCAGCTGAAGGCGCAGCTGCCAATTGTGTAGCATTTAAAATCTGGGATGTGTTAAAGGCCAGAACTGGGGAAGTTAAGAGAACTCACTGGATTACAGGCTCGAAGATAGGGGTCACGGTAGATTAGCCAACATCATCCTTGCACAGGAGCAAGTCTTATGGGTTGCTAATATTTAGTAACTAAATAATTTCTGGGCTGAATTCAGGAATCACTGGAGGCAGGGAGGGTCCCAGAGGATTTGAAAATGGTGAATGTAACATCCCTGTTTAAAAAGGGAGGGAGGCAGAAGACTGGAAATTATAGGCCGGTTAGCCTGACTTCGGCCATTGGTAAGATTTTAGAATCCATTATTAAAGATGAGATTGCGGAGTACTTGGAAATGCATGATAAAATAGGACTGATTCAGCACGGCTTTGTCAAGGGGAGGTCATCCTGACAAATCTGTTCTTTGAGGAGGTAACGAGGAAGTTAGACAAAGGATAATCAGTGGATGTGATCTATTGGATTTCCAGAAGGCCTTTGACAAAGTGCCGTATAGGAGGTTGCAAAATAAGATAAGAGCCCATGGTGTTAGGGGCAAGGTACTGGCATGGACAGAGAATTGGCTGATTGGCAGGAGGCAGAGAATGGGGATAAAGAGGTCTTTTTCAAGATGGCAGCTGGTGACTAGTGGTTCCACAGGGGTCAGTGATGGGACCACAGCTATTCATGATTTACATTAATGAGCTGGAAGATGGAACTGAGGGCATTTTTACTAAGGTTCCAGATGGTACAAAGATATGTAGAGGGACAGGTTGAGTTGAGGCTACAGAAGGAGATGGACAGGCTAGGAGAGAGGACAAATAAGTGGCAGCTGGAATACAATGTAGAAAAGTGTGAGGTTATTCACTTTGTTTGGAAGAATAGAGGCATAGACTATTTTCTAAATGGGAAAAAGTTTCAGAAATTAGGGGCCTTAGTTCAGGATTCTCTTAAGGTTAACATGCAGGTTCAGTTGGCAGTTTGGAAGGCAAATGCAATGTGAGCTTTCATGTCGAGAGGGCTAGAATACAAGAGCAAGGATGTATAAGGCTCTGGTCAGACCTCGTTTGGAATATTATGAGCAGCTTTGGGCCCCATATCTAAGGAAGGATGTGCTGGCCTTGGAGGGGGCCCGCAGGAGGTTCACAAGAATGATCCCGGGAATGAAGGGCTTTTCGTATGAGGAGACTCTGGGTCTGTTCTTGATGGAGTTTAAAAGAATGAGGGGGGATCTTATTGAAACTTACAGAATACTGAGAGGTCTAGATAGAGTGAACGTGGAGAAAATGTTTCCACTAGTAGGATAAGCTGGATCTAGAGGGCACAGCCTCAGACTGAAGGGACGATCCTTTATAATAGAGATGAGGAGGAATTTCTTCAGCCAGAGGGTGGTGAATCTGTGGAACTCATTGACGCAGAAGGCTGTGGAGGCCAAGTCACTGAGTATCTTTAAGACAGGGATAGATAGGTTCTTGATTACTAAGGGGATCAGGGGTTATGGGGAAAGGCAGGAGAAGGGGATGGAAACATATCTGCCATGATTGAATGACGGAGCAGACTCAATGGGCCGAATGGCCTAATTCTGTTCCTATGTCTTATGGTCTTATGAATTTCTCTCATTCGCCGTAATCCTCGTACAGTTTCTTGGATTGTGGAATCATTCCACACCCATCCCGGAGGAATAACCACCAGCAAGATACAGGCATTGCTAGAGTGGAACCAGCACTACAGGAGGTCCAAGATAAAATAAAAGTCCATAGATCAGACCAAGTCATGCACTAAATATCTCGTCTGAGTCATAGTTGTTTGGCAGGGGAGATTGTTACATGGCCTTCTGTCTCCATTTGGAGCATTTCTGATATCAGATTTTAATAGACGCAATATCAGGGGGCCTGAATTTTCAGGCCAAGTCCAAAGAGTTGGTGGGTAACACATCACTCAGGAGGATGTCCTGCCTTGAAGAGCTGCTGGTCGATCCGACCCCCCCGGAACAGCACTGTAGTGGCCAGAAGAGGTACTGCAGGGAGCTTCCTGGCACTAAATCCCGGGGCCTGAAGGATAAGTAAGTGTCAGGATCCCATGGTGGGGAGGACAGGAGACATTTGGGGGAGGTCGCAAGGGGGGAGGATCAGAGTCTTGGGGAATAGATCACTTTAAGGGGAGGGCACCCAGGGCAGAAGGGGGGCTTCTGATGGAAGTGCTTCCCCCAAACTTCCCTCCTGAGATTATATTTACTTTACTTTCATGTTTGCCCCTGGAGCTAGGATCCGCCTGCCAGCTTAAACATTGAGGCTGGATGGGAAAGGCCCCTTAAGTGGCCACTGAAGGGACATAGCTGGGGCAGGGGTGGGGGGGGGGGGGCTTCCCGTCTGGGGTACTGCCCATCCCAGCGTTAAATTGCTACCAGATTAGGGTGTGCGGGAACCCAGAGAGGATCTGGTCCATGCTATTTTGTGCTACATACCCCACACAATGCAGCCTCCCACCCAACCACCACTACCCTGCCTCAGAATCTGACGGGGGGAGGGGAGTGCAAAATGCTGCCGGTGGAGTGCAGCAGCTGTCCAGGCTGGGAGGATACAATCATGGGAGCAGAGCTTAAAGACTTGAATACTACCACTCAACACAACAGAATTTCATGGCCCAGTTTTGCATAAAGTATTTTTAAATACAATTACATTGCAGTACAGTCATGAAAACTGACTCTTTCTCTGATTAACCATCAATCATTGTTTAGCTTCTTTCCAAAACTTCACGACTCAATATCATTCACCTTGTTTTCTCCCATTGCTTTCCGCATTTGCTCAAATGTCGTGTAAAACTCTCCAATATAATCATGTTTTCCACGAGTATCATAATCCCAGATTAAACACTGGGGGGGAAAAAAACAGAACATATGTTGAACATAGGGCGAACATATATCAAATATCGATGAACATATATCAAATATAGGGTGAACGTATATCAGATATAGGGTGCTGTTTTGAATACATTTCTACTCATTTATCTCATCTTAAAATGGACAGTGAAATGAAATGGAGGCAGCACTAGCTGGGGATTAGTAGAGTTCAGAGTAATAATAATCTTATAATCCAATAATAATCTTGATTAGTGTCACAAGTAGGCTTACATTAACACTGCAATGAAGTTACTGTGAAAATACTCTAGTCGCCACATTCCGGCACCAGTTTGGATACACTGAGGGAGAATTAAGAATGTCCAATTCACCACACAAGCACGTCTTTGGGGACTTGTGGGAGGAAACTGGAGCGCCCGGAGTAAACCCACGCAGACATGGGGAGAATGTGCAGACTCTGCACAGACAGTGCCCCAAGCCGGGAATCGAACCCGGGTCCGATAAACCTCCCAAGGATTACAATGAATGCCATAAAATCTATTGCCAATATTCAACAAAGTGACCCAGTGATGGACCCAAAGAGAATTAACAACATCCATAATAATCTTGGACAAATAAATTAAATAGACTAAGGCATAGCAGATGTTTGTAATGCTGACAAAAAGGAAATTATTGAATATCGGTACATGAAATGTGAACCTGCAGAACTTGGAATCTAGAATGGATTGCTGGTTAACTTATGTTGCTATTTTCTGCTAATTGTACTCATGATATTAAATCTGGTATATTCAAAGATTGCACCACCACGTGCTATGACTGCAAAGGCTTTAACAGAAGTTTCAATTGCTCTTACATCCAGGTTACAGCAGCCAATCACAAGAATCCTGAAGAAATTCACAATGATGAACTTCAAAAAAATCAGCTACCATAAGACTCTCTGACATTTGAGCTGTGGCGTTGAGCTAGCAAACAAATTCCTCAAAAAAACATTCACTTTCATAAGGAATAACGCTGATCAGTCTACTCCTTTTGGGCAAAATGTTATTTTCCTTATAATTCCATATATTGTGGGCTGGATCTCCATGTGTCCAGATGACTCGGGACAGCTATTAATAATAACCTTTACATAGGCTTACATTAACACTGCAATGAAGTTACTGCGAAAATCCCCGACTCGCCACACTCCGGCGCCTGTTCGGGTACACTGAGGAAGAATTCAGAATGTCCAATTCACCTAACTGCACATCATTCGGGACTTGTGGGAGGAAACCGGAGCACCCGGAGGAAACCCACGCAGACACGGGGAGAACGTGCAGACTCCACACAGACAGTGACCCAAGCCGGGAATCGAACCTGGGACCCTGGCGCTCTGAAGCAACAGTGCTAACCACTGTGCTACCGTGCCGCCAATGGCGCCAGAACCTGGGGCGGGATTATCCGACCCCCCCGCCGGGCCTGAAAATCGCCGGGGGGGGCGGTGTGAATTCCGTCCTGATGCCGGCTGCTGGATTGTCCGGCGCCTGTTTTTCGGCGGGAGCGGGAATCGCGTCGCGCTGGTCAGGGGCCTTTGGCAGTGGCCCCCCCCCCCCCCCCCGGCGATTCTCCGTTCCGCGATCGGCCGAGTGGCTGCCCGTTTTCGGCCTGTCCCACCGACGTAAATTACACAAGGTCCTTACCAGTGGGACGGTGGCCTGGCCTGCGATCGGGGCCCACCGATCTGCGGGCGGACCTGTGCCGTGGGGGACACTCTTTCCCTCCGCGCCAGCCGCTGTAACGGTCCGCCATGGCCGGGGCGGAGAAGAACCCCCTGCACGTGTGCTGGGAACACGCCAGAACACGATGGCACTCCTGTGCATGCAGCAACTCGCGCCGGCTGGCGGAGGCCCTTCGGGCTGGCGCCGGGCTAGCCCCTGAAGGTGCGGAGAAATCCGCACCTTCCAGGCGGCCCGACACGGGAGTGGTTCTTGCCATTCCTCGGCGCCGGTACAGCCAGCCCCGTCAGATAGCGGAGAATCCCAGCCCTGATTCTGGGATTCCTGAGCTTCCAATTTCGGGGAGCGTCTTTTAAGGGTGCAGGCTGTTTCAGGTAAAAAGCCTCCATCTTGCACTCCCAACCAGCTACATTGTGGGGATAGGCATGTCTGCAATTTTCATGGAGTCAGGCCAGGATTTAATTGATTCATGTTTCACGGCAACTCAGAGATGCTGTGAATCAAAGGCACATGGGGGAGCTTTAAAAAGGTAAGTTCAAAAGGTCCTCTCCATGCCAAGGCATGCCTCCCCACCCACCCCTTTTTGCCCCCATGCTGCCATGCCAAGTTATACCCTCAAACAACCCCTATAGTTCCATTTGCCTCCCGCATCAAGATATGCTACTCCACACAGCCCTCATTGCCCTCCATGTTCTCTGTGCCAAGCTGTGGCACTTCCATGCCAATTGATTGACTTATACACGGTATCGATCCAATGTAACTTATAATGAAAGTTGGGTGTGTAAAATAATCTTTTATAATCGCTCATTCATTCCTAACTTTCGACTAGATTACAAAAGTTGTTCTACTACAGGGCAATAAAAATGTCTTTAAAGTTTCAATAGCTGAAACTGCAAGCACTTGCACCTCTTAATCTTGTGCAAATAAATATTGTGCAACTGACAGCAGGGAACAGAGAGCTAGAGCTGTCAAGCAAGCAATGCTTTCCCTGGGGCCCAGGTGTTTTAGTACTCTAATGGATACCTGGGCTCACGACCAAGAATATAAAATGAGGCTTAGCTAATGCCCAGAAATGTATTAATCTATTGAAACATATGAAGGGCCATGGGAGGCGGGGGGGGGGGGGGGGGGGGGGGGGGGGGACATAGCTTAACATAGGTGGAGTGAGGTACCATAGTGGATGGGTGGGGTAGCGAAGAGGCACTAGTAATGTATAGTGGTGAGGGGGTGTGAGGGATAAGGGCTGGTAGGGCTTTATATTTTCATTTTAATTGGGCCAAAGTCCCACAGCACCGGGGTGGGCCTTTTAAACAGCCTGTCGTGACAACAAGCAGCCCCTGTGGCTACCACTGACCCAAGGCAGGGGGGCTGAGCTCGGCATTTTAACAACTTCCACTACCCACCTCGAGGATGAAAATCTAGGTTTATCTAAATTTACTACCAGACAGCCCAAGACTAATCTGGAAACACGAGAAAACTATTCCCATTCCCCCTTGTCATGTTTCACTTGAGTGTATACATATATTTTTTATACTGTTTTGTTATTTTCAGAATCAATTTTACATCATTTCTTTCTAGCCTTGGTTTTCTGTGTGCTGCATTGTTTTTCGCTGTATTTTATTTTTTTCTTGTCTTGTTGCATTCAAGGGTTCTTTGTAGAAATATCAGAATTTATTAATAAAAAATTTGTTGCTGCATCGGAGGTTTGGTGATAAATTTAAGACATCAGCAATGTAGTATGCGAGCTTGATTAGGAACTGGAGTGATGTTCCCCAGGACTGGGATCATTGTCTATGATCAGACATCGGGGCACAATGTGGGGCACAATGTCAAAATTAGCAGCTTTTCTTTTTTATTCATTCATGGGGTGTGGGCGTGGGATGAGGCCAACATTTATTGCCCATCCCTAATTGCCCTTGATCTGAGTGGCTGGCTACTCAGGGGGCAGTTAAGAGTCAGATTTCCTCCCCTAAGGGATTTTAGAGAAGCAGATGGGTTTTTACAACAATCGACAAGGCTTTTAGGTCCAGATTTGTACCAAATTTACATTCCCTTCATGGTGGGATTCAAACCCAGGACCTCAGAGCATTCCAAGTCCAGCGACAACACCATTCTGCCACCCTCTCCCCTCAGGTAATTCCAAAACAGGGAATGTGGTTAATTATGAAGAGTATTGTAGATGTCTTCAGAAGGAAAGGCTGACATCAGATGACATTTAATGCAGAGGAATGCGAAGTGATGCATTTCAGGAAGAAAATAAAGGATTGGGATGAAGAAAATTAAATGTGGGTGGAATGAGTAATCTGCATGCTTGTAATATCAGCAAGAGATCAAAACAGCTGAGAAACTGCCATAATCCATCACATTTCTCCCTTCTTCAGCTCTGGAGAAGAATCATACGGACTCGAAACGTTAACTTCTGTTTCTCTCTCCACAGAAGCTGCCAGACCTGCTGAGTCTTTCCAGCATTTTCTGCTTTTATTTCAAGTAAAAGCATTTTCAGAATGATCCTGTTGGACCTTTTGTGGCTGCTGTTTCTGACAGGTTTGGTCTGGCATTGAAGTCATTACTGTTCCCCCGCTTAAGCCTCGGGTTAAAATGGCAGATCAAGCCCCAGTGATGCAGCACGATCTGCATATTTAACAAGGACTCACTGGCTTGGAGAAAATGTCCTTGCTGCCTCCAGCTAAAGGTTTTCAGGCAGGGAAAGAGCTCGGAGTGCTTTATACGTTGTTAGGACTAGCTAGTTGCCAATTTAGACTTTGCTGTTTTATCTGGCTCGGTAAAAGGTCAGTGTGACAAGTGGATGTGTTTAGGTAGCAGCTGTTCAGCTTAATGACTATATACCAAAGGAAATGTGGGAATTTGCACAGATGATAATCACTCCGAATTCCACCTATTCAAACTTTTTGGATACAATTACAATGAGACAAGCCTAACGATGAAAGAAAATTATATGGATTCCAAGAGGTAGAACAAATAGAGAACAAATCCAACTCTATTCAACAATCCCACTTCAACAAAAGCCAGGGAAATACTGAAAAGTGCAAAAAGGAATAATACTGACCGTTGGACAGAATTATCCATCGCGGAGACTAAGGGTGGAATTTTCCAGTCTTGCCAGTGGCGGGCGGGATTGGAAAATTTGGACTGTGGCCAAAAGTCAGTTTGCCGCCGGCATGAAAATAATTTTTACTTTTCTGCAAACGGCTTTCATGACCGGTTGGGTAGCCATGTCAGCAAAACACATTTATATTCATTTGAATATCATCAACACTCATTAAAGATCCAGCTTGCCGGAATCATGCCCCCTTTCCAGTATAAATTCCACGCCAGCATGAAATTAGACCAGTGTGAATCATGACTGGATATAAGTGACGTACACCTGGCGAACTGCACTTCACTCGTGACCTTGATGTTTGTAAGCGCAGTGTTCACCTACATTTCGCTACGCTGCACACATCACTGCTCCGGCTCCTGAGACAAGACAGGGGCAAGGGAAAGAGCTGGGAAGGCAATGGGGTTGACAGAACCCAGGGGAAGGGTGGCCAGAGGAACATGACTGTGATTGGGGAGAGTGAAGACACATGAGTCAGCGGCGATTACTGGTGAAGAGTGCACAGACACAAATGACTGGAGTGGTAGGGCATGGGGTAGAGGGGGGGGGGGTGAGTAGTTAGTCAACGCCAGAAAGCATACACAATCCTGGGCAATAGCGCACCAATTTAGAGGGCTTTGCTTCATGAACCTGGCCTGGGCCCAGTGCAGAGAGGGGAAGGGCCTGTCCACCCAGTGTATGGTGTTCAGGGCGTGCTCAGTCCCTCACGCATGTTGCTGCTGGCGGTTGTTGGATTGGTACTGTGACGCAGGTGGTACAGTGACCATCAGCAGAGGCATCTCTACCCTGTAGCTGGGGAAAGGGTAATACAATGGGGAGCACTCAACTGCCTCATGAAGGGAGGGGTGGGTCTCAGAATGTCACTGCGCTTAGGTCGTCAAGATGGAGAAGGGTCAGGTCAGCATGCGGCATCGGGACATCAACATCAAACAGTTCAGGGGGTAGGACAGCGATATCAACAATCAGAATGGGATCCAAGATTAGAAGTAGATGAAGGAGAGTGATCGAAGGTGGGGAAGTCTGCACATATTGCTCCTCCAGCAAAATGGGAGGAACAGGGAACGTCAACAGGGCAGGGGGCGGAGAATGGCAAGCTGGAAGCTGATCTCACAGTAAGACCTGAGAACCATCATTTTGCTAGCAGATCGGAGGGTGGGGGTGAGGTTGAGGGTGAGTGTGGTGTGGGGGTGAGGTGGGGGCGAGGGTGGTGTGGAGGTGAGGGTGGTGTGGGGGTGAGGGTGGTGTGGGGATGGGGGTTGACACACGTGGCATGGGGAACCGGAACTCAGTGGGGTCTCACTTCCTCGCCTGCGGCTGACCATTCCGGTGACCTCCCTTTCCTCTGGACCGCTGACCACGTCCATGGTCCTCTGCTCAGCCGCGGTGCGGGACTGCTGGTCCGGTGCTCCCTTCCATGTGTTCTCTCGCTCCCGGTGGTTATGGGCAGCCTTCTCCGTGGGGCTGCCGCTGTTTCCAAAGTGACGCACAGGGTACTAAGAGGTTGGACCAGTGAGCCAATTTCTGAAGAGGTGAAACCATACTATATACAAAAGGATGAATTAATTTGCAAAGGTGGCATCGTACTTTGGGGCGCCAGGGTAGTCATTCCCATATAAAGAAGGGAGGTGCTCCTACCTGAATTAATTGCTTAAAAATTTTTTTTAGAGTACCCAATGTTTCCAATTAAGGAGCAATTTAGCTTGGCCAATCCACCTACCCTGCACATCTTTGGCTTATGGGTGTAACGCCCACACAGACACACAGAGAATGTGCAAATTCCACACGGATAGTGATCCGGGGCCGGGATCGAACCTGGGTCCTAGGTGCCGTGAGGCAGCACTGCTAACCACTGCACCACCGTGCTGCCCTTCCTATCTGAAATGCACGGTGTCCATCCAAGTATCTATGTTGAAGGTGCTTGCCAGGAGCTTTGTATGGTGGCCCAGCATCAATGCCGACATTGAGGGTCTGGTGAAGTGTTGAGAATAGTTCCAAATGCAATAAAGGTTGCCTGCTACCGCCCCACTGTACCTTTGGGAATGGCCATGGGTATGGGTTTATGTCAATTATATGGGGCCATTCTTGGGCAAAATGTTTTTGCTCCTTGATAACCATTCAAAGTGACGGAAGTGTTTGAAATGAAATCTACGACGTCGCACGCCACAATTGAGAAATCGCATGTGTGCTTTTTGATCCACGTGATGCCTGAAGTCGTAGTGTCGGATAATGGAACAGCTTTCACCAGTGCTGAATCTCAAAATTCCATCTCCTTAAATGCTATCAAGCAAACCTGGATGCTGCCTTACCACCCAACATCCAATGGACTGGCTAAACGAGTGGCCCAAGCCTTCAAGATGGGCCTTAGGAAGCAGTCAGGGGTGACCCTGAAGACCAGAATCTCACAATTCCTTCTGGGCTATAGAATCACTCCCCACTCTGCGACGGGAGTGACGGCAGCAGAGTTGGTGATGGGCCGACATCTTAGGACCAGACTAAGCCTGGCGTTTCTGAATTTGCCGGGGAGGTTAGAGGCCAGTCAGTGCAATCTGAAGAAAACTCATGATTCAGGCAAATCAACAAGGTCGTTTTCAGTGGAGGGAGCCAGGTGTGTCAGAAGTTTTGGAAACGGCTTGAGTTGTGTCCCAGGAGTTGTATGAAAAACTGGGCCTTTTTCTTCTGAAGTGGATGTACAAGGAAGAATCACCTGGAAGCATACAGACCATTTATGAGGATGAGGCATGTCCAGCACCCAGAGCTGCCACATGAAACCATATTGCCAGGAGGAGACATTGTTGACTATCTAAGCAGCGAAGTACCGAGCAAGCCTGTGACAGGCAAGTCTGTCGTCCCCATGGAAATGGATGAAGCTGAGTGACCAGTACCTGAGGAGATGCCGGGTATGGTGGTTTCGATAGAAAACATCAAGTAGAAGCACCCCAATAGAGGAGTTACACCGCTCCCGCCCAATTGGCCCTGAGCCGGTCACGTGATCTGTGAGGCCTGCCCCCTTAAATGGGCCCCGCGACCACAACAGCCTTCAAGAGGCAACAGTAGCACAGCAAACCTCAGAGTACTCCTGGCAGTATGCCTGGATTGTTATTAGGAACCTCAAGGAGAACAATCAGCTTTGATGTGAGGTCTAATCTGAATCCAGACTGTGGGATCCCTCCACAGACAATCTCTCAACATGATTAGTGTTCGAGCGTCATTAGCAAACTGAGTCCATGACATGAGATCATTCTTTAGAACACAGCGAAGTCATCTTTTTGTGCAGTGTGAGATCTTCCAACAGTTGCCTGATGACCAACGGACACTCATGACTGTGCCTTTGTCGAGAGTATCCCGACATCCCAGATAGCCTCACCTTGGTATCTGTGGGCCTGAGAATGCAGACACTGCATTTCGGCAGTAATTAGTTACTTCTTGGTAATAAACAGCCTGCTGAACTCTGATTCCATGTGAGGCCTCCACCTTTGATCCCAGAAATCTCCGATGTCCACATGCAAACCAGGCATTCTCACGATCAGAGAACCATGTAGATTGCCCATCGGAGAGTTGTCGCCAGGATTTTAGCAAGCCAGGCTAGCCACACCTTCAGGTGCAGAAGGGCATCTTCCCAGCTAACAGTCCGGCATCTAGAGATTTGACACACACCTCTGATCTCACATAGTCATTGCCCTCTAGCAGGCATTTCAGATGCCCCTCCCTCATCAGCCAGCTCTGCTGTCTTCTCTTCAAAGGGGGTGAGTGGCCTGAGCTCTGGAATCCATCCCCTCACCCCCAGTTGTTGTGAGCGATCTTTTCCAGCATAAAGATGGACAGACTGGTGAGCAGGATGGACATGTTTGTCTGACTTCTATACGTGTGCTGCTTGGACCTATGTAAGGGCGGAAGACGCACCTTGTGCAGGATGTGACAATAGATTAAAATGTCACAGTGTTTGTGAGAGAATCAGCGGTGATGCCCCTTGTGCTGGAAGTTTGTGAGATCCCTGGGAACTGTAACGCTGTAAATGCCCGATGGCCTTATGAGAGTGTGAACTGAGATTAAGGAGAAGGTTATCTTATCCTGACAGAGCGGATGAGATCATCCATTCTCTCCTTGCACTGGAGAGAGATCCTCTTCTGAGGAGGACAGGCGCTCATCGCACTGACGACCTGCTCCCAAGCCTTGGTGGTGAGGTTGGTCTCAGCTCCCATCACCAGGGGGAAAGGATCTCCCACCAGTCCTTGACTGCTTGGAACAGTGCCGCCAGTGCCTTGTCGGTGAACTTTGGGGCACAGCATTTCTCTCTTCTATTGGACAATACTCACCATGACAGGTCCTGGGCTGCAGAGAGTGAATGTGTGCCGGGTGCCATTTAAATATGGTGCCTGGAAATATGGCATGCTGAGGTAATGGCAGGGCAGATGAATCCCAGCCTGCCCCACCATTGGACATGACATGCTGCACGTTTATGAATACATAATGAACTGAAAAGCTAATGATCTAGTGCAGCAAATCACCACACCAACTAGCGGCAGCCACGGAGCCTTTCCCGCCTGCCACCACATTTAGTCACGAGAATAGAAAATTCCGCGCAAGTCCGGTGGCGGGCAGGATAGCTGGCATCAGTCCTGTTAGATGGTGGGCAGGATACCTGGCATCAGTCCTGTTAGATGGTGGGCAGGATACCTGGCATCAGTCCCAGTAGATGGCGGGCAGGATAGCTGGCATCAGTCCTGTTAGATGGTGGGCAGGATACCTGGCATCAGTCCTGTTAGATGGTGGGCAGGATACCTGGCATCAGTCCCAGTAGATGGCGGGCAGGATAGCTGGTATCAGTTCTGTTAGATGGTGGACAGGATAGCTGGCATCAGTCCTGTTAGATGGTGGGCAGGATAGCTGGCATCAGTCCCAGTAGATGACGGGCAGGATACCTGGCATCAGTCCCAGTAGATTGCGGGCAGGATACCTGGCATCAGTCCCAGTAGATGGCGGGCAGGATACCTGGCATCAGTCCCGGTAGATGGTGGGCAGGATAGCTGTCATCAATCCCGGTAGATGGCGGGCAGGTACCTGGCATCAGTCCCGGTAGATGGCGGACAGGATACCTGGCAGGTGAACACATGCGATCTTCCACTTTTGAGCACACTAATTATGCATCCGCAAGGAATACGTTGTGATGACAGTGCAGGCAGGAAGCCGCCCACTCCACCATTACATCATGGGCTTGAAGGTTCTGGCGCCATATTTAAATGTCTTAAATGTCACCCGGAAATACATTTATTTATTGCAGGTCAGGAGCTCCACATTAGCACCCCCCCCCCCCCCCCCCCCCCCCCCCCCCCCACCCCCACCCTCCCTGCAATACACCCATAGATGTGCCAATGCTCACCATTGCAGTGGCCTACGTTTGCCAGCCTCTTGGCTTTATGGAGACCCCACTGCCTTTTGCTGCTTGTCCTGGCCCTGTGCCAACCGGTAACCGGCCCTCCTCCTCCTCATATGGATGAAAGCCGTTACCAAGGCAGGGTTACCCGCAGGCTGCATCATCGACATTTCAGTGGATGGGTGAATGAATTGAAGTGGTACATTTACTGAGCATGTCCTTTACGGGTTTCCCTCAATCTGAAATCTAGCAAGCCAGTGATAAAGCCCTTCACCAGGCCTCTATCTAGACATGGCATCCCCACCCCACCCTTCCAGGTAAAGAACATTATGAATGTGAATGGAGAGATTTTTCTTTGACCGAAGTGATCCCTCCCCTCCCCCCACATTACCTTGGAGCAAATCACAATTCATCTCCACGTGCCTTCCCTGCACTTGGAGCTGATGCCCGTTACTGTCTCCATGCCCACTCTTACATTGCCCCCTCCCATTATCTGAGCCACCTGTCTAGTCCCCCTCCTCGATCATCCCCCAATGAGGCCTTCACCTGCTGGACTCTTGCCCAGGACCTGCCACCTTTTCACGTCTCATTTCCCCCCTCTGACAGTGATATGTGCCTCCTATCACCAATATCCTGAGTTCTACCCCCAGGACACCACCTCCGACACCACTCTCTAAAGACGCATGCACCCCCGCCCACCCCTTCCCTGGATATTCCGCTTACCCTTCCCCAATCACACTCCCCACTCTTACCCCGTAAGCTTGATTCTCCTGTCCAGCCTTCACTCCACCCTTCCACCCTGCCCCCACCTTCCAGCCTTCGCCTGCCTCTCTTGTCCAGCCTTGGAGCAGCGTTTACCAACGGCACTCAAGTGAAGTTATGCGATGTGCCCAAGAAAGAGAAAGTAACACCTACAGACCTCCAAAGTCATTAAAGTTCTCCAACTGCATGCCCCTTAGATACAGTAGTAACACTGAACGTTCAAGAATCCCGCGGGCAGGGAATTTAATTTGGAAGGCAAACTTAATTCTGGCAAGGGGCCTGTCCATTAGCATACACGCATCGGATGCTAGTGAATGAAAATGAGGTTCCTAACATTGTTACCCGGGAAATCCAACCCGCCTTTAACTTGCCTTGAAAGTCAAGAGAACAACGGGAAACGAGCTTGTGGCCTCTTGCAACCCCCCCCCAATCAGAAAATTCCACCCATTGCTGAACCAGCACCTGACTTAAACTAAAAGAACAACATTAATAATTGGTTAATCATTAACTAACATTAACTAAAGCCATTAAAAAGTTACATCAGACAAACACTAAATGTGCTTATGTAATCTTCCCCTAACTCTTGTGTTGGTTGACAATTGGATTAATGCCCACACCAAAAGAGGAAATAACACATCACACAAGTACAGTGTTTACCCATTGATAACACTGAATATAAATTCCAAACCGATGTCTATGACTGTTTCACTGAGTCTTAAAGGGGGTAGTAAGGGCAACACTTTTGTGGAAATCATACAAGTTATGTACGTTCTACAGAAATTTATTATTTGTCAAGAGAAGATAGGTGGTGCAAGGGGTGATGGATTTAAAAAAAATAAAACATTTGCTCCAAATGTCAGCATTTTGATCATCAAAATTAGCTGTGTCCACCTCTGAAGGCTGACAGCAGTTATTCATCTTTGCGTAGAGGTACATTTTCAGTCCACCACTGTTTTCAACATTGTTCTGCAACATTAGCTTCACATCTGGGCACCAAGTTAAAAATCTGGTTCAAAATGTTGCTAGCTATTGTTGAGTCCAATCCCAATAACGCACAATGCCAGTGAGAGAAATAAATTTTCAAGGAAATTATTAGGATTTCCTAATTTTTTTGTCAACATATAGTGATGGTGATTTTACAACAAACAATGAAATATTCTGCCTTCAAGTGTTACATGCATCATGTTATGTGTCAGTTTGACCTTTCATGTAGAAGTGAGTATTCTGCATCAATCTGTACCTTTAGCTGTTTCTTTTCATCACAGCTACAAAGTGAACTCAAGGAAACTTTAAAGGGGTCCCAGACAGGATTCAAGTTGTTCTTGATAACCTGGAGGAGCAACACAAAAAGCACTTACAATGTCAGACTGAGTACTGGACAAGCTTAAACAGAACAAAGACAATGGTCTGGATCTTCACAACATCAGAGAACCTATAATTTTTGCAGGTAATGGGTATGGCTCCAGATTGGGATTTGTGCCTGCACATTCTGCAGAGGGAGGTGCCCATGTAAATCAGCAGCTGTCTCCTCATATGTCTACTTCTGGTGACTCAGGTATGTGAACATTGTTTGTGCAGGTTAGACCTAGTAGGAGCAGGTGTGAGCTTTGTGAAGTCCTTTGGGGGTTTGAGGTACCCTTTTGGAGAGGTAGGGTACCCTTTGGATATGGCACCACAACACCCTTAAGGAAGTCAGCTGCCCTTTGGGAGAGGTCAGGTGCAGCTTGAGATTGTTAAAAGTAGGCATGAATGTGCATAGAAAGTGCATAAATGTAGTCAAGCTAATTGGAACTGTCGAAAGTATCAAAGGGCAATTGTCAGAAATAACTGTCAAAAATATCAAAATGATCTATCAAAGGCAACTGTCAAGGCATTTAAAGATCCTCCCCCTTAATTATTTGAAAAATAAATGTTTGAGTGTTCAAAACCTATCCATTGGTTTGGCTAAAGTTTGCCATTAATAGACCAGTGCTGCATGTCTGATTGAACAAATTCCCATTATCACAGTAGGGTGCCTTCCATTTCACAAGTTTAATTGACAGCTCCAAGTGGTTATAGACATTTTAAGGTGGGAGTTTGAATTCCAGTGTTTGTTTTTTTTATAAAGGATTAAACTCTTGAATGAATGCTTGTTTTCATAAAGATGTACCGAAGGAATGTAAATAAAGTGAATGTGCTTTTATGAATGAGAGTGTTTAAAAAAATTAAAGTCTGCAATAGAAACTTAAAACTTTATTTTATTTAATCTCAGAATGGTCTTGAGTTCTGCCCATGAATGCATGGTATGTATCAGGGAAAAATGTGATGGTTGGGGTACATGGGTTGGTACTAAGCTGGCCTAGGAGCTACAAAGGGCCATAGGGGTGTGTCGAGGGACATAGGCTGGCTTGGAGTGTATGAGGGTCCATTGGGGGTGGGTAGAGGGGCATAGCTTGGCATGAAGGGCATGATTGTTCATGGGGGGGGGTAGGTAGAGCGGCCTCAGGTTGACATTAAACTCTAAAGGGTCATGAGAAGTGGGTGGGGGGACATAGGTTGGTATGGAGGGTATGAGGGCATTAGGTGGCATGGGTTGACATGGATGGTGCATGGCCAACCTGTGTGAGGGGTGTGGAGGATGAGGGCTGGAGGTCTGTTTTCGGTTTCATTGTAATTTTTAAATCTTGGATACAGTGCCAGAGCACGGAGGCCGACCTTCCATCCGGACCACCTCCCCAGCTAGCAGCCTCTGCCTCATACTGAGGGCAGCAGGCCCGACCCTCAAAGAATCCCACCCACCCCCCCTGCAACGGAAATCCCACTGTCTGGGGCACTTTCCTGCAGGTCGGGTTTATGGGGCTGGGAATTCTCCCCACCCTACACTCTTGACCCTGAAGTGAAAATTCAGGCCAATGTTTACACACTGCATGTGCTTTTGATGGCTCACCGGACGAATGGCAATCTAGATTTGGAAGTTGAATGGACTTGTGAACAATCTGGTTATCGAGATAAAAATCTACCCGTGCGCAAGAGAGCTAGTCAATTCGAGCTCAATAAATAATCTGCTGGCCGCAGAATTAAATTCATTTGTCAGCGCTAATCATGCTTCACAACGACAAACTGAATTATTGGGTAAGATTATTTTCAAAACTGTAACAAATTATTTTCCAAGTTGTAGCTAGCCATGCTACTTACTGTAACTTTTAATAAATTGATGAACATACTCATAAAAAAATGCTACACACCCTATTACCCAGTTCATTTTAAACAGGTTGTTAATATTTAAATAACACACAAAAGTTGACATGAAGACGGGCTGTTAGAAATCTGTCTGCAGATTTAATGGAAAATTCAAAGGCACATTGTGGAACATTAGCATGTGGGAGCACAATCAGAGGGCATTCTGCTTCTCCTGCTTGGAAGGGATTTTTAATCAGTTCCATTCCTGTGCCTATTCCCCATAATCCTGCAATGTTTCCCCTTCAAATGTTTAGCCAATCCCATTTTGAAAGCTAATCCTAAATCTATTGCCACCGCCCTCGCAGGCAGCACATTTCTGATCACAAGTCACAGCGAAAAACAAGTCTCCTGGTCTCCACATTTAAATTGCCACGTTGAGTTGGCATAACCTCGAAAAACCCACCCTTCTGTATTTTCCTTTAAATCCAAAGATAGCATTGCACATTTTAGTTTAATTTGAAAAAAATACCCCAGCATTTATGTAAATGCATTTCTTAAGCAGACGCAAATTGCAGACTGAATTACTCTCTATGTCAAAAAAATAATAACATGCGGTTTGGAAAATGATTTAGTTCTGTTATTGACAGCTGTAATGAGGACTGTCACATATAATCGTTTTACATAGAGCTTTTTCAGACTAGTAATAGAATTTGTTCATTAGTCTTTACAGCTCCCCTACTTCATAAATGAGGAAGTAAAAGAATTGAATTATTATCCTGGGGAGAAAGGTGATGCATATTACACCACCCTGCAGTGTTTGAGTGACAGGAACACTAAAAAATCTTTGTTAGTGTCATTATTTTGCAGCATTCTTAATATCAAAGTGGTCTAGACCATGGGCTACAAAGCATTTCTATCACAAAGAAATGTTCTTCTTGGTTTAATGTGTAAAATGAAATGCATGGTTTGTTAAATGTTCTGTCCAACATCATTTAATTGTAGCAAGTTTGTTAGTTCTGACATGTTAGAGATTCTGAAGGCTAAAGGTATTCTGATTTGAATTTCAATAAGCGTCCCAGACCTTGACGAAATATATACATAAGTCCTCTAATAATGTGACTACTTTGAAGGAGCTGACATCATTCTGCTTCCTGTAAATTGTTACAATGTTGTGCAAGAAAAGCACCAACTGATCAGACTGTGAAAGGTGACTTTTATATAGGCCACTTAAATGATGTGAATAATTGAAAATCCTAAAAGTGTAATTTTTTTAATGTGTTTTAAACTAGTCCCCGTGCCATCGTCCTTGTTTAAAGACATTGAACATTCTGGTCAATTCCTCCAAACTGTCCTTTGACGGAGCAAGTGAAGAGCGCAATGTATGCATCACATTTTTCCTCCTTCTGGCAGTCAACTCCAGTACGATTTGCAGCCTTTTCAGTTTGTCAAAATTCAAGCAAAAGTGCCAGTCAAGATTAGTGTTATATTACTGGTTGAAGCAATATATGTCGTTACTGGTTGCTGATGATCGTGAAGAATACACGAGTCTTCGATGTAAAGCAAACAAATTTATTAAGTAATGATAAAACTAATAAATGAGTTTGACACTACTGAACTATCTCTAGAAATAAAGTAATGAAATATAATTACATAAACTGTATCTGAACTACACGTGTTGTCTAAGCTGTGATCTATCTATACTACACTAATGCTGTCTAGCTACTCTTGTGTGGAAAAAGACCAAGATCCTCTGGGAGCTAGCATATATAGTGGGATCTTGTGGTGCCCTCTAGTGGTAGTGCCATAGCTAAGTGTTGTGATTAACCCTTTCGTTACATGTCTGTCTACATATCATTACAATTAGAAGACAAATTTAAGATAAGGAACTAAGAACTCAATAGTTGAATCATATTTTATTTAAAGAGCTATGAAATCAGTATTTTTAAATGAATATTTTCATTATGTTCATAACTAAATGTATTATGTGGCTTTGTTACTTTAAATATAGTTATTCATAAGCTTGAAATTTTATATTCCATATTAATTTCATCATAGTTGAGAGAAAAATGTGCCTCTTTCTCCCAGGTACAGTAGTCCTAGATATTCCTCAAAAGCAGTTCACACACCTCGGTCCTGTAGACAAGTTGCTCAGACTCATCATCATTAATCCTGTATATCTCCAAAAAAGGGTCTGATTTGCTGAAAAGATCCTGGAAAGATACGAATGAAAAATCCACTGTTACCAAGCTATATTGATCATAAGTTTCAAGGCTGTATTGAAATGGCAAATGAGACAGATGAACCAACCAATTTTGCAGAGAACACAAAATCAATTTTAAAAAGTAGTCGGATAATATAGCAAAGGAAAATGCAAACTCATCCTGAGGTCTCCCAATCTCACAAATGCCTGACTTCAGCCGATTCGATTCACGCCACGTGATAATGGCTGAGTGCACTGGATACAACAGAAGCTATTGTCTCTGACATTGTCCTGTTGTATGGTGAAGATCCATGCTCTGTATCTAGCCAGGCCTTTGGCCAAGTTGTTTCAGTACAGCTACACCACTGACATCCACCCAACAAAGTGAAACATTGCCCAGATTATTTGCTATCCACAAAAAGCAAGAGAGACCCACTCCAGCCAATTACCACCCCAGCAGATAACTCAAACACCAGCAAAGTGAAGGAACGTGTCGTCGATCTTACTATCAAATAGTACTTACTCACCAACGACTTGCTCGCTGATGCTCAGTTTGAGTTTTACTTGGAACACTCAGTTCCAAACCTCATTTCACCTTTGGTTCAAACATGGACAAAATTGGTGATTTTTAAATTCATTCATGGGGACGTGGGGGGTCACTGGCTAGGCCAGCATTTATTGCCCTTCGCTAATTGCCCTTGAGAATGTGGGTGGTGAGCTGCCTTCTTGAATTGCTGCAGTCCGTGGTGTAAATGCACGCACAGTGCTGTTAGGGAGGAAGTTCCAAGATTTTAAGCCAGCAACAGGAACAGCACAGGATGCTGAGTGGCTTGGAGGGGAACTCCCAGTAGCGGTGTTCCCATGTCTGCTGCCTTGGTCCTTCTAGATGGTAGTGTTTGAGAGTTTGGAAAGTGTTGTCTAAGGAACCTTGGTGAGTTCCTGCAGTGCATCTTGCAAATGGTACACACTGCTGCGACTGTTAGTCAGTGGTATAGGGAATAAATTTTTGTGGATAGGGTGCCAATCAAGAGGGCTATTTTGTTCCGAATAGTGTTGCGCTTCTTGAGTGTTGTTGGAGCTGCACTCATCCAGGCAAGTGGAGACTATTCCATTACACTCCTGACTTGTGTCTTGTAGATGATGGACAGATTAGGGAATCAGAAAGTGAGTTACTCACTGCAGGATTCCTAGTCTCTGATCTGCTCTTATGACAACTGTATTTGTGTTGCTAGTCCAGTTCAGTTTATGGTCAATGGTACCCCCAGGATGCTGATTGTGAGGGATTCAACGATGGTAATGCCATTGAAAGTCAAGTGGCAATGGTTCGATCCTCTCCTTTTGGAGATGGTCATTGCCTGGCATTTGTGTGACTGGCACCTTATTTCCCACTTTTCAGCCCAAGCCTGGATATTGTCCAGATCTTGCTGCATTTGGACATGGACTGCTTCATTATCTGAGGAGTTGCGAATGGGGCTGAACACTGTATAGTAATCTGTGAACGCCTCCACTTCTGACCTTATGATGGAAGGAAGGTCATTGATGAAGCAGTTGAAGATGTTTGACGCTAGGACACTATCCTGAGGAACTTCTACATGATGTTCCGAGTCTGAAATGATTGACCTCCAACCACCACCACAACCATCTTTCTTTGTGCCAAGTATGACTCCAATCAGTGGAGAGTTTCCCCCCTGGTTCCCATTGACTCCAGTTTAACTAGGGCTCCTTGATGCCATACTTGGTCAAATGCTGCCTTGATGTCAAGGGCAGTAACTCTCAGATCACATCCACAGTTCATCTCTTTTTCTATATTTGAACAAGGCTGTAATGAGCTCAGGAGCTGAGTGACCCTGGTGGAACCCAAACTAAGCATCAGTGAGCAGGTTATTGCTGAGCAATTTCCACTTGATAGCACTGTTGATGTCCCCTTCCACCATTTTACTAATGATGGAGAGTAAATTGATGGAGCAGTAATTCATAGAATCATAGAATTTCATAGAATTTACAGTGCAGAAGGAGGCCATTCGGCCCATCGAGTCTGCACCGGCTCCTGGAAATTGGCTTAGTTGGATTTGTCCTGCTTTTCATGTGCAAGATATATCCGAGGGGTGTGTGTTTGTGTGTGTGTGTGTTGGGGGGGTATTTTCCACATTTCAGAGATACAATGAAAGTGACTGCCTTTGACATCAAAGCAGAAATTAACTGAATGTGACATCATGGAGCACTAGTAAAATTGAAGTCAATGGCAATTAAGTGAAAAGGTTTCCACTGGCTGGACTTATCCTAGCACAAACATTGTGGGGTTGGAGACCAATCAATGCAGACCCAGGACGTCACTGCAGGGATTCCCCAGGGTAATGTTCGATGCTGAACCTCTTTTAGCTGCTTCATCAGTGACCGTCCCTCCATTATGAAGTGGGAATTGCAGTGTTCAGTTTCATTTGAGACTCCTCAGATACTGCAGCAGTCCATGGCCAGATCCCGCAAGAGGTGAACAACATGGAGACATGCACTGCCAATTGATACGTTATATTTGCATCACACAATTACCAGGCAATGACCGTCACAAACAAGATAGTCAACCACTTTCCCTTGACATACAACTGATTTACCATTGCTGAGTTCGCAACCCCCCCCCCCAGCCCCCTCCCCGAACCCCCACCACAACATCCTGGTTTGTGTCGCCATTGACCAGAACCTGAACTGGACCAGCTAGATAAATACTATGGCTACAGAGCAGATCTGTATCCAGTAACTCACCTAATGACCCCTGGGTATAAAGAGGATTACTGCCAAATGTCCACTGAAGTTATGTCAGTAAAAGAGAAATGCCTCATGAAAATTCACCCCCTTGTGTTACATCGAGAGTAAAAACAGGGAGCATGCTTTCATGGTCTAATAACAAAATTATCTGCTTAATGGGCAGTTTGTGGAAACGGCTAACAAACGCAAGGGAATTCGGAAGAATCCATTTTCAGGGTGCAGAGCTGGATAGCTGTCACAAAATAACGTAATTGGCATTGACACTGAAATCAGTGTGGAACTCCTCCCCCTTTTAGCTCAGGGTGCAAAGCTGTGTGTTTGCAACATGTTGTCCTCCAAAATGAACTTTGAATGCAACTAATTAAAATGTAGTTATGGCTGTCTTGTGGAATTAAATATGAATCTTTTATTAAAGTGCAAAAGGTGATTGGTGGAAAATACCATTGCTCATAACATTACTCAGAATCAACAAACCTTCAAAGTTTAATTATCCTGCCATTTGAGCAGCACAGTAAATGCCTGGCTGAGATCTCACATTCTGCTTTATTAGATTTCCAAAGAGGTAATGATTACTCCAAAATTAAACTTTCCTTTCAAAAATTCAGAGTTATGCAACTAGGTTATATAGCCAAAAGAACAGCTTCACACAATTGAGAGTTTCCATTTTATGAGGTGCTTGTTTTGTATAGTCTGTTAAATCCACCACCAGGGAATCTACAGTACCTTATCATCCAGTTTCTTAGCACAGAAGGCCAATTCCACATAGCCATTGTTTCCACTTATTTCCTCTGCAATAACCTATCAACAAAGACAAGAACAAATAAAGCCTAGTTAATGCCTATTATGAATTACATTAGTCCTTCAGTTTTACAATCTTTTGTTTTAAACGGTAGAGCTCATGTTAAAGAGAGGCTAAAGAATTTGCGAAGCATTTTTATGCGGGCGAATAGAGGTATAAAGATGTGTCATAATTGTAGTGATCTCTATATGTGCATGTACACAAGGGGTTAATGTGTAATCAGTAGCACCACATGATCACTAGAGGGCCGGACCAACAGGGGTATAAAAAGCAACCTCATTGTGTCTCTCCATCTCTCTTGGGTGCACTGTGACCAGGGCAGTATCAGATGAGTTCAGATGGCTATTGGAGTTGCGTATAGTTACTGTAGTTAGATCTTGTTAACCTTATCACTAGTATCAAAGTTAAAGTAAAGAACTCATGCAATTATTGCTATAGTTACTCAATAAACCTTTTGTTACTACTGGACAAGTTTGAGTGTTCTTCATCGAGATTCAGAAGACCTCATCATTAACCAAGTATTGAGTAGCACATGTTACCTACCACACAGGTAACAAAACAATAATAATTGGGTATGTGATTTGATGATGTATTTCAAAGCAATTCCTGACAACTAATTGATTTTTGCAGTAATGCTGAGAAATAATGGCGTCCACCATTACTAAAGAGTAACTCCCAACTTCCAGTGTCTGCACATGTGCAGTTAAACACTGAAATTAGGCAGTTGCTGCCTGACTCACTCTGCCCCTCCAGAAGAATCCTGATGTTAACTCTCTCAAAAGTCTTGCTATGAAAGCACATGTAATGGTGTGAAGTTGTGATACTTACATGAAAGATACCTCATACCAGGAGACTCTAGGGCTTTTCCATTCAAGTGTAAGTTCACAGTGCAATGAGTCTCAATTACTGCCAAATAGTCTCTCTGGCATTGAAAATTAATTTCCATAAGTGTGGAGTATCATCCTTCAGATTTTTAAAAAATTAAAATAATGTAAGTAAATGTTTTTCCATTTTCCTTGTTTATCTCTCCCATAATGCTATCTTCTTTCCTTCACTTTGTTTAATTCTCTGTACATGATTTGGCATTTCATTAACTATTCTAACTGACAACGTTGTGAATCGTACACACTGGGACGTCTTTTAACCCCCAAAAATTAGTGGTTTGTAAAGGGATGAGATGTCAAAATTTTTAAAACCTCAAACCTGACGCCAATCCCCTCCCGATGCGCCATTCCTTGTTTTAACAGAAAATGGATGAAGAGGCATGATTCCCAGGCAGCAGGAAAAACAGCAGCTTAAGGGAGCTTTACAGAGAAGGTAATACTACGGCCATGTGAGGAGGCATGACATGACTCCCCTGTTCTCCCACTCCAGGTTTGTCGTTAAGAGGTCTTTTTGTGAATATAGGGAAGATATGCTTTGTCATTCCTCTGAGAGCCCTGCTACTTATGCATTGATTCCGCAAAGAATTATTCAGACAGGTTTCCGTAGGTTAAACAAAGAACAAAAACAGTGTATTGAAACTATTTTCTGAGGTAAAATGCATCCAGCATTCATACAGTTACATACATTCATCTGGGCACACACACACGTATAGATGGCAGAGTCAGAGAATAAGCTTATATGATTATTTACAGTTCAGGAACAATAAGACAAAGGAGAATGCAGTTAGCTGCTCCTTGGCTGGTCTCGATGCGGTGGTCCCACATTGTGGTCGTATTGTCCAGCTGTCTTCCTGGGTGTAGTTGTATGGAGCAGACTTCCACTTTTTTCAGAAAAGGTCTTGTTTGCAGTCGGTTCCTCTTCTCAGGATGGTTACTTTGTAAATCAAGCACAGCACTTCCAAGAGAGACAATGACGCACGCAGTTTCAACATTCTGTGTCCATTGACTTTTGTTCTCCCTCTTGCTTAGTAAGGACGTACTAGAAGTGCTTTGCTGGTAGTATATCCAAAGAAATTTTGTAAGTTCATGTCTGCTGCAGTGATTGTTTTAGAACAGGTCATTGCACTTTGATGTCTCATCTCAGAGACATTGGAAAGGTCTCAGGATGGTGTGATTCGATAGAGGATGGAATCTTTCACACTCCCCAGGGAGCTTTTACCCCATATTGTAGAACGTGAAATTGTGTGCATTGCAGCAGTCTGAGCACTTTTCACATTGTCTGTTGAGGGATCTCAGTTTTTATAAATTCCAGGCTAGGAAAATAAAAGTTAGAAATTGTATCTTCAAAAGCACATCTTCATAACAGTAAATGCTTTTACAGCACTGCTTGTAGGCCGAGAGGAGCGGGAATGTTGTAACCCCAATCTCGAGGCTAGCCTTCTTCTCTTGACTTGTTCCCTCCTGCTAATCATACTTCCTCCATATTCTGCTTGAAGCATCTTTGAATTCCCCTCACACCAATTCAATATGCACTCCTCCCCATACAGCAGCCTGCTCTAGATGCTACCTGCGACTGAAATACTCGCTAGTCAAACAGGATAACCTCTGGGCGGGAATTGTGAATTTAAAAATTCTGCACATTGTAGAATCAAAACAATGGTAGAATAGAGAAACCGGAATATCGGACCTTCTGGGAAAAATCGCCACCTCCCACAGTCCTCCCCCACCCCCCACCACCATTTTACAAAACCCACCCCTGTCAATGTTGGAGCCTTCATATTTCAGTAAGGCATCTTCAGTCTGTTTGGTTAAGGAGATGCACATTTGATTTCCCTGTCCAATCACATCCCAGATTCCCTGTAGATTCTGTGCTGTTTGGGATTTCTAATCACAAGTTGCAATGTGAAATTCCATAGGAAGTCTGTGTAATGAACTAGTAGCTCTGTTCCTTCACCCCTGACCACACATGGCTTCAATTCCCAAATTCTGCTTGAAGAGTTAGGTCAATTATCAGTAAAATTAGGAAGCACTTTTTTTCCACGCAAAGAAGAGTGGAACTTTGGAACTCGTTACCCCAAAGGACTGTGGGTGCTGGGTCAAGTGAAGTTTCAAGACTAAAAGAAAAAAGGCTTGCATTTCGATTGTGTTGTTCACAACCCCAGGCAGCCCTGTGCACTCTACAGCCAATGAGGTAATTAATACTTAAGTGTAGTCATTGTTGTAATGTAGGAAACATGGCAGCTAACTTATATGCAGCGTACACTTATGAACAGCAATGCACTGATGGCCAGATAATCTGTTTTGGGAGATGTTGGTTGAAGTATAAATAATGACCAGGCACCAAGGACATTTGCTCTTCTTCAAAATAGTGTCACTGGATCCTATACATCCACCTTGAGAGCAGCCATGGACTTAGTTTAACATTTCATCTGAAAGTCAGAACAGTACACCCTCTATATTGCCCTGATGGTGTCAGTCCAGATTTCTGGACTAAATTTGCTGGGGCAGAACTTGATTCCATAACCTCCTGATGCAGAAGTGAGTGTGCTACCCACTAAGTCACGGCTAACTGTAGATCAATTGATTTTTTTTTTTGTTTCATTGTATGGAACACAGGGGGACAGATTGGAGCTGAGGTACAGAGCAACCATGATGTGATGGAATGGAAATGGGGCACAGGCGGCTAAACGGCCTACACCTGTTTCTATGGTTACATAGCTGCAGATCATGGAGCCTCCGGAGACCGCCAGTTCAAACTATGTTTCCGTTTACTTCAAGTTGCTGATATGAACAGATCTTGATGACCTGATTAAGAACTTATTCATCAGTGGAGCAATAACATTAAAAGCATCCCTTTTCTTACCCCTGGCCCAGAAAACTCAAACAGCATAAACCAGTTAATCATAAATATACAAGTAAATAAGATTAAATTGGACTTTGAGGACCAGATTACATGGCTCGGAGGTTGCAATTGGCCACAGGGGAGCTGGTTAAACACCGGTCCTGAGAGACCACAAAGAGCCAACTAGCAGGTCTAGCCTTGGCGTCATGGGTGATCCCAAAGGAGTCTCAAATGGGCCAAGCACATTTGGGAAGAGAAGTTTCAGACCTTTCCAGTGATCCCTTTAAGCAATTCTGATTAGGCCATCCATTACTAAAAACAATTACCCCCACGTGTACATTGAAGGTCGTCCCAAGAACAACAAGTTACATTTATATAGTGCCTTTAACATAGGCCTCAAGGTGCTTCACCGGACTATTATAAAACAAAGGATGACACCTAACCATATCAGGAGATTTAAGGTTAGATTGTCAAAAGTTTGATCAAAGAGATAAGTTTTAAGAAATGTATCAAAGGAAGAAAGCGAGGCAAAGACACGTAGGGAAATAATTCCAGATCTTGGAGCCTGGGCAACTAAAGGTACAGCCAGCAATGATGAAGCAATTATGTTTGAGAATACACCAGAATTAAAGGAGCAGAGATATTTTGGAAGGTTATGGGGTTGGAGAAGATTACAGAGATAGAGAGAGGTGATACTACAGGCCGGTGAGCCTTACGTCAGTAGTAGGGAAATTACTGGAGAGAATTCTTCGGGAAAGGATCTACTCCCGTTTGGAAGCAAGTGGACATATTAGCGAGAGGCAGCACGGTTTTGTGAAGGGGAGGTCGTATCTCACTAGCTTGATAGAGTTTTTCGACGAGGTCACAAAGACGATTGATGCAGGTAGGGCAGTGGATGTTGTCTATATGGACTTCAGTAAGGCCTTTGACAAGGTTTCTCATGGCAGACTGGTACAAAATATGAAGTCACACGGGATCAGAGGCGAGCTGGCAAGGTGGATACAGAACTGGCAAGCTCATAGAAGGCAGAGAGTAGCAATGGAATGGTGCTTTTCTGATTGGAGGGTTGTGACTCGCGGTGTTCTGCAGGGTTCAGTGCTAGGACCTTTGCTGTTCATAGTATATATAAATGGAGGAAAATGTAACTGGTCTGATTAGTAAGTTTGCGGACGACACAAAGGTTGGTGGAATTGTGGATAGTGATGAGGACTGTCAGAGGATACAGCAGGATTTAGATCATTTGGAGAGATGGCAGATGGAGTTTAATCCGGACAAATGTGAGGTAATGCATTTTGGAAGGTCTAGTACAGGTAGGGAACATACAGTGAATGTTAGAACCCTCAAGAGTATTGACAGTCGGAGAGATCTAGGGTGTAAAGGTCCACAGGTCAATGAAAGGGGCAACACAGGTGGAGAAGGTAGTCAAGAAGGCATACGGCATGCTTGCCTTCATTGGCCGGGACATTGAGTATAAAAATTGGCAAGTCATGGTGCAGCTCTATAGAACTTTAGTTAGGCCACACTTGGAGTATAGTGTTCAATTCTGGTCGCCACACTACCAGAAGGATGTGGAGGCTTTAGAAAGGGTGCAGAAGAGATTAACCAGGATGTTGCCTGGTAAGGAGGTCATTAGCTATGAAGAGAGGTTGAATAAACTTGGTTTGTTCTCACTGGAATGAAGAAGGGTGAGGGCGACCTGATAGAGGTGTATAAAATTATGAGGGGCATAGACAGAGTGGATAGTCAGAGACTTTTACCCAGGGTAGAGGGGTCAATTACTAGGGGGCATAGGCCTGTTTAGCACAGTGGGCTAAAACACTGGCTTTGAAAGCAGACCAAGGCAGGCCAGCAGCACGGTTCAATTCCCGCAACAGCCTCCCCGAACAGGCGCCGGAATGTGGCGACTAGGGGCTTTTCACAGTAACTTCATTGAAGTCGACTTGTGACAATAAGCGATTTACATTTCATTTTAAGGTGCGAGGGGCAAGGTTTAGAGGAGATGTATGAGGGTAGTGGGTGCCTGGAACTCGCTGCCGGAGGAGGTAGTAGAAGCAGGGACGATGGTGAAGTTTAAGGGGCATCTTGACAAATACATGAATAGGATGGGAATAGAGGGATACGGACCCTGGAAATGTAGAAGATTTTAGTTTAGATGGGCAGCATGGTCGGCACAAGCTTGGAGGGCCGAAAGGCCTGTTCCTGTGCTGTACTTTTCTTTGTTCTTTGTTTAGTCAATGGAGAGGTTTGAAAACGAGGATGAGAACTTTAAAGTCCAGACATTGCTTGATGGGGGAGGCCAGTGTAGATTAGTGATCACAGGGTTGATTAGTGAAACTTGTTGCAAGTTAACACACGGGCAGCAGAACTTTGGGTATCCTCAACTTTACCGAGTGTAGAATGCGGGAGACCAGTCAGGAGTACGTTGGGATAACTGAGTTTAGAGGCAACAAAGGCATGGATGAGGGTTTCAGCAGCTGGTGAGCCCAGGCAGGAAAGAGTCAGGTGACATTATGGAGGTGGAAACAGGCAGTCTTAGTGACGACATGAATATGGAGGTCAGAACCTCATTTTGGGATTGTATGTAACACCAAGGTTGCAAATAGACTGGTTTAATCTCAGAATGTTGCCGGGGGAGAGATGGAGTCAGTAGCTAAGGAATAGAATTTGAAGGAGGGACCAAAAACAACGGTTTCATTCTTCCCAATATTTAATTGGAGGAAATTTCTGCCTATCCTGTACTGGGTGCCAGAAAAGTAATCTGATCATTTATCAACAGTGAAGGAATTGGAGAGGTAGTGTAGGACCAGTGGAACATCCCAACTTGCATATTTATGCAGTCTCTAAACCAGTTTGGATGGGCACATTTATAAAACCCACATGAAAATTGCATCTTGATGGTCTTGGGCATTAATGGGTGCAGGGCCAAGATGTCAACTTTGATTTTTGATGGTCACCTGCTTTTTCAGGTAGGAAATGATGTGCTGAAGCCTGTGGCATTGCCAAAACCAGCAATGATCCAACTCAAAGGCAAGGAAGCTATTAAGTGAGCAAAGCTGACAACTTGGACATCTACAAAAGAACAGGCCTGTCTCATAATGACATGGTGGGTCTGTCTTACACGTTTTGTGATGCTGATGACTCCAGGCATATGACAAATAAATAAATGGGGCCACAGTCTCTCCTCTTTGTGATTTAACCCAAGGTCCACCACAACTCAGGCAAGGGGAAACGTTGTGGACCTCTCATCAATAACAACAGCTGGTAGGGGAATTGAACCGTATCGCTCCACATTGCAAACCAGCTGTCCAGCCAATGGAGCTAACCAATCCCCCACACACAATAAATAGCTCTCTTTACAATGTGGTACATCAACGGCACAAAATAATAAAAGTCAACTATTTCAAAGCAGCTCAGGCTGAAGTTTAAAATAAAAACCAACATGACAGAATAGATTGCTGAGAATGAGTGATCATTTTTGTTCTCTTGCTTTTGATAGATTACCATGATTAATCTCCCACTCTGCAGGACTTCTGTGTCTTTCACACACGTGAAACAGTAATCACTGTTGTGGTATCGGGGAATAATTCCCAAGAGGTGGACTTCTGGAGACGTGTGTGTGGTGTTCTTTGTGATTCTTGTTCTCAGGATGGATGGTGTACTGTTCACAAAGTCCACAGAAGCTAAGTTCATTAACAAAGCTAATATTTATTTATACTACTTATTGAAGCTCGACCACTTATTCCTCTAGTAAACAATAATGTAATAATCTACACTCAACACTAGTCTCTACACTCTATCTATAACTGTACTCTAATCTCCCTCACTACTCCTATGCTCTCCTCTCCAGCCTTCTCCCAGAGGTCTGTGAGTCAGTGCTTTATATATTTCTGCATCTAGCTCCATCTAGTGGTTAATTATGATATGACATTAACCCTTTGTATTCTGAACAATACATAATGTCACAGTGTGTGGCGGAGGAAGACACACCAGGAGGCTCTCTGCCCTGAAATTGCTTTTTAAAGTGCAACGGCCATATCAAAAGTTGAAAAAAACAGCGATTCGACAGGCAAAAGCCTAGTATGCAAGAAAATGCCAAGAAAAGACAGGAGCAAGAAAGAAACAGGACCTACTTACTACTCAGACTCCGAGGCCTCGCAGGATTTAGTGGGCTCCCAGGTGACCATGTTGCCTTCAGCCAATAATATCAGCCGCATTGTAGTGGCTGAATGAATAAAACACCAAGAGAGCCTGGCAGAGAATGTATAAAGGTCTGTAGACAAAGCCCTAGCCCATGTATCAATTAAATTGGAAAACATGAGTAGAATTATGGAAGCACGTGGGGCCATTGTAAAACATTTGGCAGCAGCCCTATCTGATCATAGCGATAGGTTTCCTCACTAGAAAATAGCCTGTCATCGGTGGTGGAACCAAATAAAACTCTAAGGGCCAAATCGAGTGACCCAGAAAATTGGCCGTGGGTTTGCCGGATGGGATGAAGGGAAACGCCCGTACAGAATATTACACCAACATGTTAACCAAAATGGTGGGGGCGGGGGAAGGTGTGTTCACGTCTCCCCCGGAACTAGACTGTGCTCATTGCGAAAAAAAACCTTGGGCGTCATTCTCCGCCGGCGGGAGTCTCCGTTTTGCCGGCGCCCGGGGGTTTCCCGACGGCGTGGGGCTGCCCCACAATGGGAAACCCCATTGACCGGCCGGTGTTACGGAGACTCCCGCCGGCCGGTCGGGGCAGAAATGTGGCGGGGCGGGTAGGAGAATTTCGCCCCTTGTGCCAGGCAACCACCGCGTGCGGTTATAAACAGATTCCATAACTTCAAGAAAAAGGAGCAGGTCCTTTGGTAGGCCAGGGAGCTCCAGGAGATAAAATGGAAAGGCCATTCTGTTTGGTTGTATCAAGACCTAAGTGCGGACCTGATGAACAAGAGAGCAGGCTTCAACGGGGTTAAATAATTTCTCTATAAAAGTGTCTCCGGTTTGGTCTGTTATACCCATCCCACCTCCGTGTGTCTGTCGGGAGAAGGATCACTTTTACGACTCCCCTGAAGATGCAAACCTATTTGTTCAGAAACTCAATTTAAACACGCTTTAATTCTCCTTCACACTGAAGATACTACGGACGCGATCTTCCACAATGCTGAGAAACACATGGCTAGTCAACGCGACTGTCTTTGAATAAGGGGCCTGAATGGGGAACGCGCAGCCGAGGCCACACATAGCCCCGTTTTTTATAATGGGGAGCTCTGCTCGCCGGAACTCCTCATTCTAGCGAGACATAGGGACGCCACCGAGGTCCCCAAAAGAATCCCTGATCTCCCCCCCCCCCAGCCCAAACACAATATGGAAGACCCCACCCCCCAATACCCACTACGGGAAGCCCCGGCCTGCTTGCACACGTGCAGAAAATGCCAGCTTTGCAGTGACAAGCTGGTACCCAGGTGGCGCTGCCAGGGTGCCAGGCTGGCACTGCCAGGGCACCACCCTGCCCAAAGGTCATGCATTGGGGGCCTCCAAACCCTTTGGAAATCCCCACAAGTGCCATTCCGTCTTGTCCCCGTTTGTGGGGACCACTACCAAACAGCCCTCGCCCGAGGTCTCTGAAGCGAACGGGTTGAATCCTAAAGCCTCAGGTACCTCGGGAATCTGCACATTCAAGTTACTGCTTTGCTCTAATATGCCGATTCGCCAAAAGCAATGTCTCCCGATATCGCGTTGAATCTTGCGAGGCGTTGCGAGCCGGATAGATCCCAGGAGCCTGGTCTCCCGGCTTTCAATGGCCACGCTGCATGACGGCGAGCTGCTTTTCGGGTGCAGCGTGGCCGTTGGATCGCGCTCTGTGTCTTGGATCTTAAAATGGACCATTCCAGGCCCAAATCCCCACCTGGGATGTCCAGGGCACTGATCTGATTTATTGAAGGGATTGGGGGGTGGATCCGTGGTGTTTTCAGCATCCTCACAGTAAAGAGTTTTCCTTTTTTTCCACACATTCACTGTGCCTATTCCAGAATTGTTTTTTTTTTTGTTGACAAGTCCTTCGTCCTACCTTCAGTGATGGTAGGCGAATACTTGGCAATTGTCATCCCTGACCATGCCACTCATTGTGTTGACTTACATTTTTATTTTAGGCCTCTCAAACGCCCACCACTTTAGACACCTTTAGACACCACTTTGAGGTCTGATGACAAATTTTGTGAGCATTTATCTGCTGCCAGAGCAGACTTTATTAAGCTCAACAAAACAGAGTCAATGGGCGGGATTCTCCATTTCTGAGACTAAGTGCGGAGGATCTGTGGCGTTTTACGGGGAAAGATCGGCGGTGCCCCCTCACCGATCCTGTGACTGGTGAGGGGCTAGCAGCTGTGCCACGTAAAACTCCTGGCCTCCACAAAATATATGGCCAGAGAATTGCCGGGTCCGTGGCCGTACAAGCGCATGGCGCTGACCTGCAGCGGTCGCGCCGTAAAACATTGGTCGTGTGTGGACCCGACGTACCAGATAATGCCCCCCTTGCCACGCCCCCCCCCCCCCCACCACCACCACCAGTCCCCCCAGCACCTCGTGGAAGCCCCCCTCCCCGCCCCAGTCACCCCAGCCCTCCCGGAAGTCCCCCTCCCCCCGCCCCAGTCACCCCAGCCCTCCCGGAAGTCCCCCTCCCCCCGCCCCAGTCACCCCAGCCCTCCTGGAAGTCCCCCTCCCCCCACGCCATTCGCAGCACGGCTCCCGCCTGACTGTGGCGGTGCTGGACACAGTCCGCAGCCTCCACGCCGGGTTCCGGCACGGCTGAGACCGGACGTGAACCATGGTCGTGAACTCAGCCCATCGGAGGCGAAGCATCGCGGGTGGGCCTGCAGGTGACGCGCTGAGGCCGTCCCAACGGGATTCTCTGCCCAATCGGCGATTACGAAATCGGCATTGGGGAACGGAGAATATCACCCTAAGTGTTGACGCCAACGCAGAATCCATGGACTTTTACGACAGAATAACCGGCTCTGCACCTGGACCGATTCCGCTACCATTAAGGGGCTATCTTCAGCGCAATGTGGAGCACAATTGATTCTAACGGGAAACGGAACTGGATTCGTCGGTTTCGGGATTGACAAGGCTGACTAGCTGCAGCGGCATATAAACAACTCTCCTCCACACACATCATCCCAACCAACAAGATGGCAGCGAGGACAGCAGCCCCGAGGTTTACTGATGCCGAGCTGGAGACCCTCCTGGATGCCGTGGAGGAGAGGAGGTTGACCTTGTACCCTAACTCGGGATGGAGACTGCCAGCTGCCGCTGTTCATCGTGCCTGGGCACAGGTAGCAGAGGCCGTGAGCACCGTGGGCAACACCGTCCAGATGGGCAGGTAAAAACTGCACTACTTCTTCAAGGTGGCCAGCGTAAGTAGGCAGGGTGAGTAGGGAGCAGGAGAAGACAGGAGGGGGACCACCAGACCTGCGGCCTCTCACTGTGGCAGAGCAGAGGGCCCTGGATGTGGTTGGCGGCCCGGAGGAAATGGAGGTCGCCGAATGGAGCCCAGCCGCAGGCGAGGAAGTGAGACCCCCGCTTAGTTGCGGTTCCCTGTGACAGGTGTGTCAATCCCCCACAACACCACCCCCACAGATCCCTCACCCCAACACCACCGTCACACCAACCACACTCTAACCCCCACACCAACCACACCCACACCCTCCCCCTACACCACCCCCACACCATCACCCCCACCCCCTCCCCCACCACCCCCGGGCCACGGTCAATCATGTGTCTTGTCTTGTGTCTTGCAGGACCTGCTGGAGATGGGGTGAGGCCATCTGGCGACCACGCCCCCAGCCAGTGCCACAGCTGGATCCCCCCCCACCCCTGATGTACAGTACCCCTAAAGTCAACATCCTTACAAATACGATATTTTAAGAATATTTTCAGTTCGGCAGGGGCACTAGACAGGACTGCTCCCTTTCCCCATTGCTCTTTACAGTAGCTATTAAGCCCCTCTCAAAACGTTGGGTCATCCGGTTAGTGAAAGGGTATACACCGGGAGGGATTGGAGTACCGGGTTTCACTCTATGCGGATGATTTAATTCTATGTATTTCAGTCCCGGCTTCCTCCGTAGAAAACGGAATTAGGATATTAGGCATTAGGATGCCTCGCACCAAACCCTACACTCCTTCCACCTCTCTACAAAGCATCCACCTTCTGAGGCGAGATTAGAAACCGAGATGCACATCAAATCCTGCAATTATTTGGATCACTAAAGGTTCCTCCACGATAAGAGCAGATCCATGTCATACTTCGCAGGCAGGATTTACCGACCATCCCGCCGAGGTGGCCTCCCAGCGGGATCTACCGGTCCTGCCGTTGTCAATGGAATTTCCCGGTGACTGCACCCCTCCTTGCCGGGAAACCCGTGCGCCGGCGTGGGACCGGAATTTCAGGCTGGCTTGAACATCTGGTAAATCACGCGCCACATGCAGGCTCACAAACATCATGGAACATCAGAATTAATTTCCCTCAGAATCCTTGCAATTGAAAACCAATCAACAATGAGGACCTCAGATATATATACTTGTGCATTTTTGATTTGATATCTGAGCGTAACATTGGCATTTGGTCAGTTGCCTGTTATAGAAACCACCCCATTTTCATTTCCATGGGTTGCAATGAAGATTACACGGTTTCTATCAGGGACAGCTAACCCATAATGCCAGTTTTCTGCCCAGGCAGCAAATTGAAAATCTATCCCATTTTCTCATCGACTCGAGGTTGACTTTGTGAATCCAAGTGAGGCTCTGATTTAATCTCCTTCCCGTGTTCTTGTTCGTGACACCACATGTAGCAGAAAATAACTGTTCCAGATAAAACCCTCATTGGACCTGTGGCGGCAGCTTTCACATCCTCAGTAATTTGTTGTTTCGGTTGTACACAGCACACTGAAATATTGTGTGTAATAAAACAAATAATTAAAATGATGTGACCCTCGAGATTCGCTTTAATTATATTATCTGCACTGACTGTGGAAGAGAGGTAGACAACAATAAATGTCATCCAGTAATAACTTGTTAACTCTGTACATTTACACTAGTTCATGACTCATTGGGATGGTGGAACAGCAAGGTGCAATTTGCTTGATTCAGTGTGAATAGTAATTGCCATCCACTTAGCTTCCATTCTGGAGTGTTGCTATCAACAGTAAGTGAAGGGAGGTTCAGAAGCATCATGCGCAGTTGTCAAAAGGGACATATCAACTCTGTCGTGGATGTTTCTGCTTCCATACTTTTCCACTTTGAGAATTTTTACGGGCCAGGGTTTAGAGAACCCCAAAGTGTATCATGGAGTCCACCTGACCCACAACTTTTACTAGATTGTGGTATGGGGAGCACACGGCCCACTCTACAGGTGTGGTACGGCAGAAATGGAAAAGTATTTTTTAAAGCAAAACAATGTTTATTCTATGAACTCAAGTTAACCTTTTTAAAACATACAGTGAACATCTTAGCAACCATCAATTCCAATACAACCACCAAAGAATACAACACTAAGTAATCCTTTAAGATTTCCTTTTAACATCCATGCGACTTAAAACACCTTTTACCAGAAGCACATCAGGTTAAAGGCACTACTGTTATTAGTTTTAAATAACCAGGACTGATTTACAGTCTTTAGATTACAGAGAGAGATTCATACACCTTCTGGCTGTGACTGCAGCTATCCAGCTCTGAAAACTAAACTAAAACACACCCTGCAGCCTGCTCAAAAACAAAAGTAAAAAGCTGACAGACAGCCCAGCTCCACCCACTCTCTGACATCACTGCAGTAGTAAACACCCATTTCTTAAAGGTACTCTCACTACAGGTATTTATATACACACCCATTTATAAACACCCATTTCTTAAAGGTACTCTCACATGACACCTCCCCCCAAGAAAAACAAATAACTCATCAACTTCAAGATGGTGTCATTTTTCACCTTTTCACTATCCTTTAAGAAATGCACACAGTAAATATACTTTTTGTTTCAAAAAAACAGCACACGCAAACAGGTATAATAATATAGTCCATTTTTTTTCGTTCGTCTTCCTCCAACTGAAATCTTTCTCGATTGACAGTCTCATTGAACACGAAGGTCTCTGCATGATCCGTCCATTTCTCTACGCCTCGGCATGTCTCTTTAAAGTCAAATACTTTCGTTCAATCTGATCACAGAATCCCTTGTAATTCTCCAACACATGAGCATTGGTTATCACAGCTTTCAGGCAGGCAAATGCCTGTTGAAACTCCGCTGTCCATTGAAATTTTCGATGTTTCTTCAGCAAGTCCATCAGTGGAGCAATCACGCTGCAAAAAGTTTGCACAAATGTTCGATCAAATCCACTCATGACAAGAAATCACATTATTTCCTGTTATAACCTTCCTGCTTACCATTGGCTGGGGACTAATGACAATCCCACAATCCTGTGGGAGTATGAGCTTCCCCAATGAGGGGTGCGGAGAAATCATTAGCAGACTCCCTGTATAAATAAAGCTGGCCAGTTTGGAACCAGCAGGAAGGAGTAAGCAGCAAGTGAGGTTGCTGCTGTTGTATATATATATATGTTATTGTAATAAATGTTATTTCTTTGTATCCTTGAAACTCATGCTGGATTCTTCGTGGCCCTCACAAAATTTCCCTTCATCTTGAGGGTATCGGAAACTCCTTAATAACTGTTGGTGTCACATCCCATGTGACCATTCGACCCTGTCCGATTGTGTGGCCAAGGAAAGTGACTTGGGCTTTTTCCAAATTCACTTTTGGCTAGGTTTATCACCAAACCCGCCTCCTGAAGTCGATCAAATAACTCCATCAGATGTTTTAAATGTTCTTTCCATGTCTGGCTGAAAATTACCAGATGGTCGATGTATACCGCACAATTGGGTAATCCTGAAACAACTTTGTTAGTTAACCGTTGAAATGTGGCTGGTGCGTTTTTCATGCCAAATGGCATAACTTTGAATTGGTATATACCATCTGGAGTCACAAAAGCTGAAATCTCCTTCGCCCTTTCGGATAAAGGTTCCTGCCAGTAACCTTTAAATAAATCCAATTTGGAAATAAAAGTTGATTGTCCCACTTTCTCAATGCAATCCTCCAAACATGGTTTAGGATAAGAGTCCATTCTTGTAACTGCATTAACCTTTCTATCATCCACACACAACCGTTGGGTACCGTCTGGTTTTGGTACCATCACTATGGGTGAGCTCCATTGGCTGCAACCCATTTCAATTATGCCATTTTTAAGCATGCTCTCAATCTCTTTGTTAACCTGTGCCAATTTTAAAGGGTTAAGTCTGTATGGATGTTGCTTGATCGGAACAGCCTTTCCCACATCTACATCATGTATAACCATTTTAGTACTTCCCAATTTATCTCCACAAACTTCCCATGTGATATAAATAACTCTTTCAGGTCAGTTTGCTTTTCCTCTGGAAGGTAACTCAACAATTTATCCCAATTTTTAAGAACATCCTCATTTTCCAATTTAATTTGAGGTATGTCAAATTCACAGTCATTTGGATTTGGTTCATCACTTTGAGTTAGAATCATTAAAACCTCCTTTTTCTCTCCTTCCCTTTCAAAGAACCTTTTAAGCATATTCACATGACCCACGAGGTGAGTCTTCCTTCTATCTGGTGTTTTTACCACATAATTCACCTCACTTAATTTCCTTTCAATCTGATAAGGTCCACAAAACCTAGCTTTTAAAGGCTCACCTACCACTGGTAACAATACTAAAACTTTATCTCCACAGGCAAAACTACGAACTTTGGATTTCTTGTCCACTACCGGTTTCATCACATTTTGCGCAACTTTTAAATGTTGTCTGGCCAATTCACCGGCTCTATTTAATCGTTCCCTAAAATTTGACACGTAATCCAATAATGTAATTTCCGATTTCTCACTCACCAATTTTTCCTTAATCAATTTAAGTGGTCCTCTTACCTCATGACCAAAAATTAGTTCAAAAGGACTAAATTTGGTTGACTCATTAGGTGCATCCCTAATTGCAAACAATACACATGGAATTCCTTTATCCCAATCCTCTGGATAATCATGACAATAAGCCCTCAACATTGTCTTTGATGTCTGATGCCACCTTTCTAACGCTCCCTGTGATTCTGGATGGTACGCAGTTGATTTAAATTGTTTCATTCCTAAGCTATCCATAACTTCGTTGAATAACCTTGAGGTAAAATTTGATCCTTGATCTGATTGTATTTCTGTGGGTAGTCCATATCTAATAAAGAATTTAAGTAACTCCTCCACAATCCTTTTAGCTGTAATATTACATACTGGAATGGCCTCTGGAAACCTAGTAGACACATCCATTATCGTCAAAAGATATTGATTCCCACTTTTCTTTTTAGGAAGCGGTCTTACGCAATCAATTAGGACCCTTGTAAAAGGTTACTCAAATGTTGGAATGGGTATTAAGGGCGCTGGTTTTATCACTGCTTGAGGATTCCCTATCACTTGACATGTGTGACATGATTGACAAAATTTAACTCCATCTTTATGTAGTCCAGGCCAATAAAAATGTTTTTGGATTTTAGCTTGAGTTTTTCTTATTCCCAAATTACCTGCCATTGGTACCTCATGTTGCAACTTGCAACACCTCCTTTCTATACCCTTACGGCAATACTACTTGATGAACTTCTGCCCACTTTTCATCCGCCTGCATATGAAAAGGCCTCCATTTTCGCATCAAGACATCACTTTTACGATAATAACACTCTGATATACACTCAGATTCCTCTTCTGTGTATGCTTTCTGATACATCCGGTTTATTTCTACATCTTTCTGTTGTAACTCCGCCAATTTTCCTGAACTAAAAATATCCGCCTCATCATCCACCTGTTCTTGTTCTTTTTCAATCATCTGATCAAAAATCGTTTCTGATAACTGCACTTCAACTTTATCTTCATTCTTTGATTTCTCCTCTTGTCTTAACCTGTGACTTTGCGACCTTGTTACTACACAATCCGGAAAAATCCTAGGATATTCCTTCAACACTTCAGTTGTCCAAGTTTCCACTGGCTTATCAACCACAGTAGGCATCACTCCCAGCTGCGATCCAGCTACATCATTACCCAAGATAAACTGTCTTCCTCGACAAGATAGTTTCTCTATTACTCCTACTACCACTTCACCACTCTTCACTGGACTTTCCAACCTTACCTTATATAATGGAACACTAGTCCTCTCACCCTGAATTCCACATAATACCACCTTTTCTGGCAACATTCTTCCCAAACTACATAACTCCTCATCTCTTACCATTAAAGATTGACTAGCTCCCTTATCTCTTAAAATTGTGACTTCTTTACGTGCTCCTCATGATACACATGAGTAAACTTTACCCACACAAGTAAATTCTTTAATGAGATCTGGCACATTCTTATCAATCACCTCTTGATCAGGCTGTACAATCTTTTGCATCTCCTTCGCTTCATTTGGGCTTTCCTTTACCACTTTAACAAACCCCATTGTCTTATCCTGTTTTACCACATCAGCCTTCCCAGTGCTTTTCTTCAACCACCAACACTGACTTTACATGGCCTAGTTTATTACAGTGAAAACATTTGAAACTTTTCATATCTCTTCCACCCTCCTGGATTTCTTTTTTAATCTGAGGTACACTCTCCTTATTATCTCCCATCAGATCACCTTTACTTTTACCACTTGAGTATTTCTCATGTCCCCAGTTTCTATCCCTCACAGGCTGAAACTGATGTCGGAAACCAAGCTTTGATTTATAAACTAATTCACAATCTGCCATTTCTGCTGCTAATCTCGCAGTTTTAACCCTCTGCTCTTCCACATGAGTTCTCACTACATCAGGAATTGAATTTTTAAACTCCTCCAAATGTATAATTTCTCTGAGAGCTTCATACGTTTGGTCTATTTTCAAAGCCCTTATCCACCTATCAAAATTACTCTGTTTGAGCCTTTCAAACTCCATGTGTGTTAGACTAAATTCTTTCCCGAAATTTCTAAACCTTTATCTGTAGGCTTCAGGCACTAATCATATGCATCTAAGATGGATTTCTTCACCTCCTCATACGTCCCAGATACATCCTCCGGTAGTGATGCAAACACTTCACTATCCCTACCTATCGGCTTTGTTTGAATCAGTAATGCCCACATGTCCTGTGGCCATTTCATTTGTTTAGCTACCTTCTCAAATGAAATGAAAAAGGCTTCCACCTCCTTCTCGTCAAACCTTCTCAATGCTTGGACATATTTAAATAGATTCCCACCAAGTCTTCGACTTTGACACTCTTTCTCACTATCCTCATCACTATCATCCAACTGTCCGTTTCCCTTTACGTCTGTCAATTTTAACTGACTGTTACGTTTCATGGCCATTTTCTGAAGTTCAAACTCTCTCTCTTTTTCCCTTTTCTCTCTATCTCTTTCCTTTTCCTCTCTATCTCTTTCTTTGTTTATTTCTTCTCTCTCCTTTTCTTATTCCCTGACCTGTATCTCCCTTTCTCTTTCTTTTTCTCTCATTGCATATTCAAGTTGCTTTAATTCTTTTTCATGTTCAAGTTCCTTAATCTGCAACTGGATCTTTGCCATTTCTAATGAGTCAGACTGTATCTCATGCAACTTTAAATGCTTAGCCAACGCCATAATTACCTCATCTTTTCGCATTTTGTCAGGTAATGTTAACTGCAATGTTTTTGCCAAATCTAACAGTCTGCTTTTAGTCTCTGTCCGTAAAGTACTGCGTGTGACCGTCTCCACCCCCAAAAACTTCAGAGCCTCTGAAAGAGCCATTGTCCACAACACACTCCCTACTTAAACTAAAATACCACACCTGAAAAGCAACCACAATATGCTCACCCCTCACTGCCTTTAAGTTCACTGAGCCAATCCAATTGCTAGACTTTTATCCCGAACAAGCCCCCAATTTGTTATGGGCCAGGGTTTAGAGAACCCCAAAGTGTATCATGGAGTTCACCTGACTCACAACTTTTACTAGATTGTGGTATGGGCAGCACACGGCCCATCTACAGGTGTGATACAGCAGAAATGGAAAAGTATTTTTTAAAGCAAAACAATGTTTATTCTATGAACTCAAGTTAACCTTTTTAAAACATACAGTGAACATCTTAGCAATCATTAATTCCAATACAAATCCCAAAGAATACAACATTAAGTGATTCTTTAAGCTTTCCTTTTAACATCCATACGACTAAAAACACCTTTTACCAGAAGCACATCAGGTGAAAGTCACTACTGTTATTAGTTTTAAATCACCAGGATCGATTTACAGTCTTTAGATTACAGAGAGAGATTCATACACCTTTTGGCTGTGACTGCAACTATCCAGCTCTGAAAACGAAACTAAAACACACCCTGCAGCAAACAGTCTAAAACGAAAGTAAAAAGCTGACAGACAGCCCAGCTCCACCCACTCTCTGACATCACTGTAGTAGTAAACACCCATTTCTTAAAGGTACTCTCACTACAGATATTTATAAACACACCCATTTATAAACACCCATTTCTTAAAGGGTGACAAAATAAATTTTACTGCTTCCAAATTGTTTTACATCACAGACGATTCCGCTCTATTTCTTAAAGAATTTTCCAGAAATATGCTCCTTTCTTCCAAAGAAAGCTTTGATTTGTATTCCTGCACTTTGAGTTGAACATTAGCTGCCAGCTATTGCTGTACAACCTGATAGCATGAGAAAATGATTTTTGTTTTGAGTGGCATACAAATCTGTGGTGTGGTTTTGTTCTGTTTGTATTAGTTTCCAAAGAAAACTGCAAATTGTTGAATAGTGCAAGGGAATGTAGGAAGTAAGCAATCATTATCTTCAAGTTGGCACAGTGGCACAGTGGTTAGCACTACTTCCACACAGCGCCAGGGACCTGGGTTCGGTACCCACCTCGGGTGCCTGTCTGTGTGGAGTTTGCACATTCTCCCCGTGTGTGCGTGGGTTTCCTCTGGGTGCTCCGGTTTCCTCCCACAGTCCATAGATGTGGAGGTTAAGTGGATTGGCCATGATAAATTGACCTTAGAGTCCATAGGTGAGGCGGGGCTACAGGATTAGGGTGGGGGATTGGGCCTACTTGGGGGCTCTTGCAGGGGGCCAGTGCGAACGTGATGGGCCAACTGGCCTTCTTCTGCACTGTATGAATTCTACGATTCTATTCTATGATTCTATGTCATTTTACTACAACAAAATTAATCCAATTCAGAACAGACCAGACTATAATCATCCCCGTATGCATTCTCTGCGTCTGGTCTCAAACCAATGTACAGCCTATATCATCCCTGGCAACTCTCCTATAGCTGACTTTAATACTTTCTCACTGAGGGCGGGATCCTCCAGTTGTCATAATACCGACTCATGTATATAATGATATGCAGACAGGCAGTGATTGACACACAGGATGACCAATAAGTACACAACACAGTGCAGCCAATCCAGACAGGACACTACCACTATAAAGCCAGAGAGCACTAGGTTTCTCTCTCTCTCCGGACCCAGCCACTGAGACAATCAGAGTCCACGAGCTAGCACAGTGCAAACACCATGCGGTAGCTAGTAAGTCTGGTCAGGCTAGTACAACTGCTCCAGTCAGTTCAGTATAGTGTCGACCCACAGCTGAATATGTATATCAGTTCTATTGTTGAACAAAACAGTGTTGGATCTCTTCCAGTGTTAGATGTCTGTTTCTAGCTTCCCTGCATCGAGTACAGTCCACATCAAACCTACCTGCCTAACACATCACCAGTCTCATCCGTGAGGCGACCTGTTGCGAGCGAGAATGGAGAATTCCAGCCAAAGCACCGTTCACTTTCTGCAGCACCGCAAAATCCCAGCTACGAACGAGGGTGGAAAGTTTCAATCTGAGATTTAAACCACCATTTCTCCCAAGGTTATTGCTATCATTCACAAATCCAAATCACAAATTTGGACCCTCGCTGTCTTCAGGGGATGTCCCGGAGGACTGGAGAATAGCCAATGTTGTTCCTCTGTTTAAGAAGGGTAGCAAGGATAATCCCGGGAACTACAGGCCGGTGTGCCTTACTTCAGTGGTAGGGAAATTACTGGAGAGAATTCTTCGAGACAGGATCTACTCCCATTTGGAAGCAAATGGACGTATTAGTGAGAGGCATCACGGTTTTGTGAAGGGGAGGTCGTGTCTCACTAACTTGATAGAGTTTTTCGAGGAGGTCACTAAGATGATTGATGCAGGTAGGGCAGTAGATGTTGTCTATATGGACTTCAGTAAGGCCTTTGACAAGGTCCCTCATGGTAGACTAGTACAAAAGGTGAAGTCACACGGGATCAGGGGTGAACTGGCAAGGTGGATACAGAACTGGCTAGGCCATAGAAGGCAGAGGGTAGCAATGGAGGGATGCTTTTCTAATTGGAGGGCTGTGACCAGTGGTGTTCCACAGGGATCAGTGCTGGGACCTTTGCTCTTTGTAGTATATATAAATGATTTGGAGGAAAATGTAACTGGTCTGATTAGTAAGTTTGCAGACGACACAAAGGTTGGTGGAATTGTGGATAGCGATGAGGACTGTCTGAGGATACAGCAGGATTTAGATTGTCTGGAGACTTGGGCGGAGAGATGGCAGATGGAGTTTAATCCGGACAAATGTGAGGTAATGCATTTTGGAAGGTCTAATGCAGGTAGGGAATATACAGTGAATGGTAGAACCCTCAAGAGTATTGAAAGTCAAAGAGATCTAGGAGTACAGGTCCACAGGTCATTGAAAGGGGCAACACAGGTGGAGAAGGTAGTCAAGAAGGCATACGGCATGCTTGCCTTCATTGGCCGGGGCATTGAGTATAAGAATTGGCAAGTCATGTTGCAGCTGTATAGAACCTTAGTTAGGCCACACTTGGAGTATAGTGTTCAATTCTGGTCGCCACACTACCAGAAGGATGTGGAGGCTTTAGAGAGGGTGCAGAAGAGATTTACCAGAATGTTGCCTGGTATGGAGGGCATAAGCTATGAGGAGCGATTGAATAAACTCGGTTTGTTCTCACTGGAACGAAGGAGGTTGAGGGGCGACCTGATAGAGGTATACAAAATTATGAGGGGCATAGACAGAGTGGATAGTCAGAGGCTTTTCCCCAGGGTAGAGGGGTCAATTACTAGGGGGCATAGGTTTAAGGTGAGAGGGACAAGGTTTAGAGTAGATGTACGAGGCAAGTTTTTTACGCAGAGGGTAGTGGGTGCCTGGAACTCACTACCGGAGGAGGTAGTGGAAGCAGGGACGATAGGGACATTTAAGGGGCATCTTGACAAATATATGAATAGGATGGGAATAGAAGGATACGGACCCAGGAAGTGTAGAAGATTGTAGTTTAGTCGGGCAGTATGGTCGGCACGGGCTTGGAGGGCCGAAGTGCCTGTTCCTGTGCTGTACATTTCTTTGTTCTTTGTTGTTCTTTGTTCCAGCCTACCCAGATATTTCAAAAACTCAAGAATTACCTCAGGTGTTGCTGACAATGTCCAGGCAATGCACACAATCAACCAGAAGAAAACATGAATACAAAAACAAAATAATGTAGATGTTGGAAATCTGAACTAAAAACAGAAAATGCTGGGAATATTCAGGATATCTGGCAGTTTCTGTGGTGGTAGAAACGGAGTCAGGCTTTTTGTCAGAACTCCTGCGTGATGAATCACATGTAAAATTTTGATGATTGGTCAGTTCATTCCTGACCTGTGAGGCAATCAAGCGAAGCCACCAGGTTATCAACCTTGGTAAGAATTGCCAAAAAATAATATTAAAAAGTGGAATTGGAATAAAATAAAATAAAATCGAGAGTTGATGAGGGCAGTTGTCTGAAGAGATTTTGAGATGTGAATTAACATATCAGTGAGGAATGTAAGTGTTTACCTATGTGACCAGAGGAAAACAATGGGGTACAGGAGACGTATCTTCAAAGCGGAGAGATAAGGAAACTGGCACATCGGTGCTAAAAGCCGACTCCACAGGGTGGATAACATCAAAGGGAAAGAATGATATATCCATAGCACAATGACTGGGGAAAGGGACACAGGCGCAATTACCATCACAGCCACACCCAGCTGTGGAAACAGTCTTCCCAAAATAAGTTATTACAAAACAGGCAGCCAGGTAAGATCCAAAACCCAAAACAATCAAGAATGAGGAAAGTGTACAACCAAGTGAGGAGGCGTGTGATTTGAAATTAGGTGACTACAACACAACTCTTGCCGTGGTTAAGGCACTCCGGAAGATGGAAGATGTAACTTTGCCTGATTTGCAGAAAGCAACCAAAAGTCAGCTAACTGAATTGGCACGTAGAAATTAAAACAACGTGGATTAGAGTTGCAGAGAAAGGAAAGAGACAAAGAGAGAACTTTTGAAGGGGAATTGGAAACGGAGAAGTTAGCAATGGCAGAAAAGGAAAAATTGAGAAAAATAGTGAGGCAAATTAAATGGCGGTAAGATTTTTGAACGCGGCTCTTACAGAGTAAACTTGTAGGTAGGGCCAGTGAAGTCTTTGCATTTTTGCCTGAAGAAAGGGTATGATGCAGTGAAGAAAGCTACATTGAGTTTGTACCTGAGGTTTATAGACAAAAAAATTGAAAGTTAAGAAAAAAGTCTGGGCAGACTTATATCGGATTTGAAAGGGTTAAAAAAATAATTTTGACAGGTGGGTGAGATCGTTAAAATATAAGAAAGTTATGAGGCTCTTAGAAAAGTAATTCTTTTGGAAGAATTCAAAGATTCATTACCTGCAGTGATAAGAACACATGTGGACACCAAGGGGCAATTTAGCATGGCCAATCCACCTAACCTGTTCATCTTTGGACTGTGGGAGAAAACCGGAGCACCCGGAGGAAACCCAGGCAGACACGGGGAGAACGTGTAAATACCACCCAGTCACCCAAGGCCGGAATTAAACCCGGGTCCCTTGGTTGTGAAGCAGCAGTGCTAATCACTGTGCCACCGTGCCGTCCCATGGCATTTAGCCACTAATCACGGAAAACCAGCTGTTAGGCAGGCCATGTCATTTGTATGCCTGATACCACATTCTCAAAGCAATTGTTCTTCTTGCAAGTTGATCAAAGCAAAAGACTCCTAGAATTACAGTGGACATGCTTGAGGGATGTCCTCAAAGCATCCCGCCAAACTATGGGATTCCCTGGTTGGCGATTGACCAAGACGGAGAATGTTCATTCAGGAAAGCAATAAACGTATCAAGAGACCTCTACAGGAATACACAGGGGCAAAATCCAGGTGTCGGAGGGAGTGCTCAAGCTTCCAAACCTAACCAATGCTTCAAGCAGCACCTGCCCTACATGTAGCAGAGTCTGCAGATTGTGCACTGCACTTCTTCGCCAATCTAGAACCCACTAAATCAGAATGGAATCTAGTCATCCTTGATTCTGAGGGACCGCCTAAGGGGGAGACCATTAATCTCAATTCATCCTTGACAGCTCCTCTCAGACCTGTGAGATCTAACAATGAGAAGGACAAGGGCAGCTGACGCATGGGAACACCTGCTGGTTCCTCTCCAACTCATGCACCATCCTCACCCGGAAATATGTTTTCATTCCTTCACTGTCACTGTGGTCAAAAGCCAGGAACTCCCTTCCTAATGGCACTGTGGGTTTACCCACACCACGGGCAGGATTCTCCACCTGCCGACACTGAAATCGCGAAACTTGATGGAGCGGAGAACAGCCTCCGATGTCAGAAACACGGTAGGCGCCAGTTTGACGCCAAATCGGGATGCTCCGGCACCCTGAAAATGGCGTAAATGCGCGGCGCTTGCGTACAGTAGGCATATCATTAGCGTGCCTGACACCCTACTCTCCAGAGCCTCTGAGACTCACCGGGGGCCACCCAAGGCCACACCCACGGTATCCCACAGTGAGGGCAGTGCCAGCCAATGGTACCCCTGGCAACAGGGATGGGTGCCAGGACTGAGGGCACCGACGGTGCCAGACACTGACGGGTCAGGGGTGAGGGGGTGGGGGGACATGCGCGGGGCCATCGTGTAGCTCATGTAACCTGGCTGGGCACAGGAGTATGCACCATGCTAACATATTGTCCTTTCGCCCCCTGCAGAGAAGTGCGTTTGGTGTTCAACCAGCAATGGTAGCCGCTTTGGTGATGGTCTCAACTCTGAGATTCCCTGCGGCCGCGTGAGCGGGAACTGCTCGGAGAGGAGGGGGAAGCTGCAGAGCGGCCATCAGAGGAACAGGCTGCATGAGGAGCAGGTTGCAGAGGAGCAGGCTGCAGAGGAGCAGGCTGCAGAGGAGCAGGTTGCAGAGCGGCCATCAGAGGGGCAGGCTGCAGAGGAGCAGGTTGCAGAGGAGCAGGCTGCAGAGGAGCAGGCTGCAGAGGACCGGATTGCAGAGGAATGGGCTGCAGAGGAGCAGGCTGCAGAGGAGCAGGCTGCAGAGCGACCATCAGAGGGGCAGGCTGCAGAGGAGCAGGTTGCAGAGGAGCAGGCTGCAGAGGAGCAGGCTGCAGAGGAGCAGGCTGCAGAGGACCGGATTGCAGAGGAATGGGCTGCAGAGGAGCAGGCTGCAGAGGACCGGATTGCAGAGGAATGGGCTGCAGAGGAGCAGGCTGCAGAGGAGCAGGCTGCAGAGCGGCCATCAGAGGGGCAGGCTGCAGAGGACCAGGTTGCAGAGGAGCAGGCTGCAGATGAGCAGGCTGCAGAGGACCGGACTGCAGAGGAATGGGCTGCAGAGGAGCAGGCTGCAGAGGAGCAGGCTGCAGAGGACCGGATTGCAGAGGAATGGGCTGCAGAGGAGCAGGCTGCAGAGGAGCAGGCTGCAGAGGACCGGATTGCAGAGGAATGGGCTGCAGAGGAGCAGGCTGCAGAGGAGCAGGCTGCAGAGGACCGGACTGCAGAGGAATGGGCTGCAGAGGAGCAGGCTGCAGAGGAGCAGGCTGCAGAGGACCGGATTGCAGAGGAATGGGCTGCAGAGGAGCAGGCTGCAGAGGAGCAGGCTGCAGAGGAGCAGGCTGCAGAGGACCGGATTGCAGAGGAATGGGCTGCAGAGGAGCAGGCTGCAGAGGAGCAGGCTGCAGAGGACCGGATTGCAGAGGAATGGGCTGCAGAGGAGCAGGCTGCAGAGAAACGGGTTGCAGAGGACCGGGTTGCAGAGGACCGGGCTGCAGAGGACCAGGATGCAGAGGACCAGGCAGCAAAGCGGCCATCAGAGGAGCAGGCTGCAGAGGAATGGGCTGCAGAGGAATGGGCTGCAGAGGAGCAGGCTGCAGAGGACCAGGCTGCAGAGGAATGGGCTGCAGAGGGGAGGTGGCAGCTGCACATGCTGGAGGGCCGGCCGCCCAACAGGGCGAGGAGGAGGAACTGCCAAGGAGGTGCCGCATGAGGCCCCGTGTGTACCACCGCCACCTGTTATTTGAGGACCTTCCGGACCGTGCATACGGAGTCTCCAGATGAACAGGGAGACAGTGCGACACATGACACCGTGGGGATATGGGGGTGACCCCCGGCTCCCGGTCACGGTCACCCTGAACTTCTATGCGATGGGGTCCTTCCAGTCACTGAGTGGGGACCTGTCCGGGATCTCATAGAACCCGACGCACAGGTGTATCCACGCCATCACGGAGGCCCTATATGCCGAGGCGGAGCAATACATCCATATCCATGTTGGCCAAGCCCAGCAGGATGCCCAGGCAGCGGGGTTCACCATCATTGCCAGAATGCCCCGGGTCCAGGGGAGGATCGATGGGATGCATGTCTCCCTACGGGCACTATGGATAACAGGCCGCTGTACACAAACCGAAAGGGGTACCACTCAATGAACGTCCAGGTGATCTGTGACCAGCAGCTGTGCATCGTGCACCTCTGGGCCCGATACCTGAGCAGTGTGCAAGATTCCTTCATCATGGCACAATCGGCAGTCCCTGACATATTCGAGGGGCACCCACCCACCCCCCCTCCCACCCTCCCACCACCCAGCTGAGGGGTTGGCTCCTGGGTGACAGGTTATCCGCTCCGGTTGTGGCTGGTGACACCTATCCGGAGGCCACAGACCGACATGGAGGCCCACTACAACGACGCCCATATACCGACAAGGAGTGTGATCGAGCGGTGCTTCGGCCTCCTGAAGATGCGCTCTGGAGGGGTCCTCCAGTATGATGATGAGAGGGTCGCCTGCATCGTGGTGGCCTGATGCATCCGCCAAAACATCGTGAGCAGAGGGGCGACAAGCTGGAAGAAGTGGATGGGGAGGAAGGGCAGGCCTCGTCCGACGAGGAGAATGCGGGGGAGGGGGACGATGAACAGGACTTGGTGCCCGGCAGGGACGGGAGGCCGCACGATGTGTGTGCCAGGGCCAAATCACACGGGGCCCTCTGATCGCCTCCAGGTTCACCGACTAGGAGGGAGGGGGTGGAGGGGAGGTGCTGGCCAAAGGCACGGACATCACATCCCAAACCCACTCCCCCTCACTTCTCGCACCGCCAAACCACCCGCTTGCACACCCCTCCGTTATACATACCTGCGGCGCTACAAGCTGGGGCCCTGGGTTGGCAGTGACAGCGGGTCTGGTCCATGGGATGGAGGATGATGACAACCCGCTCTGCGATGAGCTCTGGTGCTCCACATCGTATGACAAGGTCTGACGCATGCCTATGGTAGCACCTTCCACCTGCGTGATCCCTGCATACGAGCTGGCCAGTCCATCACATGGTCCCATGGGTCGTTGCTGGGCAGAGAGGGGGGAGCAGGCCTCCCATAGGTCCTGCACTGGTCACCCCCTCCCCCCACCCCCCCACCACCCCGGACCAGCCCACCCCCACACCCATCAGACAGAGCACCGAAACAGGTTGTAATGGTGGTAACAGGTGTTTATTGTGAACAAATACGTAACATCTGTGCCCTAGCCCCGAAAACTAAACTGTGCGCTGCACCCATGCCAACCTAACTGGTGTCTAACCTTCTGGCCTTACAGGCCCTAACGCTACACCTAGGTGGTTCCGCAGACGGTACAGTAGGAGTGAAGGCAGACTGCTGTGACTCCCGCCCTGTGGCCAGGGTCACCGTTGGCACACGTCTCCTGGGGCGACCCAGCCTGCACTGGCCTGGCCGCTGCTCGGCTGTCCTGGGTGGCGTGGCGCTGTCCAGTTCTGCCCACCAGATACACCAGGAACAGGAGAGGGGGCAGGGGGGTAGGGGGTAGTACGAAGTGCTGCGTTGTTCCGGCACGGGCCTCATCACCTCCTCCTCCCTCGGGGTGCCCGATGGCCCCCGGGCTACTCCATGGGATGAGGGTGCGAGTGGAGCCCTCACCTGAGGCCCCCCTGCCACCTAGCGCTGCCAGTCCTGGAGGGCCCGCTCTGGTCTCGACCAGGGTCTGCATACTCGCGGCCATGGAGCACATGGAGTGGACCATCTCCGTCTGGGACTGCACCGCATCACGCTGCGACTGTGCCACCACGCTCTGGGTCTGTGTCACATCAGCCAGTGAATCGGCCACCTCCCTCTAACTGGGCCACCCCGCAGAGTGTCTGTGCCATGTCAGCCAGTGCCTCGGCAATGCCGCTGACGTTCCCAGCCATGGCCTGCTGTGATTGAGCCATGCTCAGGAGCACCGCTACAATGTCCAGGTGTCTCTGGCACATGGCTGCCTGTGAGAGGGCAGCCCTATCCTGGACCTCGGCCACCGCCTGCACAGAATGCCCAGGCCTTGGATACGCTGATCAATGGCTGAAACCATCGCCCCCAATGCCTCCACCGCGAACACCACCCCCTGCTCCTGCACGCAGATGGACTCCTCCACCTGCACCTGCAGGTGCTGGATTCTCATCATCATCCACTTTTGTATTCCTGGCTCTCTCCACCTGCACTGTGGCTGGGACTGCATGGTCCAGAAGATAGGGACCCATCTGCACGGCAGCTGGTTCCTGGGGCCGGTCTGCCCTCTGACCGTCCGGCCTGACCTCTGACCGTCCGCCCCGCCCTCTGACCGTCCGGCCCGCCCCCTGCCCGTCCGCCCCGCCCTCTGACCGTCCGCCCCGCCCTCTGACCGTCCGGCCCTCGGCTGCTCCTAGCTCCACGTTATGTACTGGATGAGATGTGTGGTACGCACCAGATAGTGTCCCAGGAGTCTCTTCACCCAACCGAGGTGATAGTCTCTGAGATGGTGGATGGTGTTGGAGACAGCTGTGATGGAAAGCTAGTGTCATCCTCCGACTCGAGCTCCGGGGTGTCCTGCATCATGGGCTGGTGTTCAGGCTGCTCTCCCCATCAGTGATCGGCCGTCTGGGGGGCACCGGCTCTGGCACTGGCTGGGGGCGGGAGACTCCGGATGGACCAGCCCCATCTCTGGCAGGTCCTGCAAGACACAAGACAACATGTATGATCAGACAGCGGGCCGGGGGCCGTGTGGGGGGAGTCAGGCTGAGGGGGTGAGGGGGGAGAGAGTGCCGACACGTGTCATGGGCAACCGCTACTCAGCGGGATCTCACTTGCTCGCGCGCCGCCGAACTCCGCCACGGTGACCTCCCTTTCCTCAGGGCCGCCGACCACGTCCAGTGCCTTCTGCTCGGGCATGGTGAGGGGCCGCAATTCTGCTGGTCCCCCTCCGGTCTTCTCCCACTCACGGCAGTTGTGGGCGGCCTTCTGCTGGGGGGGGGAAATACATGCAACGACACAATTAGACGGTCCGATGCATGGGTTGAGTGGATGGTGGCCGCGGTGGCCAGGGCACCCGGCCATGGTGGCTGGCATAGGTGCTGGCATGTGGGACAGGGTGGGGGTTCGGCCGTGCCCCGGGGGTGTGGGGCCGGGCTACGGGTGGGGGGGGGGGGGGGGGGCGGGGTTAGTGCCAGGGGGATGGAGCAGCTGACTCACCCTGACCGCCCTGAGAAGGTCGTGACGTTTCTTGCGGCACTGCATGCCAGTCCGGGCGACATTGCCCACGGCGCTGACCGCCTCTGCTACCTGCGCCCAGGCACGGTGAACAGCGAACAGCGGCACCTGGCAGCCTTCCGCCCGGGCCGGGGTATCGGGTCAGCCTTCTCTCCTCCACGGCATCCGGGAGGGTGTCCAGCCCAGCGTCCCTGAACCATGGTGCTGCTCTCCTTCCAGCCATCTTGTTGGCTCAAACGGTGTGTGTGGTGGGATGGATTGTTTAAGTGCGGCTGCGGCGTGTGAGCTTCATGAGTGCCAATCACAGGGCAGCACGGTGACGCTGTGGTTAGCATTACTGCCTCACGGCGCCGAGGTCCCAAGTTCGGTCACGGCTCTGGGTCACTGTCCGTGTGGAGTTTGCACATTCTCCCCGTGTTTGAGTGGGTTTCGCCCCCACAACCCAAAAGATGTACAGATAGGTGGATTGGCCATGCTAAATTGCCCCTTAATTTGAAAAAATGAATTGGGCACTCTAAAAATGGGTGCCAATCACAGACCCGGCGGATCCGGCACCATTTTTCCTGGAATTGATTGCGTTCCATGTGGCGACGGTGCTAGCCCATTTAAAGTAACTGAATCGGTGCCGCTGTTGGCCGATCTTTCTGTCGTAAAACACCACACACTCTCTGCTGGTGTCAACACTTAGTCTCGGAAACGGAGAATTCAGCCTCACGTGTTTCACTGAGGTAGCTCACATTGCCTTCTCAAGGGCAATAAGGAATAGACAATAAATGCCAGATTTGCCAATGATGCCCACACACCACGACACATAATTTCATGTCAACTGACACATTTAGTGAACTGGTTCTGTTTGAATTTTGTGTTTCCTTCTTATTTCTCAACTTGGAAAATTTTGCACAAGGCTTTTAATTCAAACAGTGAGAAATACATTAAATGTTACCATATAAACCAATCTCAAAACATCCCTCCAAAAATGGGGGTCGAGTTAAGTATAAAAGTGAAACCCTGGCATGTTTGTGGGTGGTTGCCGTTTTGAAATATCATCTACTTCTAATGCAAAGAGTGGACGTGTCTTCAACTCCAGCGCACCTTCGCAACACAGCCCGTGATGCCTGCTCGATTCCTTTCGCCCGATTATAAGGTAACAGTAAGTAAAACATGCATTTGTCAGGAGAAAAATAGAGGCTAAGTATAATATGGTGTGGCTGAAAAGGGATGTTGACTTATTCATTAAGCATATGCATGATTTTTAAGGCCAGAAAAACGGGGCCTTATATGCCGGACTGACATATATGCACAAATTACAGTATTTGTGCTGGGACATCAAGGAATAATTATGCCCTAACAGTCAAAAATGTAACAGCCGCATATAAACAATAGAGTCAATTTCATAATAGTTAGCTATCAATACTCCTTTACTTCATCCTTATTAAACAACTCACTTGGAAAGAGCATTTATTATCAAAATACTCATTTTCACAGATTATTAAACTAAATACCAGATTATAATAAATGTTCAGAGGATAATTACAGATGAGAGAGGACAATTAGTCCATCTTACTTTTGTCATTTATAAAAATGTAATCATTCCAGGAGGTGCAGGGTGAAAGGTCAAACTGGTTTATTTTAAACTGAAAGTAAAACCTCTAACGCGGCACTCAAAACAAAAGCCCAGGCCAGGACTATCGGGAACCTGCGGTCCGGGTCTGGGAGCTACCCAGCTGGGCGGGTCTCCGCCTGCTCACCACGGGACGGGAGAACTGACGTTGGTTCTGCTGAAATCTCTCTGCTGGAGTAGGGTCCCTGCTTCTCAGGTGGTCCTGGTGTGTTTTTTTGAACATTGTAAGAAACGGACCAGTCTTTCCCAGCACAATGCCTGGGATCTGTTGGGAGCCAACTTCAAAGTTCCGCACATGAATGGCATCTCCTGTTCTGAAAGACCTTTCAGGTCTTCTGGTGTCGTAGTTACTTTTTTGGGTCTCCTGCTTTGACCCCCCGCCCCCCCCCCCCCGCCCCAAGTTGGGATACAGCAAGGGGAGTCTGGTGAGCAGTCGTCGTCCCATTAGCAATACCGCTGGAGTGACTCCTGTCGCCGTGTGCGGCGCGGTTCTATAACCATAGAGGAACCAGGCCAATATCACATCCAAGGGACCAGTAGGCTGCTTCTTCATTCTGACTTTGAATGTTTGAATTGACTGCTTGGCCAGGCCATTAGGTGGTGGAGCATACGACCCCATTCAGATGTGTTTAATGCCGCTTGACTTTGTGAATGCCTGAAATTCTCCACTGGATACCATAAGACCATAAGACATAGGAGCGGAAGTAAGGCCATTCGGCCCATCGAGTCCACTCAACCATTCAATCATGACTGATTTCAACTCCATTTACCCGCTCTCTCTCCATAGCCCTTAATTCCTCGAGAAATCAAGAATTTATCAACTTCTGTCTTAAAGACACTCAACGTCCCGGCCTCCACCGCCCTCTGTGGCAATGAATTCCACAGACCCACCACTCTCTGGCTGAAGAAATTTCTCCTCATCTCTGTTCTAAAGTGACTCCCTTTTATTCTAAGGCTGTGCCCCCGGGTTCTAGTCTCCCCTGCTAATGGAAACAACTTCCCTACATCCACCCTATCTAAGCCATTCATTATCTTGTAAGTTTCTATTAGATCTCCCCTCAACCTCCTAAACTCCAATGAATATAATCCCAGGATCCTCAGACGTTCATCGTATGTTAGGCCTGCCATTCCTGGGATCATCCGTGTGAATCTCCGCTGGACCCGCTCCAGTGCCAGTATGTCCTTCCTGAGGTGTGGGACCCAAAATTGCTCACAGTATTCTAAATGGGGCCTAACTAATGCTTTATAAAGCTTCAGAAGTACATCCCTGCTTTTATATTCCAAGCCTCTTGAGATGAATGACAACATTGCATTTGCTTTCTTAATTACGGATTCAACCTGCAAGTTTATCTTTAGAGAATCCTGGACTAGGAATCCCAACTCCCTTTGTACTTCAGCAATATGAATTTTGTCACCGTTTAGAAAATAGTCCATGCCTCTATTCTTTTTTCCAAAGTGCAAGACCTCGCACTTGCCCACGTTGAATTTCATCAGCCATTTCTTGGACGACTCTCCTAAACTGTCTAAATCTTTCTGCAGCCTCCCCACCTCCTCCATACTACCTGCCCCTCCACCTATCTTTGTATCATCGGCAAACTTAGCCAGAATGCCCCCAGTTCATCATCTAGATCATTAATATATAAAGAGAACAGCTGTAGCCCCAACACTGAACCATGCGGGACACCACTCGTCGCCGGTTGCCATTCCGAAAAATAACCTTTTATCCCAACTCTCTGCGTTCTGCCTGACAGCCAATCATCAATCCATGTTAGTACCTTGCCTCGAATACCATGGGCCCTTATTTTACTTAGCAGTCTCCCGTGAGGCACCTTATCAAAGGCCTTTTGGAAGTCAAGATAGATAACATCCATTGGCTCTCCTTGGTCTAACCTATTTGTTATCTCTTCAAAGAACTCTAACAGGTTTGTCAGGCACGACCTCCCCTTACTAAATCCATGCTGACTTGTCCTAATCCGACCCTGCACTTCCAAGAATTTAGAAATCTCATCCTTAACAATGGATTCTAGAATCTTGCCAACAACCGAGGTTAGGCTAATTGGCCTATAATTTTCCATCTTTTTCCTTGTTCCCTTCTTGAACAGGGGTTTACAACAGCGATTTTCCAATCCTCTGGGACTTTCCCTGACTCCAGTGACTTTTGAAAGATCATAACTAAAGCCTCCACTATTTCTTCAGCTATCTCCTTTAGAACTCTAGGATGTAGCCCATCTGGGCCTGGAGATTTATCAATTTTTAGACGTCTTAGTTTCTCTAGCACTTTCTCCTTTGTGATGGCTACCATAATCAACTCTGCCCCCTGACTCTCCGGAATTGTTGGGATATTACTCATGTCTTCTACTGTGAAGACTGACGCAAAGTACTTATTTAGTTCCTCAGCTATTTCCTTGTCTCCCATCACTAGATTACCAGCGTCATTTTGGAGCAGTCCAATGTCTACTTTTGCCTCCCGTTTGTTTTTAATGTATTTAAAGAAACTTTTACTATCATTCCTAATGTTACTGGCTAGCCTACCTTCATATTTGATCCTCTCTCTCCTTATTTCTCTCTTTGTTTTTGTAGCCTTCCCAATCTTCTGACATCCCACTACTCTTTGCCACATTATAGGCTTTCTCTTTTGCTTTGATGCATTCCCTAACTTCCTTTGTCAGCCATGGCTGCCTAATCCCCCCTCTGATAACCTTTCTTTTCTTTGGGATGAACCTCTGTCCTGTGTCCTCAATTACTCCCAGAAACTCCTGCCATTGCTGTTCTACTGTCTTTCTTCGAAGACCTCTGTCATTCCATGGGTACTGAAACTTTGCCGGAGTTTTTCTATTGTTGCATGAGAAGTCGTGGAAGACATATGATGTACTTCTAACAATGAGAGATAGACAATAAATGCTGGTCTAGCCAGTGACACCCTCATCCCTTGAATACATGCGAAAAGGAGAAAATTGTACTAATAATAAGAACAAACTTGTTCAGATTGAGATGTAACGGATTAAGAGGTGGGGATAAAACTGAATAGAAAAGAAAAGTGCACGCAAAGTATACAATAAAAGGAGGGGCAGATGTAAGGGAATATGAGTTCGGCAAAAGGATAAAGAGGCAAATGGAGAAATATTATACAACCAAGTTTTGAGATAAGGTTTGACAGAATTAAACAACAGCTCACCAGTGACACGCAATAATGATCACCAACCGTCTTGTGTACATTTCATACCCATCAGCTTTTATAGAGCAACTTTTCACTTTGCAATATTAGAGCACAAATGTTCAATACATTGACAGGAAATCTTTTGTCCACTATAACAATGGTGTAAATTTATTTCAAATTGACAGGACAATGTGGACAATGTCCTGGTTAAAAAAGTGGGCAAATGAATTTTGTGTAAATGCATGAAGTGTTCATCATCTAATGTCAGAAAGTACAATTTCCCCCATTCATGTAATAACCAGCATTTTCTACATTGTTCATCTGAATAACCAAACATTCTCACTGTAAACTCTCAGGCAAGTGACCACACGGAAGCGACGACTATAGAAAAAATTAGATTTATTTCCTAATATATTTACACCTCTTGCTCTCCGAAGGGTCTCCCACGCCCGGTCCATGCTATGGTTGGGTGTTTATTACCCAGCAGTCTCTGGTTTAAGATGGTAGCTCCTCTCCCTCTAATCTGGGTAGATCGTACTCAAGTGAGGCCACAGGGACTCTGAGGTTGCAGAACCCTGGGCCTCCAGTAGGGTTATAACCCTCACTCTTACTTTTCTATTCAATGTTCAAACACAGGATGCACTCAAGATGGAACTGCATGCTGGACAACATTAAGTGGTTAACAATGACTAGAATAAAGATCGTGCAATTCCCAGTTCATAACCTTTAACATTCAAATGTAATTGTGTTGCATTTTATAACAAACTTATTTTCTACTTTTTAAATTTTCTGCTAAATCATTAATTTTTGGAATGAACAGGTAGCATCACAGTTTTATATCCTAATGCTCACCGTAATTGTTGATTTTCCAGCATATTTTCCATATCTTAGGAACAAAGGTTTCGTCATTTTCTTCTGAGCCACAATCTGGAAAGAATAAAGTCACATCACACAAAGCTGAATTTGTAGCAAACCCCCATTAAGGGTGTTTTTAACGTGCTCTTAACTAATGGGATAGATTATATCCTTAGAAGGTTTCAAACAGTTGTGGAAAACAACAATAATTGATCTTGTAAAGTTTGACAAACAATTTTGATTATTTAGGTTCATTGCAGCTTCAACAATAAAGTTGAACAATTAAGGGATTCCTGAGCATTAGCGTTAAATGTATTCAGCGGTTTGAGTTTCACAGTGGCTCAGTGGAAGCATTGATCATACTAGGTACAGTTAGTGAACACACAGCGTAGTCACCTTTGCACAATTTTATAACAACCAAGTTTTATTAGTTTAACTGAATAATTGGAAAGAGATATGACGATAACAGTTTAGCATTTTAACAAGGCGGAAAGATCCATTTGAACTTGCAGGCCATCAAGATGACCTTGCATGCCCTCACTCTGAGCTCCTGCTGCAGCATCCATAGGTTCAGTAACTTTTCCTTGTGTTATAATAAAAGCTGAGACATCGGACATTGCAGCATGGGGTCCACAGGTTTGTCAATGGAGTTGGCCACCACTTCCTCAGTATGAAGCACGGGCTCCGAGCTTCATGCAAAGCCCTGTGCCAAGTTGGTGCAGGACTGCATATGCTTTGACTGTGACAACAGACATTCTGTCAGACCTTAAGGCAAATTTCCATTATGCATACCCATCTGTAGTCTTCCCCGTCAATTTCCTCATCTGAGTCCCCTGTAGCAGATCTTGCATTGGGATGGAAAATAAAAGTAGGTGAGTCTTGCTACAACTGTACAGGGAATTGGTGAGGTCACAGCTAGGGTCCTGTGCACAGTTTTGGCCTCCTTACTTCAAGAAGGATACACTTTCATTGGAAACAGTTCAGCGAAGTTTCACTAGACTGAACCTTGGATTGATCCTGATTCCTCTAATGAGGAAAGATTGAGCAGTTTGGAGTTTAGATGAATGAGGGGTGATTTTATTGAAACATAACAGATTCTGAACAGGCGTGACAGGGTCGATGCTGGGCACATGTTTCTTCCATGGGAAAATCAAGAACCAGGAGACACAGTTTAAAAATAAGGGGACACCAATGTAAGACATGAGATAAGGTGACATTTCTTCTCTCAGAGAGTGGTTAGTCTGTGGAATTCTCCTCCACAGAGAGCAGTGGAGGCTGGGTCATTTAATATATCCAAGACCGAGTTAGACAACTGATTGGCAACAAGTAAAGGGTTATGGGAGCACAGGAAAGTGGAGTGAAGTCCATAATCAGATAAGCCATTATCCTTGATGCACAATCAATGACCACTAAAGTGAAGTTGTCGTCCAACTGAAGGCTTTAATAAGCTAGATGTTTCACCCAGCTCAGGTACAGAATGAAGGCTGCTGGGGCGGCATGGGCTCTTATACCCTGCCTAGCAGGGCGGAGCTTCCATACAGCTTGACCAATAGGAAGCATACAATTTCTACCAATGGTGTTAAAGCATTACCAGGTACTGTAATACCTCTACTACCACATTCACCCCCTGTTAAAAAAGAGTCCGGCGGGTGTGGTGGCCTGATACTACAAACATGGCAACGTGGTAGAATTAGTTATGGAGGTACTGTAATACCTCCGTACAGCGTTTTGTAACTATTTACAATTCTAGTAACTATTTACAATTTATGATTTAAATTTACAATTTAAAATGAAGCAATCAGTCGATCGGCGGCCCTGATCGTCTTTGTGATCGTCGGAGCTTCGGTGGTGACTCCGGTGGAGGCTCGGGCGTCTGTGACTCCGGGAGCGTGGCCTCGATCTCTGTGGCAACTTCGACACCCCTAGACGGCGCTGGTGGGGAAAATGGTTGACCTGGGACGGGAGCGCCTGCTGGGTGCGTCGGTGGGTGGGGGGCCTAGACGGGGCCGGCGGAAGGACCGATCCTCCTGGAAGGTGCCCTGGTGGAGGGGAGGGGGGGGACTGATGGCTGGGGTGTGCGTGGGGCTCCGGCGGGCGCCAGGTCTCGTAGGGAGACCATATCTTGTAGGCCGTCGGAGTACGCCACGTAGGCGTACTGGGGGTTAGTGTGGAGAAGATGGACCTTCTCGACCAACGGGTCCGACTTATGCGCCCGCGCGTGTTTTCGGAGCAGGATGGGTTCGGGAGCTGCCAGCCAGGTCGGGAGCGAGGTCCCAGAGGAGGACTTCCTGGGGAAGACAAGGAGACGTTCGTGAGGTGTCTGGTTGGTTGTGGTACAAAGCAGTGACCGGATGGAGTGGAGGGCATCCGGGAGGACCTCCTGCCAGCGGGAGACTGGGATATTCCTGGACCGTAGGGCCAGTAGGACGGTCTTCCAGACCACTCCGTTCTCCCTCTCCAACTGTCCGTTACCCCGGGAGTTGTAACTGGTCGTCCTGCTTGAGGCGATGCCCTTGCTGAGCAGGAATTGACGCAGTTCGTTGCTCATAAAGGAGGACACCCTATCACTATGTATGTAGGCGGGGAACCCGAACAGTGCAAATATGCTATGGAGGGCCTTGATGACGGTGGTTATGGTCATGTCAGGGCAGGGGAGGGCGAATGGGAACCGGGAGTACTCGTCAATCACGTTCAGGAAGTACGTGTTGCGGTCGGTGGAGGGGAAGAGGCCTTTGAAGTCCATGCTGAGACGTTCAAAGGGACGGGAAGCCTTTATAAGGTGCGCTTTCTCTGGCCGGTAGAAGTGCAGTTTGCACTCCGCGCAGATTTGGCAGTCCCTGGTGGCTGTCCTGACCTCCTCGATGGAGTAGGGCAGGTTGCGGGTCTTGATAAAGTGGAAAAAGTGAGTTACCCCCGGGTGGCAGAGGTCCTCGTGGAGGACTCGGAGGCGGTCCACTTGTGCGGTGGCACATGTGCCGCGGGACAGGGCGTCAGGAGGCTCATTTAGCTTCCCGGGACGATACAAGATCTCGTAGTTGCAAATGGAGAGTTCGATCCTCCACCGCAAGATCTTATCATTTTTTATCTTGCCCTGCTGTGCATTATCGAACATGAAAGCAACCGACCATTGGTCAGTGAGGAGAGTGAATCTCCTGCCGGCCAGGTAATGCCTCCAGTGTCGCACAGCTTCTACTATGGCCTGGGCCTCCTTTCGACTGTGGAGTGGCGGATTTCAGAAGCATGGAGGGTACGTGAGAAGAAGGCCACGGGCCTGCCCGCTTGGTTGAGGGTGGCCGCCAGAGCTACGTCAGACGCGTCGCTCTCGACCTGGAAGGGGAGGGACTCGGCGATGGCGTGCATCGTGGCCTTTGAAATGTCCATTTTGATGTGGCTGAAGGCCTGGCAGGCCTCTATCGACGGGAAAAGCTGTGGATTGGATCAGGTGACGGGCCTTGTCCGCATAGTTGGGGACCCACTGGGCGTAGTAACGGAAAAACCCGAGGCAGCGCTTCAGGGCCTTGGAGCAGTGAGGGAGGGGTAACTCCATAAGGGGGCGCATGCGCTCAGGGTCGGGGACCTATAACTCAATTTCGCACTACGTAGCCGAGGATGGCTAGGCGGTCGGTGCTAAACACGCATTTATCCTTGTTGTATGTAAGGTTAAGGATCATTGCGGTCTGGAGGAATTTTCGGAGGTTGGTGTCGTGGTCCTGCTGATCGTGGCCGCAGATGGTGACATTATCGAGATACAGGAATGTTGCCCGTAAACCGTACCGGTCAACCATTTGGTCCATCTCACGTTGGAAGACCGAGACCCCATTGGTGACACCAAAGGGAACCCTTAAGAAGTGACAGAGCCACCCATCTGCCTCGAAGGCAGTGTATTTGCGGTCACTAGTGCGGTTGGGGAGCTGGTGGTAGGCGGACTTAAGATCCACCGTGGAGAAGACCTTGTAATGCGCGATCCTGTTTACCAGGTCGGATATGCGGGGGAGAGGGTACGCGTCCAGCTGCATAAACCTGTTGATGGTCTGACTGTAGTCAATGACCGTCCTATGCTTCTCCCCGGTCTTTACCACTACTACTTGAGCTCTCCAGGGGCTGTTACTGGCTTCAATGACTCCTTCCCTCAGTAGCCTTTGGACCTCTGACCTAATAAAGATCCGGTCCAGGGCACTGTACCGTCTGCTCCTGGTGGCGACGGGTTTGCAATCCGGGGTGAAGTTCGCAAACAGGGAAGGCAGGTCGACTTTAAGTGTCGAGAGGCCTCAGACAGTGAGGGGGGGGGGGTATAGGGCCGCCGAAATTGAAAGTTAGACTTTGGAGGTTACACTGGAAGTCTAAACCTAGGAGTGCGGCCGCGCAGAGGTGGGGAAGGATGTAGAGCCGGTAATTTTTAAACTCCCTTCCCTGGACTGTGAGGATTGCTACACAAAACCCCTTTATCTCTACTGCGTGCGGGGTGTATGAAGCTCTCCATGCTCCCAGAGTCGATTAGGCAGGACGTCTCGTGCCCGTTGATAAATACAGTCGTTGTAGCAGTTGAGAGTGTTCGAGGCCGGGACTGATCCAGAGTCACCGAGGCTAATCGCAGCAGTTGAGTGTTCTCTTCGGGCAGTGTGTGGTCAGCCAAGCTGGGGTCCTGGGGGCCCATCCAAGATGGCGGTGCCCATTGGTCGCACATGGCCGGGGTGCACAAAATGGCGGCGCCCATCCATCGCAGGTGGCGTCCGCGGGACAACATGGCGGCGCCCGGAGGCCGCACGTGGCCCTGGAGGAGGAAGATGGCAGCGCCGCTGGCCGCACGGGGTCCGTGGAGAGGGTTGTGGTAGCGGTCTGCATTCGCCACTGGAGACCGCAGCGACCGTCTGGGCCTGGAATACCGCCACGAAGTGGCCCTTTTTACCGCATCCCTTGCAGGTGGATGCGCGGGCTGGACAGCGCTGTCGGGGATGCTTGGCCTGCCCGCATAAATAGCAGCGGGGCCCCCCGGGGTTGCCAGGCCACCTTGCAGCACAAGCTTGTGGGGATTGGGAGATGTCTCGGGGTCGGCCGCGGGGGCGGGGGTTCCACGCTGCCCAGGGGGCTGCCGCGCGGTCGGGGATGTAAGCGCTGGAGTTTCGGGAGGCCACATCCAGGGAGCCGGCAAGGGCCCGTGCCTCCTTGAGGTCTCGGGTGTCTTTCTCCAGCAATCGCTGGCGGATTTGGGAGGACAGCATACCTGCAACAAAAGCGTCCTGGATCAAACGTTCTGTGTGGTCGCTCACCGAAACTTGCGGGCAGCTGCAGTTTCTCCCCAACACCAGGAGCGCATGGTAGAATTCTTCCAGCGATTCCCCAGGAATGTGTTGCCTCGTCGCTAGCAGATGTCGAGATTTAAGATAAAGATAGATAATTTTTTGAAGAATAAAGGGATTAAGGGTTATGGTGCTCGGGCCGGAGAGTGGAGCTGAGTCCACAAAAGATCAGCCATAATCTCATTGAATGGTGGAGCAGGCTCGAGGGGCCAGATGGCCTACTCCTGCTCCTAGTTCTTATGTTCTTATGTTCGTATGTCGAGCGTAGACCTGGTTTACCGGGCGAATATAATGTCCTTTCAGAAGCTCCATGGCGGCATCGAAGTCGTCCGCGTCCTTGATGAGGGTGTAAATTTCTGGGCTCACCCTCGAGTGCAGGACTTGCAGTTTCTGTTCTCCCGTGGGTGTGTTTTCGGCCGTCCCGAGGTATCCGTTAAAACACGCCAGCCAGTGCTTGAAGGTTGCCGCTGAGTTTGCCGTGTGGGGGCTGAGTTGCAGACACTCCGGTTTGATTTGGAGCTCCATTCTTTTAAATCTAGCGTATTAAATTAATGCACAATCAATAACCTCAGAAACGAGATTGGAGACAATTGAAGGCTTTAATATGCTAGATGTTTCCCCCAGCAGTGCAGGTACAGAAGGAAGCTGCTGGGGCAGCACGGGCTCTTATACCCCACCTTGCAAGGCGGAGCTAACATGCAAGCTTATCCAATGGAACAAGTACATTCTGCACCAATGGTATTCCAGCATTACTAGGTACCGTAATCCTCCTAACACAGACTACCACACTGTCAAAGTTTCAGGCCCTGAACATCTTTGCCTCTGACTCCTTCTGAGGATTGGCCGTGGGCCTTTATGGTGTCTCACAAGTGACTTACCAATGTATGCCATAAGTTACTGATGCCCTCTTTGTGAAAGCTGGACAGTACAATTCCTGGCAGATGGGGCCTTGTAGGCACAAAGGGCAGTAGGTTTTGCCTCCACAGCTGGATTCCATCAGGTATAGGGGCATAGTTTATTGTGCCTACGTGGCCATCAAGGCACTAACTGACTGGTCATCAATAAAGGGCTTGCAATCCCTCAGCGTTCAAGTGGTCTACAAATACAAGAGCTAACAACATAGTGCACCCGTTTTGCTGGAAGCTGCCATGACTCCTTCATCCTCCACCAGTCCAGGCTGTCTGAGATCTTCACTCCATTCCCCAAATCAAGTCGATGGATTTCAGGGGACAAGAAATGTTCCTTGAAAAGGATTGGTCAGATTGGCAGGTCAGTGGCAGATGGAATTTAACCCTGAAAACTGGGACGTGATGCAACTTGGAAGGAGCAACAAGACATCGGAGTACTCAATGAATGACAGGACATTAGGAAGCTTGGAGGAACAGAGGGATCTTGGGGTGCTTGTCCACAGATGCCTGAAAGCAGCAGGACAGGTTAATAGGGTAGGTTAAGAAGGCACTTAATTATAAGTCAAGGCATAGATTATAAGAGGTTATGTTGGAGCTGGACAAAACTTTGTTTAAGCTACAGCTGGAGTACTGTGTTCAGTTCTGGTCACCTCACTATCGGAAAGGTGTGATTGCACTGGAGAGTGTGCAGAGGAGATTCACCAGGAAGTTGCCTGGGATGGAGATATGAGCTATGATGAGAGGCTGGATAGTTTTGGGTTGTTTTCTTTAGAGCAGAGAAGGCTGAGGAGAGGCCAGACTGAGGTGTATAAGATTATGAGGGGTATGGACAGGGTGGATAGGAAGCAGATGTTCCCCTTAGTTGAAGGGTCAATAATGAGGATGCATAATTTTAAAGTGAGGGGAAGGAGGTTTCGAGGGGATTTGAGGAAAATCTTTTCACACAGAGGGTGTTATGCACGTGGTGGTTCCAGTGGGTACACTCCCAGAGACTGCTCCACTGGAATCAATGCAGCGGCAGCAGCCTCTGTCACAGGGATCTGGTCCACTGGCATCAGTGCACAGCCAGCAGCTTCTGTCACTGGGCACTGCTCCACTGGAGTCAATGCTGAGGCAGCAGCCTCTGCCACAGGGCCCTGCTCCACTGTGTCACAGGGATCTGCTCCACTGGCATCAGTGCATGGGCAGCAGCCTCTGTCACAGGGCCCTGCTCCACTGTCATCAATGCAAGGGCAGCAGCCTCTGTCACAGGGCCCTGCTCCACTGGAGTCAATGTAGGGGCCGCAGCCTCTGTCACAGGGCCCTGCTCCACTGGAGTCAATGTAGGGGCCGCAGCCTCTGTCACAGGGCCCTGCTCCACTGGAATCAATGCAGCGGCAGCAGCCTCTGTCACAGGGATCTGCTCCAATGTCATTAGTGCACAGCCAGCAGCTTCTGTCACTGGGCACTGCTCCACTGGAGTCAACGCTGAGGCAGCAGCCTCTGTCACAGGGCCCTGCTCCACTGTGTCACAGGGATCTGCTCCACTGGCATCAGTGCAGGGGCAGCAGCCTCTGTCACAGAGCCCTGTAACACTGGAGTCAATGCAGTGACAGCGGCCTCTGTCACAGGGATCTGCTCCACTGTCATCAATGCAGGGCAGCAGCCTCTGTCGCAGAGCCCTGCAACACTGGAGTCAATGCAGTGACAGCGGCCTCTGTCACAGGGCCCTTCTCCATTGGAGTAAATGCAGGGGCAGCAGCCTCTGTCACAAGCCCCTGCTTCCCTGGAGTCAATGCAGCAGCCTCTGTCACAGGGCCCTGCAACACTGGAGTCAATGCAGGTGCAGCAGCCTCTGTCACAGGGCCCTGCAACACTGGGGTCAATGCAGGGGCAGCAGCCTCAGTCACAGGGCCCTGCAACACTGGGGTCAATGCAGGGGCAGCAGCCTCAGTCACAGGGCCCTGCAACACTGGGGTCAATGCAGGGTCAGCGGTATCCATACCAGGAACCTGCTCCACTGGCATCAATGCAGGAGTAGCAGCCTCTGTCACAGGGCTCTGCTCCACTGGAGTAAATGCAGGGGCAGCAGCCTCTGTCACAGGGCCCTGCAACACTGGAGTCAATGCAGGAGCAGCAGCCTCTGTCACAGGGCCCAGCTCCATGGGTGTCAATGCAGGGTCAGCGGTATCCATACCAGGAACCTGCTCCACTGGCATCAATGCAGGGGCAGCAGCCTCTGTCACAGGGCTCTGCTCCATTGGAGTCAATGCAGTTGCAGCAGCCTCTGTCACAGGGCCCTGCAACACTGGAGTCAATGCAGTTGCAGCAGCCTCTGTCACAGGGCTCTGCTCCACTGGCATCAGTGCAGGGGCAGCAGCCTCTGTCACAGGGCCCTGCTCCACTGGAGTCAATGCAGTTGCAGCAGCCTCTGTCACAGGGCCCTGCAACACTGGAGTCAATGCAGTTGCAGCAGCCTCTGTCACAGGGCTCTGCTCCACTGGAGTCAATGCAGGGGCAGCAGCCTCTGTCACAGGGCCCTGCTCCACTGGAATCAATGCAGCGGCAGCAGCCTCTGTCACAGGGATCTCCTCCACTGTCATTAGTGCACAGTCAGCAGCTTCTGTCACTGGGCACTGCTCCACTGGAGTCAACGCTGAGGCAGCAGCCTCTGTCACAGGGCCCTGCTCCACTGTGTCACAGGGATCTGCTCCACTGGCATCAGTGCAGGGGCAGCAGCATCTGTCACAGAGCCCTGTAACACTGGAGTCAATGCAGGGCAGCAGCCTCTGTCGCAGAGCCCTGCAACACTGGAGTTAATGCAGTGACAGCGGCCTCTGTCACAGGGCCCATATCCACTGGAGTAAATGCAGGGGCAGCAGCCTCTGTCACAAGGCCCTGCTTCCCTGGAGTCAATGCAGCAGCCTCTGTCACAGGGCCCTGCAACACTGGAGTCAATGCAGGGGCAGCAGCCTCTGTCACAGGGCCCTGCAACACTGGAGTCAATGCAGGGGCAGCAGCCTCAGTCACAGGGCCCTGCAACACTGGGGTCAATGCAGGGTCAGCGGTATCCATACCAGGAACCTGCTCCACTGGCATCAATGCAGGAGTAGCAGCCTCTGTCACAGGGCTCTGCTCCACTGGAGTAAATGCAGGGGCAGCAGCCTCTGTCACAGGGCCCTGCTCCACTGGAGTAAATGCAGGGGCAGCAGCCTCTGTCACAGGGCCCTGCAACACTGGAGTCAATGCAGGAGCAGCAGCCTCTGTCACAGGGCCCTGCTCCACTGGAGTCAATGCAGGAGCAGCAGCCTCTGTCACAGGGCCCAGCTCCATGGTTGTCAATGCAGTTGCAGCAGCCTCTGTCAAAGGGCCCTGCAACACTGGAGTCAATGCAGGGGCAGCAGCCTCTGTCACAGGGCCCAGCTCCATGGGTGTCAATGCAGGGTCAGCGGTATCGATACCAGGAACCTGCTCCACTGGCATCAATGCAGGGGCAGCAGCCTCTGTCACAGGGCTCTGCTTCATTGGAGTCAATGCAGTTGCAGCAGCCTCTGTCACAGGGCCCTACAACACTGGAGTCAATGCAGGAGCAGCAGCCTCTGTCACAGGGCCCAGCTCCATGGGTGTCAATGCAGGGTCAGCGGTATCCATACCAGGAACCTGCTCCACTGGCATCAATGCAGGGGCAGCAGCCTCTGTCACAGGGCTCTGCTCCATTGGAGTCAATGCAGTTGCAGCAGCCTCTGTCACAGGGCCCTGCTCCACTGGAGTCAATGCAGTTGCAGCAGCCTCTGTCACAGGGCTCTGCTCCATTGGAGTCAATGCAGTTGCAGCAGCCTCTGTCACAGGGCTCTGCTCCATTGGAGTCAATGCAGTTGCAGCAGCCTCTGTCACAGGACCCTGCAACACTGGTTTCAATGCAGGGCCAGCAGCCTCTGTCACAGGGCCCTGTAACACTGGAGTCAATGCAGGGCCAGCAGCCTCTGTCACTGGGCCCTGCTCCACTGGAATCAATGCAACGGCAGCAGCCTCTGTCACAGGGCCCTGCAACACTGGAGTCAATGCAGGGCCAGCAGCCTCTGTCACAGGGCTCTGCTTCACCAGCATCAGTGCAGGAGCAGCAGCTCTGTCCGAGGGCTCTGCTCCACTGGAGTCAATGCAGGACCAGCAGCCTCTACCACAGGACCCTGCTACACTGGGGTCAATGCAGGGCCAGCAGCCTCTGTCACAGGGCCCTGCTCCACTGGCATCAGTGCAGGGGCAGCAGTCTCTGTACCCCAGCTTGGCTAACCACACACCGCCCGAAGAAAACATTCAACTGCTACACGCGTAGCCTCGGTGACCCTGGACCAGTCTCGGCCCTGAACACTATCGACTGCTACGACGACGGTGCTAATCAACAGGCATGAAACGTCCTGCCTAATCGACTCTGGGAGCACGGAGAGCTTCATACACACCGAAACGGTAAGACGCTGTTCTCTCACCGTCCACCCCGTTAATCAAAAAATCTCCCTGGCCTCCGGATCTCACTCAGTAGAGATCAAGGGGTTTTGTATAGCTAACCTCACAGTCCAAGGAAGGGAGTTCAAAAACTACCGACTCAACGTCCATCCCCACCTCTGCGCGGCCACACTTCTAGGATTGGATTTTCAATGTAACCTCCAAAGTCTAACTTTCAAATTTGGCAGCACTATACCCCCCCCTCACTGTCTGCAGCCTCGCGACCCTCAAGGTCGATCCGCCCTCCCTGTTTGCGAACCTCACCCCGGATTGCAAACACGTCGCCACCAGGAGCAGACGGTATAGTGCCCAGGACCGGATTTTTATTTGGTCAGAGGTCCAAAGGCTACTGAAGGAAGGGGTCATTGAAGCCAGTAACAGTCCCTGGAGAGGTCAAGTAGTGGTGGTAAAGACTGGGGAGAAGCATAGGATGGTCATCGACTACAGTCAGACCATCAACAGGTTTACGCAGCTCGACGCGTACCCTCTCCCCCGCATATCCGACCTGGTAAACAGGATCGTGCATTATAAGGTCTTCTCCACGGTGGCTCTTAAATCCGCCTACCACCAGCTCCCCAACCGCACTAGTGACCGCAAATACACTGCCTTCGAAGCAGATGGGCGGCTCTATCACTTCTTAAGGGTTCCCTTCGGTGTCACTAATGGGGTCTCGGTCTTCCAGCGAGAGATGAACCGAATGGTTGACCGGTACGGTTTACAGGCAACATTCCCGTACCTCGATAATGTCACCATCTGCGGCCACGACCAGCAGGACCACGACACCAACCTCAGAAAATTCCTCCAAACCGCAAAAATCCTTAACCAAGCGTATAACAAGGATAAATGCGTGTTTAGCACCGACCGCCTAGCCATCCTCGGCTACGTAGTGCATAATGGAGTGATAGGCCCCGACCCTGAACGCTTGCGCCCCCTTATGGAGTTCCCCCTCCCTCACTGCTCCAAGGCTCTGAAGCGCTGCCTAGGCTTTTTTTCTTACTATGCCCAGTGGGTCCCCAACTATGCGGACAAGGCCCGTCCACTGATCCAATCTACAGTTTTTCCCCTGTCGATAGAGGCCCGCCAGGCCTTCAGCCACATCAAAGCAGACATTGTAAAGGCCACAATGCGCGCCATCGACGAGTCCCTCCCTTTCCACATCGAGAGCAACGCGTCCAACGTAGCTCTGGCAGCCACCCTCAACCAAGCGGGCAGACCCGTGGCCTTCTTCTCACGTACCCGCCATGCTTCCGAAATCCGCCACTCCTCAGTCGAAAAGGAGGCCCAGGCCATAGTAGAAGCTGTGCGACATTGGAGGCATTACCTGGCCGGCAGGAGATTCACTCTCCTCACTGACCAACGGTCGGTTGCTTTTATGTTCGATAATGCACAGCGGGGCAAGATAAAAAAACAAGATCCTACGGTGGAGGATCGACCTCTCCACCTACAACTACGAGATCTTGTATCGTCCCGGGAAGCTAAACGAGCCTCCCGATGCCCTATCCCGCGGCACATGTGCCAACATGTGGACCGCCTCCGAGCCCTCCACGAGGACCTCTGCCACCCGGGGGTCACTCGATTTGTCCACTTCATCAAGACCCGCAACCTGCCCTACTCCATCGAGGAGGTCAGGACAGCCACCAGGAACTACCAAATCTGCACGGAGTGCAAGCCGCACTTCTACAGGCCAGAGAAAGCGCACCTGATAAAGGCTTCCCGTCCCTTTGAACGTCACAGTATGGACTTCAAAGGCCCCCTCCCCTCCACCGACCGCAACACGTGCTTCCTGAACGTGATTGACGAATACTCCCGGTTCCCTTTCGCCATCCCCTGCCCCGACATGACCGCAACCACCGTCATAAAAGCCCTCCCCAGTATCTTTATGCTGTTCGGTTTCCCCGCCATACACAGCGATAGGGGGTCCTCCTTTATGAGCGACGAACGGCGTCAATTCCTGCTCAGCAAGGGCACTGCCTCGAGCAGGACAACCAGTTACAACCCCCGGGGAAACGTACAGGTAGAGAGGGAGAATAGAACGGTCTGGAAGACCGTCCTACTGGTCCTGCAGTCCAAGAATCTCCCAGTCTCCCGCTGGCAGGAAGTCCTCCCGGATGCCCTCCACTCCATCCGGTCACTGCTGTGTACCACGACCAACCAAACACCTCACGAACGTCTCCTTTGGGACCTCGCTCCCGACCTGGCTGGCAGCTCCCGGGCCCGTCCTCCTCCGAAAACACGTGCAGCCACACAAATCGGACCCATTGGTCGAGAGGGTCCATCTCCTCTACGCTAACCCTCAGTACGCCTACGTGGCGTACCCCGACGGCCGACAGGATACGGTCTCCCTACGGGACCTGGCGCCCGCTGGATCCCCACACACACCCCCACCACCAGTCCCACCCTCCCTCCCACCGGCACACCCCACAGCCGTCCCCTTCCCAGGTGGATCGGTTCTTCCACCGGCCCCGTCTAGGCCGGGCCCACCGGCGCACCCCACAGCTGCCCCCTTTCCAGGCCAGTCGGCCATTCCACCAGCCATGTCTAGGGGTGATGAAGCCGCCGCAGAAGCCGAAACCACGCTCCCGGAGTCACAGACGCCCGAACCTCCACCGCCATCACTACCAAAGCTACGACGATCGCAGAAGATGACCAGGGCCCCCGATCGACTAATTGCTTCCTTTTGAAATGTACATTACTGTTGTAAATAGTTAAAGGTGGTAATGAGGCAAAACGCTGTACGGAAGCATTACGGTACCTTCATAACCATAACTTCTACCACTTCTACCACATTGTAGTACGAAGCCACCACCCCCGCCGGACTCTTTTTTAACAGGCGATGAATGTGGTAGTCTGTGTTAGGAGGATTACGGTACCTAGTAATGCTGGAATACCATTGGTGGAGAATGTACTTGTTCCATTGGATAAGCTTGCATGTTAGCTCAGCCTTGCAAGGCGGGGTATAAGAGCCCTTGCTGCCCCAGCAGCTTCCGTCTGTACCTGCGCTGCTGGGGAAAGATCTATTAAAGCCTTCAATTGTCTCCAATCTCATTTCTCAGGTTATTGATTGTGCATCAGACAGCTACTGACAGGGCTGCGAGATGTGAGGGCTTCAGCAACAAGGGTATACATCTCTGTGATCATCTACCTGTTGACTTGAAGTCTCCTTGTTCATCGCACGGTAGCCATCTTCAACAGTAGATTCTCAGATGGGGGTATGGTCTCCATTTCCTTCCCACCCCTCATACCTCACCTCTCCCTCCACCTCAGAGTCGTACTACCCTTGCCAGCTGCTGCCTTCATTTTGCTCAGGCGGAATCTTAATTGTGTTTGGAAATCTTGCCCCTCAACCTGTGCCCCTTCAGGGCAGCACGGTGGTGCAGTGGGTAGCACAGCTGCCTCACGGTGCCGAGGTCCCAGGTTCGATCCCGGCTCTGGGTCACTGTCCGCGTGGAGTTTGCACATTCTCCCCGTGTTTGCATGGGTTTCGCCCCCACTACCCAAAAGATGTGTAGGGTAGGTGGATTGGACACGTTAAATTGCCCCTTAATTGGATTTTTAATTTATTTTTTAAAACCTGTGCCCCTGCAATGTCAGGAGGGTGATGGCCCCTCTGCTGTCCTAGTGCTTACTGACCACTCCCCCCGCTGACCCGATGGCAATTCTGTGCCTGAGGTTGAATTCTGCTTTGTGATGTTTGCCCTTTCCTGGGGCCAACTTCATTTGTCTCAAGGACCACGGATGGCTCCCCTATGTCTTGCTGCCTCCATGCCTCAGCAGACTTTCAGAAAATAATTAATCAAACCAAATAACAGACTGGAAACTATAATAAGTTCTTCACAGATCACATCTGCCCACATCTCCCCCTCCAACAACCCAACAGGCATTTTGCATCAAGTTTGCAAAGCTGTTGAACATTATAAAGCATCCATGTTGGAATAACTTTGGCTCACCAGCTAGGTATGAAACAACTAACATTTATTTACAACATACTCAGAGTCTTGCAGCTCAGTGGCTGTCAGTTTGCATCCAGAATCGATCTGAGGCAAAAGCCAGATTGTTTTTTCTGGGTCATGAGGCCCTATTGGCTGATCACCCCATAAAGGAGCCAGATACCATATCCCTTCCCCTCTAAGTCCTTTTATACAATAATAACAGTTAAACTATGCATTCCCCAATAAATTTAACATTTAACCCATTCAACCAGTCCATCAGAGATTCTCTCTGGTGGATTCCGCTTTCTGGCAGAGCGGTGTAACACCCACTGACTTGGGTGCTTCTGCTGGGGAACTTCCTGCAGAAACTGCAGCACCTGGTATCTCCTCAGGTACCGGCAACTCAGCCTCATCCGTTTCTGTGGTGACGACAGGCTCTCCTGTCACAGGTTTGACTCCATACTTCACTACTTGGAAAACCAACATTTCCAGCTGGAAATAGTGTTTCAGGCTGTGGTGCTGGCTGCTGGGACAACTCTTGTCTATGTAAGTGGTCCACATGTTCCCTACAATTCTACCTTGTACATTCACTTCATGAGGCCGTGGTCCTGTCTTGGCTACTACAGCTCCTGGGACCCAGCTTGGTCCACTTCTGAAATTCCTGACATACACTGCTTCATCTATTGCAGATGATCATGCTGCTGTGCCTGAATCATGCTTTTTCTTCTGACTGCTCCGAGTGGCCTCTACCCTCCCCGGCAAATTCGGAAACACCAGGCTTAGTCTGGTCCTACAACGCCGGTCCATCAATAATTCCTCTGGCACAACTCCTGCGGAGTTGTCCGGTATCCTGGAAGAAATCAAGACAATCTGGAGTTGCGCCTGACTGCTTTTTAAGACCTGCCTTGAAGGTTTGGACTGCTCGTTCAGCCAGTCCATTGGATGCTGGGTGGGATGGCGCTGTCCAGAAATGCTTTATACCATTCGTGGAGGTGAAATTCTGAAATTCCAACACAATTCCTTCAGGAATTCCATGGGATGCAAAACACTGACGCAATTCCTCAATTGTGGCATGCAATGCCATCGATTTCATTTCAAACACTTGCATCCACTTTGAATGGGAATTTATCAGGAGCAAAAACGTGTCCAAAAATGGCCCCACATAATCAATGTGGACATACACACGTGGCCGACCTGACCATTCCCAAGGGTGCAAAGGGACTCTAGCAGGCAACCTCTGTTGCAAGTGGTACTGATCGCAGTGCTTCACTAACCTCCCAATGTCGCTATCCATGTCAGGCCACCAAACATAACTCCTGGCGAGTATCTTCTGTTTTGACACACCAGGATGGCGCTATGTAATTCAGCCAAGAGAAACTCCCTTCCTAATACAGGTATGATTACTCTTGCTCCCAAAAGTATGATGGCGTCTTCACAATTTAATTTGTCTTTCTAAATACAATGTGGCTTCATATCTCCAGACACAGGTTCGTTGGTCCATCCTGTTAATATTCTGTGTTTCACTTTGGACAATAGTGGGTCACTGCTGGTCCAATACTTGATTTGTTGCACCAAAACTGGCAGCGTATCCAAGAAGCTTAGCGCCATCACAATTTCCTGTGGACTGGGGGAGTGCTACACTCTCAGGCAATGGTAGGTGATTCAGTGTATCTGCATTTGCATTCTAGGCTGGTGTTGGAATGTATACTCGTACATTGCTGAAACCTTGCTGATGCGATTGGCGGTATAGCTCTGTCCTCCTTAAAAAGGCCCAAAAGTGGTTTGTGGTGCATTACAATGGTAAAATGCCTTCCATAGACTACTGGTGGAATGTCTTTATTCCACACACAACAGCTAACCCTTCTTTTTCAATCTGACAATATCCTTTCGTGGCCTCTGAGAAGGTTCTGGAGATATATCCTATTGGTCTTTCGGACCCATCATCCATTATATGAGATGAAACTGCACCAAAGCCATAAGTTAACACCAATTTTCACCAATAAACAAGGTGAATATAATAATGTTAAAAGCTTCTCTCTAAGGTGCCCTCCAAAACCGACACTGATGCTTCTTGAGTAATACATGCATGGGGGCCAATAATGTTGACAAATTCAGCAGAAAACGCCCATAATAATTCACCATTACTAAGAAGGACTTAAGGTCAGTTGTGTTTTTGTGGGCTGGTGCCTCCTTTATTGCTCTAAACTTGTCTTCCATGGGGTGCAACCCGTGTGCAGTTACCCGATAACTCAGGTAAGCCATTTCATTGGCCTGAAAAGTAAATTTCTCCTTCTTGAGACGAACTCCAGCCTTTTGAGAGTTTCTTAGCACCACTTCCAAGTTAGCCAGGTGCTTGGGTTCCGTCAATCCTGTTATCAACACATCATCCTGGTATACTACTACACATGAAAATCCTTGCAACAACCTTTCCATCGTTCTCTGGATTTTAACACAAGCTGACAACATGCTGAAAGGCAGGTGTGTATACTGAAACAAACCCTTATGTATGTTAATTGTAACATAACTTCGGGAAGCAGCGTGCAACTCAAGCTGCTGATAAGCAAGACTCAGGTCTAACTATGTACAAGATTGGCCCCCGGCCAGCTTTGCATATAAATTGGAAAGGGCTGATTCACTCTCAATTTGTAGTCACCACAGATGTGGGCGGTCATGTCTGGTTTTATCACAGGGACTAAGGGGCTGCTCATTCTGAAAACTGGACTGGCTTGATGATTCCCAGTTCTTCTAACTTTTTCAATTCTATCTCCACCTTTTCTAACAAGGCATAGGGCACGAGTCTGGGTCTGAAAAATTACGGTGCTGCCTCTGGATCTATGTGGATCTTCATCTGCAGGCCCTTAATTTTCTCTAGCTCTTTACAAAATACATCTATTAATTCTAGTAGTCTTCCTTCGTTATTTTAAAACTTTCTGTATAATTTGACTGTTTTGAGCCAGTCGTAGCCAGGAGATTTGGTCCTCAGCCTAATGCAACTATTAGTAGGAGTTGGGAAGATTGCTGCTGTTATCTCACTGGTACGGTGGTAGTACCCATGATCTTGATGGCCTGTCCTGAAGGTCACAAATGTTGCTGATGAATTCCTTAAACTCAAAGGCTGAACCCCTTCTTGCGAGTACCTGTACATGTGACCCACTATTATGGTAGACACTCATGTGTCTACATCAATTTTTATAGGTTCACCATTAGCCAAAAGCACCACTGTGAAAGGAACTACCTTGTCCACGTTCACATTGTTCAGTAAATGAACACTCAAATCATTTAGAATGCAAGCTTCTACACTTGTGTACTTGCGATGTGCTACAGCCATTAGCGCTGAGCAGGCTGGGCTTGCTCTTACACCAATGCCTCCAGTGACCCCTTCCTGAATTATATTTAATATAATTCTGCTTCCTTAAATCTGCAAGTTTCCAATGCCCCCAGTCCGAATCACTTGCCAGCTGGGATATTGCAGTCACCCCCCAGTCCAAACCACTTGCCAGCTGGGATATTGCAGTCACCCCCAATCCAAACCACTTGCCAGCTGGGATATTACAGTCCCCCCAGTCCAAACCACTTGCCAGCTGGGATATTACAGTCACCCCAGTCCAAACCACTTGCCAGCTGGGATATTACAGTCACCCCAGTCCGAATCACTTGCCAGCTGGGATATTGCAGTCACCCCCAGACAAACCACTTGCCAGCTGGGATATTACAGTCCCCCCAGTCCAAACCACGTGCCAGCTGGAATATTACAGTCCCCCCATTCCAAACCACATGCCAGCTGGGATATTACAGTCCCCCCAGTCCAAACCACATGCCAGCTGGGATATTCCAGTGCCCCCAGTCCAAACCACGTGCCAACTGGGATATTACAGTCCCCCCAGTCCAAACCACGTGCCAGCTGGGATATTACAGTTCCCCCACTCGGAATCACTTGTCAGCTGGGATATTTCAGTTCCCCCTGTCCGAATCACGTGCCAGCTGGGATATTACAGTCCCCCCAGAAGAAACCACGTGCCAGCTGGGATATTCAAGTCCCCCCAGTCCAAACCACATGCCAGCTGGGATATTCCAGTGCCCCCAGTCCAAACCACGTGCTAACTGGGATATTACAGTCCCCCCAGTCCAAACCACGTGCCAGCTGGGATATTACAGTTCCCCCACTCGGAATCACTTGACAGCTGGGATATTTCAGTTCCCCCTGTCCGAATCACGTGCCAGCTGGGATATTACAGTCCCCCCAGTCCAAACCACTTGCCAGCTGGGATATTACAGTCCCCCCAGTCCAAACCACGTGCCAGCTGGGATATTCCAGTCCCCCCAGTCTGAATCACGTGCCAGCTGCGATATTTCAGTTCCCCTTGTCCGAATCACGTGCCAGCTGGGCTATTACAGTCCCCCCAGTCCAAACTACTTGCCAGCAGGGATCTTACAGTCCCCCAAGTCACAATCACTTGCCAGCTGGGATATTACAGTCCCCCCAGTCAGAATCACTTGCCAGCTGGGATATTACAATCCCCCCAGTCCAAACCACTTGCCAGCTGGGATATTACAGTCCCCCCAGTCCAAACCATGTGCTAGCTGGGATATTATAGTCCCTCCAGTCCAAACCACGTGCCAGCTGGGATATTACAGTCCCCCTAGTCCAAACTACTTGCCAGCAGGGGTATTACAGTCCTCCCAGTCGGAATCACTTGCCAGCTGGGATATTACAGTCCCCCCAGTCGGATTCACTTGCCAGCTGGGATATTGCAGTCCCCCCAGTCCAAACCACGTGCCAGCTGGGATATTACAGTCCCCCATTCCAAACCACTTGCCAGCTGGGATATTACAGTCCCCCCAGTCCAAACCACGTGCCAGCTGGGATATTCCAGTCCCCCCAGTCCAAATCACGTGCCAGCTGGGATATTTCAGTTCCCCCTGTCCAAATCACGTGCCAGCTGGGATATTACAGTCCCCCCAGTCCAAACTACTTGCCAGCAGGGATCTTACAGTCCCCCAAGTCGCAATCACTTGCCAGCTGGGATATTACAGTCCCCCAGTCCAAACCACGTGCCAGCTGGGATATTACAATCGCCCCAGTCCAAACCACTTGCCAGCTGGGATATTACAGTCCCCCCAGTCCAAACCACATGCCAGCTGGGATATTACAGAACCCCCAGTCAAAACCACATGCCAGCTGGGATATTACAGTCCCCCCAGTCGGATTCACTTGCCAGCTGGGATATTGCAGTCCCCCCAGTCCAAACCACGTGCCAGCTGGGATATTACAGTCCCCCATTCCAAACCACTTGCCAGCTGGGATATTACAGTCCCCCCAATCCAAACCACGTGCCAGCTGGGATATTCCAGTCCCCCCAGTCCAAACCACGTGCCAGCTGGGATATTACAATCGCCCCAGTCCAAACCACTTGCCAGCTGGGATATTACAGTCCCCCCAGTCCAAACCACATGCCAGCTCGGATATTACAGAACCCCCAGTCAAAACCACGTGCCAGCTGGGATATTACAGTCCCCCCATTCCAAGCCACATGCCAGCTGGGATATTACAGTCCCCCCAGTCCAAACCACATGCCAGGTGGGCTATTCCAGTGCCCCCAGTCCAAACCACGTGCCAGCTGGGATATCACAGTCCCCCCAGTCCGAATCACGTGCCTGCTGGGATATACCAGTTCCCCCAGTCCGAATCATGTGCCAGCTGGGGTATTCCAGTCCCTCCAGTCCAAACCACGTGCTAGCTGGGATATTACAGTCCCTCCAGTCCAAACCACGTGCCAGCTGGGATATTACAGTCCCCCCAGTCCAAACTACTTGCCAGCAGGGATATTACAGTCCCCCCAGTTGGAATCACTTGCCAGCTGGGATATTACAGTCCCCCCAGTCGGATTCACTTGCCAGCTGGGATATTGCAGTCCCCCCAGTCCAAATCATGTGCCAGCTGGAATATTACAATCCCCCCCAGACCAAATCACGTGCCAACTGGAATATTACAATCCCCCCAGTCCAAACCACTTGCCAGCTGGGATATTCCAGTCCCCCCAGTCCGAATCACTTGCCAGCTGGGATATTACAATCCCCCCAGTCCAAACCACTTGCCAGCTGGGATTTTAATGTCCCCCCAGTCCAAACCACTTGCCAGCTGGGATATTACAGTCCCTCCAGTCCAAACCACGTGCCAGCTGGGATACTACAGTCCCCCCAGACCAAACCACATGCCAGCTGGGATATTACAGTTCCCCCAGTCCAAACCAATTGCCAGCTAGGATATTACAGTCCCCCCAGTCCAAGCCACTTGCCAGCTGAGATATTACAGTCCCCCAGTCCAAATCACGTGCCAGCTGGGATATTCCAGTTCCCCCAGTCCGAATCACGTGCCAGCTGGGATATTCCAGTTCCCCCAGTCCGAATCACGTGCCAGCTGGGATATTCCAGTCCCCCAGTCCAAACCACATGCCAGCTGGGATATTACAGTCCCCCCAGTCCAAACTACTTGCCAGCAGGGATATTACAGTCCCCCCAGTTGGAATCACTTGCCAGCTGGGATATTACAGTCCCCCCAGTCGGATTCACTTGCCAGCTGGGATATTGCAGTCCCCCCAGTCCAAATCACGTGCCAGCTGGAATATTACAATCCCCCCAGACCAAATCACGTGCCAGCTGGAATATTACAATTCCCCCCAGTCCAAACCACTTGCCAGCTGGGATATTCCAGTACCCCCAGTCCGAATCACTTGCCAGCTGGGATATTACAGTCCGCCCAGTCCAAACCACGTGCCAGTTGGGATATTACAGTCCCCCTAGTCTGAATCACTTGCCAGCTGGGATATTCCAGTCCCCCCAGTCCGAATCACTTGCCAGCTGGGATATTACAGTCCCCTAGTCTGAATCACTTGCCAGCTGGGAGATTCCAGTACCCCCAGTCCGAATCACTTGCCAGCTGGGATATTCCAGTCCCCCCAGTCCGAATCACTTGCCAGCTTGGATATTACAGTCCCCCCAGTCCGAATCACTTGCCAGCTTGGTTATTACCGTCTCCCCAGTCCGAATCACTTGCCAGCTGGGATATTCCAGTCCCCCCAGTCCAAACCATTTGCCAGCTGGGATATTCCAGTCCCCCCAGTCCGAATCACTTGCCAGCTGGGATATTCCAGTCCCCCCTGTCCAAACCACTTGTCACCTGGGATATTACAGTCCCCCCAGTCCAAACCACTTGCCAGCTGGGATATTCCAGTCCCCCCTGTCCAAACCACTTGTCACCTGGGATATTACAGTCCCCCCAGTCCAAACCACTTGCCAGCTGAGATATTACAGTCCCCCCAGTCCGAATCACGTGCCAGCTGGGATATTCCAGTTCCCCCAGTCCGAATCACGTGCCAGCTGGGATATTCCAGTTCCCCCAGTCCGAATCACGTGCCAGCTGGGATATTCCAGTCCCCCCAGTCCAAACCACGTGCCAGCTGGGATATTACTGTCCCCCCAGTCCAAACTACTTGCCAGCAGGGATATTACAGTCCCCCCAGTCGGAATCACTTGCCAGCTGGGCTATTACAGTCCTCCCAGTCGGATTCACTTGCCAGCTGGGATATTACAGTCCCCCCAGACCAAATCACGTGCCAGCTGGGATATTGCAGTCCCCCCAGTTCAAATCACATGCCAGCTGGGATATTCCAGTCCCCCCAGTCCGAATCACTTGCCAGCTGGGATATTACAGTCCCCCCAGTCCAAACCACGTGCCAGTTGGGATATTACAGTCCCCCTAGTGTGAATCACTTGCCAGCTGGGATATTCCAGTCCCCCCAGTCCGAATCACTTGCCAGCTGGGATATTACAGTCCCCCTAGTCTGAATCACTTGCCAGCTGGGAGATTCCAGTCCCCCCAGTCCAAACCACTTGCCAGCTGGGATATTCCAGTCCCCCCTGTCCAAACCACTTGTCACCTGGGATATTACAGTCCCCCCAGTCCAAACCACTTGCCAGCTGGAATATTGCAGTCCCCCCAGTCCGAATCACTTGCCAGCTGGTATATTACAGTCCCTCCAGTCCAGAGACCCAATGGCATGAATTGGTGAAAGTCTTGAGAAACATGGACCTTGAGACTTGCAAGGTGGCAAGTACCCTCCCAATAATTGCCTCCAGGTGCCGAGAGGGGTCCTTCATTGTAGGCAAGGGTCAGGATGGCTTGTGCTGCACTGTAAGGGCCAAGGTCAGGATTCTTTCCTGCGATGGGGCCCATTCGGCTACTCTTTCTAGGAAGCACTTGAGAACAAAGAGGCAGCCTCATTAAAAAGAAACTGGTTAGGAAAACATCTTGGTTTCTGTTCACTTAACTCTCGTCGTCATGGGAATTCTTTCTTCCCCCGCTTTTTCTTTTCGAAGGCCATGAGTCCACACCGAGTAGTTCAAAGAAACTTATTTTATTTACAGTAAGGAGTCTCACAACACCAGGTTTATTTGAAATCACAATAAACGTGTTGGACTTTAACCTGGTGTTGTGAGACTTCTTACTGTGCCCAACCCAGTCCAGTGCCAGCACCTCCACATCATAGTTGGCTTGGGTCACTGTCTGTGCGGAGTCTGCACGTCCTCCCCGTGTGTGTGTGGGTTTCCTCCGGGTGCTCCGGTTTCCTTCCACAGTCCCAAGATGTGCAGGTTAGGTGGATTGGCCATGATAAATTGCCCTTCGTGTCCAAAATTGCCCTTAGTGTTGGGTGGGGTTGCTGGGTTGTGGGGATAGGGTGGAGGTGTTGACCTTGGGTAGGCTGCTCTTTCCAAGAGCCGGTGCAGACTCGATGGGCCAGGTGGCCTCCTTCTGCACTGTAAATTCTATGATAATCTATGATAGTTTATTTACAATCACTATTATATACACCACACGGTAGATCCCAACTGGGTCTGCCTTGCTGGTGCCTAACTGGACGGCTTTATATACCCTACAACTGTACATTGTTTAGAGGTCCCCCACTTCCTTAATGGTGGAGCTTGTATTCTGCAAGGTCCCCAGGGAAGTTAATTGTTCCCACCCCATAAGGTACTTGCAGTTAATAACATGTTCTGAACACCAGTCACACTTACAATCAGGAATACGCTGTGAATCCAATTCACCTCAATCAACAATGAATTGCTTAATGGAACACATGGAAAACCTTGCATCAAATGAAGAGATATATTGACCTTACAACTCATTTTAAAAAATGACATTGCTCAGGTCTATGGATAACTACATGGTCTTAAATAGGCTAATAACAATTTCCATCAAATCAGTCTGTTGGAGATAATGGCCAGGAATCTCCAACTCCCCGCCGGGTCGGAGAATCTCTGGGCCCCGACGGGCCAAGTGCCCGCCGGCGTTGGTTAAGTATGGTCCCACCCGACCGGGACCTCGGAGTTCTGTCTGCAGGGGCCGTCCTGGTAAGGGGGCAGGGGGGTCCGACTCCACGAGGGGCCTCCACGGTAGCCTGGCCCGCAATCGGGGCCTACCGATCAACATGCGGGCTAATTCCGTGAGGGCCTATGTTCCTCCACGCCGGACCCCTGTAGGGCTCCGCCAAATTGCCTCCGGGCCGGCATGGAGACGGGAACCCACGCGCATGCCGAACTCGCACCGGCCGTGCCGCGCATGCGCGTATTTGTGCCGGCCGTGTCGCGATGGCTTACGGGCGCTGGAGCTGCGGACAACACTCCGGCGCCGTACTAGCCCCCTAGGAAGGCTTGGGTAGCTGCCAGTTTAGGCCCGTTGACGCCGGAGTGGCTCGCGCCACTTTTCACGCCGGCGTCAGAGTCAGAACTTGGCCGCAGGATTGGAGAATCCCGGACAAAGTCAATCTTACTTGCCTGGCAGAAACTGAACAGATTAGTTGAAGTACTTGTTCGACATGCCACACGATTTTACTCTCCACTGACTTCTATGCAAAGTAAAATCAGACAATATGCAAACAGACATACAAATCGAGTCAGTTTCCCTCAAGGCAGCATAAATTAAACAACACCCTCGGCTTAAGGCAACAACTTAAACACATAACTGCGGTAAAATGATCAGCATGGCACATAATTCAAGCAATATTACTGAGATAAAAATGTGTATGCCTTTAATTGCTACTTTTTCATATTTAAAATAATGCATTATGTATCATCACAGAATGAAGATGGAGGCTTGCCAGAAATCTTATTTCACTTCATATAAAAGACTCTTTTTAAAATAGCTCTGTATGAAATCCTGATGATATGGCCAGCTGGTGACCACTTTAATCTGCTGCTACACCAGCTGGAACCAAACTGTCTCAGGCAATAGTTGTTGAAAAATGTCTTTTTATGTTCCTGCGTCTCAATTTGAAGTTCACTCCAGCAAGCAGACGAATCTGCATCTAAGGTCTTCAGTGAATAATGTTCTTTGCCAGCCCATTGGTAAGCAGGGGCTGGCAGGAATTCTGTGGATGCTTGTTCTCATGCCAAACATCACATTAGAGTCTCTGGTGTAGATAAAGTACCATGACAGAGACCCTTAAGAATACTGAGATGCTTTTAATTACCTTGGAGCATGGACTGTAAATTTAAGCAAGGTTTCAAAATCTGTTGTGCTTTTTTGCTCGGATAATTTTAACTAATGAAATAATTACATCAGTATGTTTAAAAACACACACAAAGGAATTTTACACAAGTATGTTAAGCGGTGTACTATCAAAGAAAATGAAACCCCTTGACATTTTTAGTTAATGATTTCTGGATAAAATTATTAACTCCACTTTCATTATTAGATATTTGTGACCTCTCGACTTAAAATTGCAGATTGACAAAGCAGAAATGCAGATCTCAGTCTAAATAATGTTGAGGCACGCAAGGCCTCAGACGCGACGCGTGTCTTTTTTGTTGGTAGCTGAGTCCAGGCAGCATCTGCACCTTATCTTTGCTTTGGCAGCAGACTATAATTAAGAGATATTATCAGGAATCTCAGAGCTATTTTATTTATTAAATAGATTATAAAATCTTCAGGAGTCCCGAGAAGGTTACACAAACAAAGGTTTATCTGGTAAACAAAAGTAAAGGCCGCAACGTGGCATACAGCATGTAAGTACCAGTTGGAACTACCGATCATGACGCTCCTGATCCATGGCCGGCTTTTAAGCACTAGATTCACGAGCCCCAGCTGCTAGGCCTCTGCCCCTCAGCGGGGGAGCTCGTATTCTAAAGGTCCCACGGGGAGATCAATTGGGTCATCCGTGTGGGTTTAGTGAGAGTTATTACATATTTTCACATGAAACTTTGCATCTATAAAGTATTATAGTCACCAGTAATATATACAGCCTTGACCAATCCATTGCCTCCTCACTGCACGTGCAAATTTAACGTGATGGGAAAGGAAAGCCTTAAAATGTCAATACTTGCAAAAATTAGAATTGTGATAGAAATTCTGTTTCTTTTAGTATTTACCTGTCCCAGGGTGCACTCTACTCCACCCAGGAAGTCATCATCTCGAGTGCCAATACTGCAATGGCCATGAATGTCATATACTTCAAATCGAAGCTTCTGAGCTTCCTCAAAGTAATAATCCACATTGAAAATTTTAGAGAAGACGGGATGCAAGTTACTCTTTATAACTTCAGTCCGGTCGACCTGTAAAGGAGAGCAGAGTTTACAGGATTATTGATTGACTATTTGGAATGCCACATGTAATAATTCCCAATGACCTCCTTATGCCAGACAATGAGAATATATGGTAGCATAGAAATTCTAGACATGATCAGAATTGAACAGAGTAATTGGACATGGCTCCAGTAAAGTAGAAGGATTAGCGAGCCTCTAACACTTTAAACAATAAAAATGCTCACCTGTCACTCTACCTAAAACATGGCAATAGGTCCCAGAGCCATACCAGTTTACTGCCAGAGACTTTAAAAGGATCTTAATACAATTATCAGACCAAAAATATCTGTGGTCTGATTTGAATTTAAAGGGTCCTAACTAAAGGAGCTAAAGCCAGGAACAATAGTTGGGAAAGGACAATGTTACGCAGAGCTTAGCTGCTCAATGAAGAATCAGTTTTAAACAGCCGTACCTACGCATTTCTGTCCCATAAATTCTGCGCCAATGAGCTTGGAATCATCAAAGACGGCATCTTCCTCTGAAGCTTCTGGATTAATTGGGTTCATTACTAGTTTTTACTCACAAAATTTATACGAGCTGCTAATATTAAAAAGGCTTTTTCACTTTTTTAAAAGTTTTTGATTGAAGTGGAGAAGCTTGGTTTTGGAGTTAGGACACACAATTTCACTATATTAATCTGCTGTCAATATTAAGCAGTATTGGATCAAACATTGCAGGTGCTAGATGTATAGTTATTCTTTCCAGGTAATGCCCCATATCATACCGTGGCTACCAAGCTGTAAAACTACTGCACCACTGTACCACAGCAACATGTCCCTTTCTCAAACCAGCAACCCTATCTGAATGAGAATGCCATTTAACTACTGGTTGGACCCAACCAGTGGAAGTTTTGTGTTGTGAATTTATTCTTCCAAGAAATTGTCTGAGACTCTACATCATTCTTACAGTTGAGAGTGACAAGAGGTCTATTCAATATATCTATTGTTCGGTGTAACAACCTCATCATTCAGTGATAGGTTTAAACTCCAGTCTTCGTAGCCTTATTCACAATGTGTTTTATCATTCTGTTGTGAGCAGTTAAAGTGCAACATCTTGAGCCTGAAAAATATTAAACTCTTGAATGAGGAAACTGCATACTTTTTCCTGTTACACTCAGTTTCCTAATACTTGAAGTAGACCGAACAGCATTAACAGAGTATGCACTGGTGAGGTCAAACCTGCCTCTTGAAAGGGCTGTAGAATATGTGGTAAGAATCTGGGAGGGCATGCAATAGATAGAGGATTCTATAGTGCCGTACAGAGTGTTCAGTTGGGATTATTGATAATCTTCAATAAAATTAGTCAATAATTGTCTTGGAGCAATTCTGTTTTATAACAATTTGTATTTTCTGAGGCATCATTGCCATACACAGGGCAGAATTCTGCCAACAGACCCACGATGGGATTGGTGGCAGGAGCTAAAAAGCTGGAAATCCACTGGTGTAAAATCACATTGCAATTCTCCCAGTGGCAGGTTAATGGTGGAGTGCTCTTCCCGCTGGCAGGTGGTGCAAACGCCATTTTAATTCATTTGCATCTCATGAATGCTCATTAAAACAGCCTCCCACCAGCATCCCATCCGGTCTTTGAATCTTCCGTCATGCCAGCGGGAATTTACATCAGCGTCAAACCCGATCAATAGTACATTGCATGCACAAGGTGGTCCTCAGTTCACCACAGACTTTGGGGTGAGTCCAACAACTTTCTGCCAGAGTGCTGCTCTACTCCACTCTGCCAAGCTGGATCGGTTCCTGCCCTCCATCTCCATGCCGAGCTGGTCTTCACAGATGGCATCTTGCTGCTAGACCCATGGATCCTCCTGTGTCAGCAATTCAGATCAATACTGCGCCTGGGGTTGGGGAGTAAGGGGTCTCCTTGTTCCTGGTGCTATACAGCAGTGATTACCTGGACAGCACTGTGCTGCGGGACTCATGCTGCCAATACAACACTGGGGCGGAGTGCGAGGTGAGGCTGGGAGGTGAGAGGGGTGTGGCCTAATGAAGGCAAGGGGGGACAATGTGGAAGGAGGGCTGTGAACGGAGTGGGTGAAGGGCGAGGGTTCACGATGGCAGGCAGAGCTGCAAGGTGGTGGAGGAGGATGATAAGAAATGGAAGGCAGAGGGAAGACCAAAGGGAGGGAAGCTGGACCCTGACAAGGCTGCAGGGAATGCTCAAATACAAGGGATCAAAAGGATGTCACATTATTCACTGGAAGGGGATGGGTGAAGATTCCAGATGCAGTGGGAGAGGTCCAATTGGGGCATGGGCACCTCACGGGTGATGGGCTCAGGGTGGGAGTGGTTGAATCAAGGGACACACTTTTTCATGAGTCTGTTAGCCTTTTCCCTCAGGGTTGCTGATGTCCTTCACGTCCTGGTGGAGAGAGATAAACTGGAGAAAGTGACAGGAGTGGACTGGAATTTAAATATGGCAGGCCGGCAGCTGAGGGCAAGCGGACAAATCAGCTGCTGACCCGCCAGGAGAGTTGGAGGGGATCTTGATTGTGCATAATTAATGAGCTTCCAAAATCATCATCAGTCAGCTCTCCCCCTCAAAGGGGAAAGCAGCCTAGAATCATCTGGCACTCTGGTGAATTTGCTTACTTACTCAGAAAATAAGTAATACCAATTTCAAATAGCAGTGCTGAGTTCAGGTTAATAATAATAATCGTATTTATTAGTGTCACAAGTAGGCTTACATTAACACTGCAATGAAGTTACTGTGAACATTCCCACACTCCGGCGACTGTTCAGGTAGACTGAGGGAGAATTCAGAATGTTCAATTCACCTAACAGCACATCTTTCAGGACTTGTGGGAGGAAATCAGAGCACCCGGAGGAAACCCACGCAGACATGGGGAGAACGTGCAGACTGTGACAGTGACCCAAACCAGGAACGAACCCGGGTCGCTGGCGCTGTAAAGCAACAGTGCTAGCCACTGTGCTACGGTGCACCCACAGCTTTGCTGCCTGTGTGATTCACACCCCACCCCCTTTGCCCACCAGGAAAAATCAGATCTAATAGAAATGGGGGCAGGATTCCCATTCTCCGTTTTTACAGACCTGCAGAGTGGACCTGACTCTGAGGGAAAGGTTATTTTTCTTTGTTGCTTTCCAAACGGAATGTAGGTGAAAAGACATTCACTGGTTAAAGAGAGGGAACGTATGGAAATTTTAGCACCGGGGAAGGTTTACCTTGAGTGGGATTTGTTGCAATCCCAAGTGATGTTATAACTCAGGGGGGGGATGAAGATCCCAGAATGGAGCCCTGCCTCAAAAGAGTCACAAGACTGCAAATTAAAACATGAGAAGTTGGATTATGATACAATAATCCTTTACACCCTCTGACCTTAACAAATACACACAGAATTGTAGATTAACACTGATTAAAAAGTACATTTTAAGCTGCAATGATCCCATTAATACAAAGTCCCTTTTAAACACACAAGATGACTGTGGTCAAATACACACATCTGAACCCAAGTTAATGTCTATATTTTTCCTCAGAGCCCCCCCATATGATTTTCACATGGGAGTTCCAAACTCCACTCCCAAAAAAACACTTTAAAATCTTCTCTTGCAATAATGCTTTTCCTTAGCGGTTTACATTCTGAAATCCAGTCCAGGTTTTACAAATGACACTTTTAAACAAAGCTTCCACTGTAGTTTTAACTGTGAATCCAGTCCAGGATTTTACACCAGCCCCTTTAGGATTTCCTTGTCTTGACTGCTGTACAAACTGTTCACAGTTGCTTTAACTCTCAATTCATAGACTGTATTAAAATAAAATCAAACCATTCCATTGACCTCCGAAGTCTGCTATCCCACTTTAAATCTAGTTACTGCAATTGTCTCTCATAACATTTGGTTTACTCTTCCTTGAACTGTTCTGAACAACACCTTGGGCGGGATTCTCCGATATCGGCGCGATGTCCACCGACCGGCGCCAAAAGCGGCGCGAATCAGTCCGGCATCGCGCCGCCCCAAAGGTGCGGAAGTCTCCGCATCTTGAGCGGCCGAGCCCTCACCTTGAGGGGCTAGGCCCGAGCTGGACTGATTTCCACCCCGCCAGCTGGCGCGAAACTGACTTTGCCGAGCGGCGTATGCGCGGGAGCGCAGCGGCACAGGGCCGCCCGCGGATCGGTAGGCCCCGATCGTGGGCCAGGCCACCGTGGGGGCACCCCCCGGGGTCAGATCGCCCCGCGCCCCCCCAGGACCCCGGAGCCCACCCGCGCTGCCGTGTCCCGCCATCCCAAAGGTGGTTCAATCCACGCCGGCTGGCATGGGTTGACAGCGGCGGGACTTCGGCCCATCGCGGGCCGGGGAATCGCTGGGGGATTCCCGCCGAATGGCGCGGCGCGATTCCCGCCCCCGCTGAATCTCCGGTGGCAGAGAATTCGCGACACGGCGGGGGCGGGAATCACGCTTACATACATAGAACATACAGTGCAGAAGGAGGCCATTCGGCCCATCGAGTCTGCACCGACCCACATTAATCCCTCACTTCCACATTATCCCCGCAACCCAATAACCCCTCCCAACCCTTATGGACACTACGGGTAATTTAGCATGGCCAATCCACCTAACCTGCACGTCTTTGGACTGTGGGAGGAAACCGGAGCACCCGGAGGAAACCCACGCACACACGGGGAGAACGTGCAAACTCCGCACAGACAGTGACCCAGCGGGGAATCGAACCTGGGACCCTGGCGCTGTGAAGCCACAGTGCTAATCACTTGTGCTACCGTGCTGCCCTTCAGGAGATGTTGCGCCTGGTGAGGGGCTGAAGCATTCCAGCAACGCTGGTGGGGGTTGGAGAATCGCGCCCCTTGTCTCTATTCTCTTAATTTCAATCATTTTAAGAAATAATTTCTGTCCTAATTCCCTGGTAATCTGGATTGTACTTTGTTCCTTAGGAAGCTTTCATTTTTGAAATTCTCTTGTCCTGTCCAGCTTTCATGGCAGAGTTGAGAGTTGTTCACTCCCCAGTATCCTGTCTTCAACTGCAATCAAATTAGCTAAACTAAAACGTAAAAGCTTCTGTACTTTACAAGGCCCCAGTTACTAAGCAACTACTGCTGGTGTATTAACTCCTCACACCATAGCCCTCACTAAACACAAAAGAATCACAGTTGGAATTGAAGCTAACCACAACGCATACAAATAAATAAATAAATAACCGTTATTGGCACAAGTAGGCTGACATTAACACTGCAATGAAGTTACTGTGAAAAGCCCCTCGTCGACATATTCTGCCGCCTGCTCGGGTACACAGAGGGAGAATTCAGAATTCTCAGCTCGTACGGGAATTGAACTCACTCTGCTGGCCTTGTACTGCATCACAAACCAGCTGTCTAGCCCACTGAGTTAAACCAGCCCTGCACTGAGCTAAACCAGCCTTGCCTTTGTCCAGCATGAATCTAATTATAGGTTTTATCCTTCCAGGTACAGAAGCACTAAAATAAACTCACTAAAAACAATACGGGCACAATTCTCCCATGCCGCGCCGTACCGGAGAATCGATGTTTACGCCATTTTCCCGCGCGACGCCGGTCCGACACCGTCCCGCCATTCTCCCAATTGGCGGGAACGGCTTCATCGTGGTCTGCACCGTGCACGTCGGAGAATCCACCGAGAGGGCAATTGAGGCACTTGACACAGGCCCCCGCTATTCTCCGGCCCGGATGGGCCGAGCTGCCGCTACGACAGGTTCCCGCCGGCGCCATCCATCCCTGGTCGCTGCTGGCGGAACTCTGTGGGAACGCTGGAGGGGGGCCTGGTGGGGGGGAGGGGGGCTCCTTCACCGGGGTGGGGGGGCCTCTGATGGGGTCTGGCCCGCGATCGGGGCCTTCAGGAGATGTTGCGCCTGGTGAGGGGCTGAAGCATTCCAGGTCGGGGTCACCCCTGGGCTGGGGGAGGGGGTTGTGAGGGGTTTTGGGCCTTCAAGCCATTGTTAAATATTGTGGATACCCATAACAGAAGCAACTACAGCTGGTGCCTATCTGTCCTACCAAATACTTCCAGGATACAGCCTTGTTCTTGGTTATATGCTGAAGTTTACTTTATCTCCCTTTGACTGTGAGCAGCCTCTAGCTTCACAGCTGAAGGCTATTGCTAATAAAGAATTGGCCTTGTTAGTTGTGTGAGCACTTCACAGCTGCAGGTTGTGCTTGCTGCTTGCTCCTGCTGGTGCCTGCATATGCGGGGAGGCTGCTGTTGACTTCTTTTTCGTATGCTTCACCCAATGTCTATGTCGATGTGTTTACATTGTGCATTTATCGTATGTCATATGTTTTTCATGTATGGAACGATCTGCCTGGACTGTACGCAGAACAATACTTTTCACTGTACCTCGGTACACGTGACAATAAATTTAAATCTAAAGTGGGAAGACATCAGGCTCCCCTCACCGCCAAAACCATTTGCCGCCATATTGGCAGTATTCTCACTTCCCAAACTGCCTTCAAAGTGCTGGACAATCCAGTTCCACCTTTTCCCCACTAACCCAGGGAGAGTAAAGTCAATTGTAACACAATGATAGCGCCTCAGCTGAGTTCAACTCATTCACTACAAGTAAGGAATACAACCTGGGAACTTGTTGGTATGCACCTCAGATACTCACTGAGCAAACATACTAAGCTATGACTGAAAATGAAGTAGCATTTCAGATCGGCAACTACATAAACTATTACATCAAGTCTCCCATCAAAGCAATCTAAAGTCCAGAGGTCAATGGAGTTTTCTTTGACTTTAATTATGGACTGAACAGGAGGGCAATTCTTCCAACTCTTGTATATTATTATTGGTTAAACAAAAATAACATGGGGCTTTCTAAAGACAAGTCTGACCTTCAGATTATCTTGATGAACATCAGTAAATGGTCACGAGAAATTTGATTGAAAAGTCTGCAAGGTGAAGAAGCCTTAAACTGCAATAGTCAGGAAAATATATTTTTATGCTGTACTGATCTTAGGCTGTGGAGTGACTGGTGACAATTTCTGAGATTTTCCATCCCATCCTGATGGAAGTTGTCACGACCACCTGAGCTAGTGCACGGTCAATCCTGCCCCACTTGACCCGGATTCGCGAGTGAGATTAGATGTTAATTTTAAAGTACTGGAGGACCTTGGCTGAGCTCAATAAACTACAGTCACCATGTTTGTAAATTTAACACAAATAATCTTTTATTATTTAACAGTAATATAATTAAACTGACAAAAATGTAACTGACCACCGAATACCCCTTTCCCAACCCCCTCCCTTTCCAACTCGCTCCACTCTATACACACACACAAAACATAGAGGAAAAAGGTGGTGGAGAGGGAAGAGAATAATGATAAAATAAAAGGATAAAGGATCTCTTATCCACTAGGAGGCTTCCAGTTAAAGTCTTTCAGGTGTTCAAGCTTTGTTTTGCTACTTCTTCCTTCTAGGCTTGAGATGGTTTTCTCTGGCAAGGTTGTCTACATTCTCTGTAGATTCAAGATCATTTCAAATATATGCTAAAGATCTGCCAGGCACTCACTGGTTTTAGAACAATAAAGCATTTCTTTACTTCTTCTTTCAAGGTCTAATCACTTCTGTCCAGCTCTCTCAGAAGCATCATGCAGGAACCAATCACTGACTGTTATCAGATAGAACACTGTCCCTCGCTAACCCACAGGTTGCCAGACAGCCAATCAAACCAAATTCCTCCGAAGCTAGTTCTTAAGATTCACTTAGCACTGAGGAGTCTGGTTTCTCCTCTGCAAAATACAAAACCTGGAACGCACTGTCCTGACTAGCAGGCAGCTTCAGCTTGAGTCCACTGTTTATAGACACATTCTGATTACGGATCCACAGACCAAAAATAATAAAATAAAAGAAATGGGAACAAATGGAAATCAAAAGGAAGGGTTCTAAGAAAGAGAAGAAATAAACTGGGATTTGAATCTACAAACAAGTGAGTGAGCTGAGGTTTCAGTCGTGCCAGCGCCGTCAGGCATTGCGGATTGTAATGTACGATGCTGAGTGGGGGAACAAAAAGAGAGAATGCTGGAAAATCTCAGCGGGTCTGACAGTATCTGTGGAGAGTCTGGGTATCGTCCACACTCAAAATATTATCTCCAGTCATAGAATCCCTACAGTGCAGCAAGAGGCCATTCGGCCCATCGAGTCTGCACCATCGAGCCTGGGGCTGGTTTAGCATACTGGGCTAAATCGCTGGCTTTTAAAGCAGACCAAGCAGGCCAGCAGCACGGTTCAATTCCTGTATCAGCCTCCCTGAACAGGCGCCGGAATGTGGTGACTAGGGGCTTTTCACAGTAACTTCATTGCAGCCTATATGTGACAATAAGCGATTTTCATTTTTCATTTCACCAACTCTTCGAATGGGCACTCTGCCCGTTTACGAGTGTCCACCCCGCCCAATCCACCTTGGCCTCGCTAAAGTAGCTAGGCCAAAGCAGTAATTTGCTTTAATGTTGACGGGGGGATTGTTTAGCAGTGGCCCAGGTCCCTGTGTGGGTACCACAAGTTATGATCAGCCCAAACCTCTTAAAGGGCAGGTGTTGCAATTGTTTCATAAAGTGTTTTTCAAAAAGTACGAATGAGGTAGCAGGCCAGAGGGGCGCGCTCCCAGTTTCTCCGATGCAAGTGCTGGAAACTTCAGTACCAGAGTTGGAAAAGGAGGAAACGTCATGTCCCCAAGGCAAACACTGCAAAATGCTGAGCAACAGGTAGCCATGTGAATCAGTGCAAGGTGTCTGGTCCTGGGGACCTGGCTGTAATGTTGCAAAACGTTTGATGATCTCATAAGAGCAGTAAAGGTCTTCATACGTGTCCCCTGTGGCTCCGTTGGCAGCACAATCACCTCTGGGTTTGACACCCAGTTCCAGAGCTGAATACAACAATCCAGGGCTGAGGGAATACTGCACAGTTGGAGGTGCCATCCTTTGGATGAAGTGTCAAAGTGAGGCTACATCTACCTTCTTCAGTGGGTGTAAAAATCCGCCAGCACTATTTTGAAAAAGTGCAGGGCCATTATCCCCTGTATCCTGACCAATATTTATCCACAAATTAATGTCACAAAATAGATTACCTGGTCATTATCACATCCCTGCTTGTGGGAGATTGGTGTGTGCAAATTGGTTGCTGCATTTCCTACATTACAACAGTGACTCCTCTTCATGGTTCCATGCCCTAAGAGGGTGCTGGCAACCATGGACTTACACTGGATTGATCCATGATTATGCTTGTGGTTGTTTTCTGCAGTGTGGCTGACCAGAATACTCTCCTGCTCCTTATCACCTGGCATTGAAAAGGATTTACTGACTGTTAATAAACCTGCTTGGTCACTTTATGAATACACAAGTCCTGACGTGGACTTGAACCCACAGGTAGAGATGCTAACACTGAAGTACAAGACTTCACTGTTACTACTGTCACCACTTCCTGGGCTAGTGTGTGGCGGCACGGTGGCACAGTGATTATCACTGCTGCCTCACAGCTCCAGGGACCCGGTTCAATTCCGGCTTCGGCTGACTGTCGGTGTGGAGTCTGCACGTCCTCCCTGCATCTGTGTGGGTTTCCTCCAGGTGCTCCGGTTTCCTCCCACAGTCCAAAGATGAGCAGGTTAGGTGGATTGGTCATGTTAAATTGCCCCTTAGTGTCCAAAATGTTAGGTGGGTTACTGGGATAGGATGGAGATGTGGGCTTGAGTAGGGTGCTCTTTCAGAGAGCTGGTGCAGACTCGATGGGCTGAATGGCCTCTTTCTGCTCTGTAAATTCTATGATTCTATGATTTTATGATTCTAATTCCAGTCCCATTTGACCCAGGGTCGCGACACAGGTGAAATATGATTTTATTTAAAATACCCAAAGGCCTTGGTTGAGCCAACAAACTACACTCATCGAGTTTGTAACATTAAAACTCAAGTAACCTTTCATTATGTAAAATATTATAATTAAACAGACAAAAAATATAACTAACGATCTACAGACCCCATTCCCAACCCCCCTTCCTAATACGCCACACTCTCTGTACACACACACAGACAATGTGAGGGGAACGAGTGGTGGAAAGGGAATTACCAAAAATAAAAGGATAAAATCTTTGATGCACTGGGATGACTTCTAGTCAATGACTTTCTGACGTTCATGCTTTCGTTTTGGTACTTTTTCCTTCCAGGCTTGAGATGGTTTTCTCTGACAAGGTTGTCTACTTTATCTGGTGAGTCAGCATCATTTCAGGTTCACAGTAAAGGATGTGCCAGGTACTCACTGCTATCAGAACAATAGAGCAGTTCTTTCATTTTAGCAAGCAGGGGAGAGAGACCGTTCCTTTCACTTCCGAGGTCTAATACATCTTCTGCCCAAGTTCTCTGAGAAAGCATCAAGCAGGAACCAATCACTGACCGTTGTCAGGCAGAACACTGTCCCTGGGCAACCCACCAGTTGCCAGTTAACTAACCGAACCGACTCCCTCCAAAGCTGGTTCCTGAAGTCCACTTGGTGCCGAGGAGTCTGGTTTCTCCTTTCCAAAATACAAAACCTGGGAACACAGTGTCCTGGCAAGCAGGCTGTTTTAACCTTGAGTCTTCTGCTTAAAGGCAAATCCCGATTATGTGTCCACGGACCAAAATAATAAAAGATAGGAATTGGGAACAGAGGAAATAAACAAGAAGGACTCTTACAATACATTTCAAAAATTACTCCCTGGGATGTAAGGTTCTTTGAGACATTTGGTAGCTATGAAAAGTGTGATACAAATGCAAGTCTTTCCATTTTCTTCATTTTACGTCCTAACCGCAGCACCAGTCCCCTCACATACTGTTCATTGTAAACATACCCACCAGGCAACCCTTCAGCAATCAGGATTTATACCGAACATTCAGATGCTTCACCTCACCCTCCCACACATACAACTGTACAAGCCTCACACTCACAGCTTCCACATACTGTCAGTTATGACAGGCACATCACCCAATCACTTTGCAGCGCACTGACATCCTTCCTCTATTTTGCAGGACTAGAGGGCACACTTCCAGAGGGAGCAGTGGAGAATGGGCAGGGGCTAGTGATGCCTGCAATTCCTGAGCTTGTTAGAGGAAAGTCCGCTTCAAATAATTAGGTCTCTGTAACCCTTGTTACCAAGAGCACCCAACGTGATGGGGTGTACCTGCCTTATGTATCTTCTCAACTTCCACTCCACCCTCACCCCCAAAACCTGACGTGAGGTTAAAGCTGCGGTTGGTGTAATCATGGACTACCCGATTTCCTCCCAACCCCCTTCCCTCATCCCAATCCCTCCTTCCTGCATTTCTACTTTCAGATACGCGAGAACTGCCAGCTGGCCAGGCGAGGCAGCCTTACCATGTCTGACAGAGAGGCGCCATCGCTCGATCTGATATTCGCAGCCACCAGCTCAGATACTGGCACTGCACATGCAAGGTAATATAGGTAATATAGAGGTGGGATCAGCAGAACGCGGGTCACTGAGCACAGGTGTGCCACAGGCAGGCCAGGCAAAAGGATAGTGTGTGGGCCAACTCTCCAGAGGTGACTGGGGGAGCAGGGCCGGGGCGGGGAAGCGAGGATTGTTTCCCGCGCTTAGAACGGAGGGCAGAGGGGGAGAGCCTGTGGATGGGGAGCGGGAGAGGAGGGTGTGCCACACAATGGGAGGAGTCGAAGGGGAGGCGGGAGTGGCCGGGGTCATCAGGAGTCAGCTGACTTGCGGAAGTGCAATGGGGGGAGTAAACCAGCTAGGATGGGTCCTAGCCCGGGGGGGGGGGGGGGGGGGGGGGAAATCGAGTTGCTGCTGCTAAGGTCAAGGAGGAGCTGGAGCGAGTGGGGGGTGTCAAGACGGGGGTATGCCGCTGTGGGGAACGGGCCGGGTGTGGGGTGCGGGCGCGTGGCTGGCCGAGGAGTGGTCATGGCTAGTCGGCGGGTGAGGGGGGTGGTTAGCCCCCTGATCCAGCTGATAACGTGGAATGTAAGGGGACTGAATGGGCCGGTTAAGCGGGCCCGCGTGTTCGCGCACCTGAAGGGGCTTAAGGCGGATGTGGTTATGCTCCAGGAGACACACCTGAAGGTGGCAGACCAGGTAAGGCTGAGGAAAGGGTGGGTAGGTCAGGTGTTTCACTCGGGGCTAGATGCCAAAAATCGAGGGGTGGCGATCTTGGTGGGAAAGAATGTGTCATTCGAGGCGTCGAGCATTGTGGCAGATAATGGTGGTAGGTACATAATGGTAAGTGGTAAGTTGCAGGGAGAGAGGGTGGTACTGGTCAATGTGTATGCTCTGAACTGGGACGATGCGGGTTTTATGCGGCGTATGTTGGGTCGGATCCCAGACTTGGAAGTGGGGGGCCTGATAATGGGGGAGACTTTAACACGGTGTTGGATCCGGCACTGGATCGCTCCAGGTCTAGGACGGGTAGGAAGCTGGCGGCGGCTAGAGTGTTGAGGGGATTTATGGACCAAATGGGAGGGGTGGACCCTTTGAGATTTGCAAGGCCGGGGGCTAGGGAATTTTCATTCTTCTCACATGTCCATAAGGCATATTCTCGAATCAACTTTTTCATTTTGAGTAGGGCGCTGATAGCGAGAGTAGAGGATACCGAGTATTCGGCAATAGCCATTTCGGACCACGCCACGCATTGGGTGGACTTGAAGATGGGGGAGGAGAGGGACCAGCGCCGGCTGTGGCGCTTGGAGGTGGGGCTGTTGGCGGACGAGGAGGTGAGCGAGCGGGTCCGAGGAAGTATAGAGAGGTACTTGGAGACCAACGACAACAGGAAGGTCCGAGTGGGGATGGTATGGGAGGCACTGAAGGCGGTGGTGAGGGGAGAGCTGATCTCCATTAGGGCCCACAAGGAGCGGAGGGAGCGGGGGGAGAGGGAGAGGCTGGTGGGGGAGATGGTGAGGGTAGACAGGAGGTATGCGGAAGAGCCTGAGGAAGGATTGTTCAGGAAGATGCGCAGCCTCCAGGCCGAATTCGACCTGGTGACCACCAGGAAGGCGGAGGTGCAGTGGAGGAAGGCCCAGGAGGCGGTCTACGAGTATGGGGAAAAGGCAAGCCGGATGCTGGCGCATCAGCTTCGGAAGCGGGACGTAGCTAGGGAGATCGGGGGAGTTAAGGACAGGGGAGGGAGCGTGGTGCGGAGTGGGGTTGGCATCAATGGGGTCTTCAGGGACTTCTACGAGGAATTGTACCGATCCGAGCCATCACGGGAGGAGGGAGGGATGGGCCGTTTCCTGGACCAATTGAGGTTTCCAAAGGTGGAAGAGGGACTGGTGGCAGGACTGGGGCCCCGATTGGGCTGGAGGAGCTGATCAAAGGGATAGGGAGCATGCAGGCGGGGAAGGCACCGGGGCCGGACGGTTTCCCGGTCGAATTCTATAAAAAATATATGGACCTGTTGGGCCCGCTGTTAGTTAGGACCTTTAATGAGGCAAGGGAGGGGGGTGCTTTACCCCCGACGATGTCCCGGGCACTGATCTCCTTGATCCTGAAGCGGGACAAGGATCCCCTGCAATGTGGGTCTTACAGACCGATTTCCTTGCTAAATGTAGATGCCAAGGTGCTGGCGAAGGTCTTAGCCACGAGGATTGAGGATTGTGTGCCGCAGATCATCCATGAAGACCAGACGGGGTTTGTGAAGGGGAGACAGTTGAACGCGAATGTGCGGAGACTTTTGAACGTTATCATGATGCCGGCGAGGGAGGGGGAGGCGGAGATAGTGGTGGCGATGGACGCTGAGAAAGCCTTTGATAGGGTAGAGTGGGGGTACCTGTGGGAGGTGCTGAAGTGGTTCGGGTTTGGGGAGGGGTTGGTCAGGTGGGTTAGGCTGTTGTATGAGGTCCCGATGGCGAGTGTGGCCACAAATGGGAGGAGGTCCGAGTACTTTCGGTTGCACCAAGGTGTTTTGTTATGTTTCCTTTGTAACATAAGCGGCTTCCTTGTGTTGCATTTGTCAAGGAAGGTCGAGACGTGTAAATAACTTCAACTCATTTATTTACACTATATACACTTTTATAACTTGAGTTCGACACTACTGCTAATCCTATTATAGCTACCTAACTGACTAACCAGCTGCTGTCTTCCACGTGGTGGGTGTGATAATGAATCAACCCTGTGCCTCTCCTCACTGACTGTCTCCACTGGCCAAAAGGGGCTGATCATGTGTGTGGTGTCCTTTATGTATGGGTTGGTGTAATGCCCCCCTGTGGTCGTGTCACCTCCTTGTGTATCGTGAATGTCCATTGGTCGCCTCCTATCTAACTTATCTATTGGTTGAGTGTGTGAGTGTGATGTTTCTGGTGCTCCCTCTAGTGTCTGTCTAGCTTACATGTATTTACAGTGATGCACATCACCACATCCTCCCTTTTCTTTTAGTTCATATTTTCTGTACACTTTAAGAAAAACTGAACAAAGAACAGGTAGAGAAGGTAAGGTGGGAACGGTGATTAAACAATAAGTCCAAATCATTCATGTGAGTCCATAAACCATCAATCATCATGGTCAAAAGTCTCTCTTGGTTATGAACGCCACCAACAGGAACCAAGAAGTGGTCGAATCATCGCGCTGTCCGATTTGGAGTCTTTTTCTTTTTCTGTTTGTGGTGGTGCTGTCGGATGGCATCTTGTAGCTGATAGGTCGTTGACATTGAAGAGGTACCATCAACAGTATCATTCGAGGTCATGGATGTGCCAGATGTTGAAGTCGGATGAGACTGTGCATACTGGTTCTGGCCACATGCTGTGCTGGAAGGGTGATTCTGCTGAGAAGCGCTGAAGCATGTCGCTTTGGAGACAGAATTGCTGCTCGCATCAATGTCTCGTGATGGTGTGAAACTAGAACCTTGCATCTGATAGGAATATGCTGTCTGGCCAGGCTGGGGTGCAACAAATCCTGGGCTGTAACTAAGGCATCCAGTCTGTAGTGCAGATTGCGCTGGCGGTAGTCCTCCTTCGGTCTTGATTCCATTAGTGGGCAATGCGTAGTGCTGGCCTGTTTGAGAATATGCTGCATAGACTGCTGGCTGCTGCAGGCTTGAATACTGGGTTTGCCCAGCATGAGCTGTCATTGGCCGTACTGTCGGTGTGGAAAAAATGTGTGGATATAGCTGTGGTGAATATTGGTGTATTCTTCTTGGACTGTAGCTGCTGCTTATTATTACTGACCCAGTGTGATTGTCACATGATCCATCTCCTGTCGTTGTGGCATCTGCTGTCACCCTGAGCGTGCCATCACTGAGGTTGCGACACTGCCTGGCTGGAGTAAAGTCTGGCTTACGTGAATCAGAGTCGGCGTTTGGTTGCTCCCCATCTGGAGTCTGGTCTGTTTTTTGTTGATGCTCCCCGTCCAGAGTCTTAGCAGGTTCACTGGAGTCAGTTGAGATTTCTTGAAGCTGCACGTCTGGAGTCGGAACATGCAGGAATGCATTGACTAGTGGAGAGGTTCGAGCAATTGAGGGTGGAAGTAGTGTGGTGTCACCAGAGTCACCAGTGGTCTCACTGTGATCGTCGAGTGCCTCTGTACGCACTAGCTGAGGTCTGTCACTTTGCACCTTTTGCATGGGAAGTGGGATGCTGTCGTTACTCGTTTCACATACCGTGGGTAGATCCTCAGTAGCTGCTTGCTGTTCACTAGGGTTGGGTAAATTGTCAGAGTTTTCATCTGGTGGTGCAAACAATGTGGGTGGACTGTCATTGTCTTGCCATTGACCTTCATTTGGGCTTTTCTTCTTTGGAATTTTAAATCTTCCCCCAGACATTACAGAACCTTGTTCATTTCCCTCAATTTCTCCCATATGTAGGGCATCAAATGTTAGATCCAATGTTTCTTTCGTCATTGTACTAGTTTCCAAAGAACAGTCCGTTTCAATTTTCTTTTCAGTTACTTCATATGCATCCTTTTCTAATGTACATGCCTTCATAGTCTCTGGCTCTGATTTTGATGGGACTGGCACAGTCACAGTCTCTCTTTTACTGTTCTCAATTGCCCACATTCTACTCCCCAGACATAAATGCTTAATCTCTGGAGTTAATGTGGTACAATGGATAATCGGGTTGACCTTATCTGCATCTTCACCATCACTGGAAAGCACAATTGGTTCACTTGAAACTGCTGCGGGTTTTAAGTGCTTTATCTGGCTACTCGATGTCGGTGTCCTCAGGATTCTTGCTCCAATGTTCTGCTCATTTATCATTGGAGTGTGCAGAGGTTCAATGCGATTAATATTCCCATCAGGGGTTGAAGAGTCATTACTGACTAACTGCTGGTCTCTGTAGTTGAGACTTTGCGGTTTTGTGTTGAAGGGAGGCAGTTGCCCCTGCTGTAGATATGATTCAGGTTGTGTTATTTCCATTAAATGAGGATCAATGTCTTGTCCATTTTTTCGATCCGTACTAAAGCAATGGCAATTTTCAGTCTGCTCCTTGCAAGTTAGACATACAAGCAATTTCTTTAGCAAATCCTCAGCATCCTTCTGTGACTGTGCAGCATTATTAATCTCTCTTCGGCTAGAATGATCCTGAAGGTCAGCGCATAATGTAAAGGCCGGTATCGAAGTATTCGAGGTCGGAATCATCGGTTTGTGCGTAGGTAACTGCTTGTTGCAGGGTTCTTCGGAGGTTAAGTTCATTTCCTGGTTCAATTTGAGGCATTGTGCTGTAATTCCAGGTGAAGGAAGGTTGTTTTACAGCTTTAAAAGATTTTTTCTTTGATTTGGGACGTTTCCCCTTTAAATTGGATTTGGGACGTTTCCCCTTTAAATTGGTGCGTTCTGGGGCCTCTGACGTCATGACGCGCGTGACGTAGCACGTAGGAAGCGATTGCGCATGCGCAGATCGCTGTTCCTTTACCGATGGCCGTTTTCTTGATTGCGCATGCACGGCGTCTCGCGCATGCGCAAACGAACCTTCCGGTTCTGCGCACTTCTCGCGCAACTGCGCTAGTGTAGTCCCTTTAGCAAGATGGCCACCGACCTCGACCCAAATCGCTCTCTGGTCCGGGATTTCGGCCTCAAGGTGAGTACTGGCGCTTCTCTTACCTTTCCTTGCCGATTGGAGTGTGTTTTCCTCACAGTATTTGCCGAATTTGTCCAGGACTGCCTGGAAGTCGTACCTGTTTTGCCCCTTGGAGAACTTAAATTTTTAAAAGATTTCTTCTGCTCTTGCACCGGCGATGGTGAGGAGAAACTCTATTTTTTCATCATCGGCCACGTCTTTAAGTTCGGCTGCCACCAGGAAGAGTTCAAACATTTGCCGGAATCGCTGCCAGTTTTCGCGGAGATCGCCGTGGCACTGGAGCGGTTGCGGAACGAGGAGCTCGTACATCTTGCCTGGGTATTGCTGGTTGTCACTGTACGCTGAGGTATGGCTATCTGGATTTCAGCAGTTCACTCCTGGTACCATGTTTTGTTATGTTTCCTTTGTAACATAAGCGGCTTCCTTGTGTTGCATTTGTCAAGGAAGGTCGAGACGTGTAAATAACTTCAACTCATTTATTTACACTATGTACACTTTTATAACTTGAGTTCGACACTACTGCTAATCCTATTATAGCTACCTAACTGACTAACCATCTGCTGTCTTCCACGTGGTGGGTGTAATATTGAATCAACCCTGTGTCTCTCCTCACTGACTGTCTCCACTGGCTAAAGGGGGCTGATCATGTGTGTGGTGTCCTTTATGTATGGGTTGGTGTAATGCCCCCCCTGTGGTCATGTCACCTCCTTGTGTATCGTGAATGTCCGTTGGTTGCCTCCTATCTAACTTATCTATTGGTTGAGTGTGTGTGTGTGATGTTTCTGGTGCTTCTTCTAGTGTCTGTCTAGCTTACATGTATTTACAGTGATGCACATCACCACACGAGGGACGGGACAGTCCCCTGTCCCCCCTGCTCTTCGCACTGGCGATTGAACCCCTGGCTATGGCACTGAGAGAGTCGAGGAACTGGAGGGGGTTGGTGCGGGGTGGGGAGGAGCATAGGGTGTCGCTTTATGTGAACGACCTGCTGCTGTATGTGGCGGACCCAGTGGGAGGAATGCCAGAGGTAATGAGGATCCTTAGGGAATTCGGGGACTTTTCGGGGTACAAGCTCAATATGGGGAAGAGCGAGCTGTTTGTAGTTCAGCCAGGGGACCAGGAGAAGGGGATTGGCGAGCTCCCACTAAAAAGGGCGGAGAGGAGCTTCAGGTATTTGGGGGTCCAGGTGGCCAGGAGCTGGGGGGCCCTGCATAGGCTTAACTTTACAAGGCTGGTGGAGCAAATGGAGGAGGAGTTCAAGAGGTGGGACGCGTTGCCGCTGTCCTTGGCGGGTAGGGTGCAGTCAATCAAAATGACGGTGCTCCCAAGGTTTTTGTTCCTGTTCCAGTGCCTCCCCGTGTTTATCCCGAAGGCTTTTTTCAGGTGGGTTAACAGGAGTATAATGGGGTTTGTGTGGGCGCGAGGGACTCCGAGGGTGAGAAGGGTGTTCCTGGAGTGGAGTAGAGATAGGGGGGGGCTGGCTCTGCCCAGCCTCTGTGGGTACTACTGGGCCGCCAATGCGACGATGGTGCGCAAGTGGGTGATGGAGGGGGAGGGGGCTGCATGGAAGAGGCTGGAGACGGCGTCCTGTGTGGGTACGAGTCTGGGGGCGCTGGCAACGGCGCCGCTGCCGCTCCCTCCAAGGAGGTATACCACGAGCCCAGTGGTGGTGGCGGCCCTCAAAATTTGGGGGCAGTGGAGGTGGCATAGGGGGGAAGTTGGGGCCTCGGCGTGGACCCCATTATGGGGGAACCACCAGTTCGCCCCAGGAAGAACAGGAGGAGGGTTTTCGGGGTGGCACAGGGCAGGGATACGAAAGTTGGGGGACCTGTTTGTGGACGGGAAGTTCGCGAGCTTGGGTGAGCTGGAGGAGAAGTACGGGCTCCCCCCTGGTGAACACCTTCAGGTACTTACAGGTAAGGGCGTTTGCCAGACGGCAGGTGGTGGAATTCCCGTGGCTACTGCCACACACAGTACAGGACAGGGTGCTCTCGGGGGGGTGGGTGGGAGTGGGGAAGATCTCGGAAACTTACCAGGTGATGCAGGAGGAGGAGGAGGCCTCGGTGGTGGAGTTGAAAGGTAAGTGGGAGGAGGAGTTGGGAGAGGAGATCGAAGAGGGGACGTGGGCAGATGCCCTAGGGAGGGTGAATTCTTCCTCTTCGTGCGCGAGGCTCAGCCTCATACAGTTTAAGGTGCTGCACAGGGCACACATGACCGGGACAAGGATGAGCCGGTTCTTTGGGGGTGAGGACAGGTGTGTCAGGTGCTCAGGGAGCCCAGCAAATCACACCCATATGTTCTGGGCATGCCCAGCGCTGGAGGAATTTTGGAAGGGCGTAGCAAGGACTGTGTCGAGCGTGGTAGGATCCAGGGTCAGACCGGTCTGGGTGCTCGCAATATTTGGGGTGGCAGAGGAGCTGGGAGTGCAGGAGGCGAAAGAGGCCAGAATTCAGGCATTTGCGTCCCTGATAGCCCGGCGAAGGATTCTCCTTCAGTGGAAAGATGCAAGGCCCCCAAGCGTGGAATCCTGGATCAGCGATATGGCAGGGTTCATTAAATTGGAGAGGGTGAAATTCGCCTTGAGAGGGTCGGTACAAGGGTTCTTTAGGCGATGGCAACCGTTCTTAGACTTCCTGGCAGAACGATAGACATTGGTCAATGGCAGCAGCAGCTCGGGGGGGGGGGGGGGGGGTTTACTTTATTTTTGTTTATGTTATTTACACTGGAGGGTCTGAGGGGGTGTATACACCTGTTGTGTTAAGTCGGGGTGTTAATGTTAATTTATTATTTATGTACAGGGGGGGAGGGGTTTGAGGGGTTGCTTTTTTAGGTTGTGTTTTGTACTTAACCCTGTTGGGTTCTTTTTTCTTTCTCATTTTGTTATTGATATTTTATGAAAACCTTTAATAAAAAATTTTTTTTTTAATTTAAAAAAAACTCTCCAGAGGTGGGGGGGGTGGGGGGGGGGGGGGGGAGAGGTGGGGCAGATACATCCTGCTGCACAGGAGTGAGGAGTTTGATGGGACAGCATACAGGATAAGACTGGTGACCATGCCTTCCCAACCACAAAGAGTTCCACTCCCATAATGAGCAGTCGGTGTGTAATCTTGCGTAAAGTGAGATCCTGGTGAAAGCCCCCATTCTGCCAGCAGAAACCACAATGCTTTCATTCTGTGCCAGTCAACTGTTCCTGCCATCTTCTAGCTACCACAGTAAATCAGAGGATAAGGATATCCCATATAAGAATGGTCTCAATAGAAAAATATTACTGTAGCACAATCAATCACTCACGAGATAAGATGAGAAGGAGTCGAACGATGGCTTTATTACGCAGACTTGTCCCCCAGCACCACAGTTACAGAACCCGGGCTCTTATACTCCGCCTTGCTGGGTGGAGCCAGCAGGCGGCTGATACAATCGGGATCCAGTGTCTATCCACCAATAGCCTCTCGGCATCCCAGGGTACCTTAATACCCCTAATACATACAACCACAATTACAAAGTCTTTCATAAGCATTTCTACCCTTTGCTGTCTAAGAGTAGCTGGAACTATCAATATAAAAATCTTAAATTTAGTACATGGGCATCACACTTCATCTATTGTGTGATCAAGGAACAAACAAGTCAGTCACTTCCTGACACTGTGGCTGGATTTTGCCAGCCCTCTGGTGGCGGCCTGTAAAATGGCGAGAGAAGGTGGAGGGGGCGGCATGCCCATCATCGTCCAGCCGCCTACCACCGTGTAGGGAAATGGTGAAATGGCTCTCCAGCCCAGATGCCAATTGAGCCACGTCAGCAGCCAACTGAGGGCGTTTCCCTGCCACTGCTAGCATTTCACCAGCCATGGGTGTTTCCTCCTGTGCGTGGGGCAAACCTGGTGGCCTCCAGTGGATGCTTCCCTGCTCATCCCACTCCATCCACAGCAATGGCTGCTATCTTGAGATCTTGCATTCTGCATGAGGGCAGGATCCAGAGACTTGCCAGCAGCAGTCACTCTAGATAAACGTTAATAAGTAACCTCATTCTGAGCTCAGCATGTGCTCATTTAAAATACGTCTCGGAATTAAACCTTTCAACAATGGCCGTAAAGTACAGGCCAACAATCATAGCTCCATGTTAGCAGGTACAATCAAGACTATCTTTCAGACCTAACACCAGAGGAGATCAGCTCATAATATAAAAAATGCATTGTTTGTATTGCAATATTTAGAAATGTATTTATTATACTGCTTATTTTCTGTTGAAAAATCTCTGCAAACATTTCCTCCATTATTGTTGTTATTTTCTCTATAGATTTTACCGACTCTTGAATAAATTAGGGTCCTTTTAAACTAATGAAGAATGTAGCTGGACAAATAATTAATGAGAAATATCATTAACAATAATGTAGTTGTTATGGAACATATTAATGATTGGAAATTTTATTTGAATTACACATTCCATTTGTACTTCAGATTCACATAAGTGAACATGTGAATATGTGTGGGCAATATAATGTGGAACTCTGCAAACATAATTAGCTGTTTCCACACATCACTACACAAAATGAATTACTTTGAAAATATATTAGCTGAGTCACTTCTACATAATCATGCATATATTAATGAGTTTTACTAGTGGGTAATATGACTTTCCTACTTTTGTCCATAAAACTAGCAGTTAATGGCATTTATCCAATTCTAGGTTAGTCTAAAGAAGCTTCATTAATGGAATGAGAAATCGTCTTGTGCGCTCGCAGTCAAACTCTGAGGGAGGTTTTAACCTCATTCACTGGGGTGGGTGTAACCCACGTGATCAGGTGGAATACTGATTTTACATCCCACCCAATGGGGGCAATTTTAACCTATCTGCTAGTTGGGAAACTGACGGGATTGGCTGCAATGTTGGTTTGACACGCTGCCCGATTCTGCTCTTCATTCAAGTCAATGAGTAATATTAAGGAGGGTGTAAAATCAACGTCCCGCCTCACCCCAATCTAGTTTACTCAAGGAAGATTTTTAGCAGTCGGAGGTGAAGTGGCACTTTAGGTGGACACAGCTTCAAGTGGTGCTTTGTTTACCCTTTCACGCCCAAGCCCCCATTCGCTATTCTATGCATATGCAGTCACAACATTCACTTTCCATTGGTTATTGGTCCAGTTACTAACCATTGCTCATGGCAAATTTCAGCCCTAACATCTTGTCAACTACAATAACAATTTTCCAGTCCACAGTAGCTGAAGTGCTCTATGATTATCAGCAGTCAGCTTTCATGATCTCCCTGACATCTACTGTCATCCATTGTTGCCCGGCAGTGCAACAATTTCACTGATTAGATATCACAAATTCAAAATTTATTATTACCAGCCACAAAGGAAATAATTTGCAGCATTTGTATTTATGGTGTACAGTTATGATATCACAAATTTTTAGAAAAACAGTTTTGAATCGTTGGACTGAATTTAAAACGGTTTCCAAAATGGTCTCCAAGGGTCACCTGGCATTCCCCTTGTGTATTCAGGCTGAAGAAGAGGAGGCATTCTCAGACATATACACTTAAAATTCAATGCGTGTTCCAAAGGAGTAAACAGAAACTCGTTGACTTGATGGCTTTGCTTCCAAACACAAAGACGCTAACCCATGAGCCACTGCCAGGTGTAAACAACCTTGATCCTACAGTGGGGTAAAGACACTTCAGATAACTGGAATGGAATTACCACTTGCCTTTCTGAGAAGTGACTTGGCATTCTTGTACAAGTCATATGAAAATGGTGGCCATCTAGACTTAGTGGCAAAAAGCATTGAAAAGAACTGGAAGCTACAGAGAACCATCTTAAAGAAACTTCAATCCAAGGAGGGACTGAGAAAGGCACCTAAAAACAGCAACTAATGTGCTGTAAAGTAACTAGTCTGCTGTAAAATAACTAGTCTGCTGTAAAGTAACTAGTCTATAAAGTAACTAGTCTGCTATAAAGTAACTAGTCTGCTGTAAAGTAACTAGTCTATTAAGTAACTAGTCTGCTATAAAGTAACTAGTCTATAAAGTAACTAGTCTGCTGTAAAGTAACTAGTCTATAAAGTAACTAGTCTGCTATAAAGTAACTAGTCTGCTGTAAAGTAACTAGTCTATAAAGTAACTAGTCTGCTATAAAGTACTAGTCTGCTGGAAAATAACTAATCTGCTGTAAAGTAACTAGTCTGCTATAAAGTAAACTAGGCAGTTGAAGGTGTTGGTCGCAATTCAATGTGAAAATTTCTAAATATTTTTTGGGAGCATTTGGTGGTGTGATTCTCGACGGTCACGTTGGCGGAATCGCACCCGTATTTAATGCCACTTAGTGTTGAAAATGAGCCCAAGCTCACTCCAGCTGCCCCTCCATCCCATGGAGACGTCAAGAGGAAGAAGGAAGCTTATGTAAAGATGAGACGTGACGGTTCAGTTAGGGCACTTGAGAGTTACAAGTTAGCCAGGAAGGACATAAAGAGAGAACTAAGAAGAGCCAGGAGGGGACATGAGAAGTCCTTTGCAGGTAGGATCAAGGGAAACCCTAACGCTTTCTACAGGTATGTCAGGAATAAAAGAATGACTCGGGTAAGAGTAGGGCCAGTCAAGGACAGTTGTGGGAAGTTGTGCGTCGAGTCCTAGGACATAGGAGAGGCGCTAAATGAATATTTTTTGTCAGTATTCACACAGGAAAAAGACAATGTTGTCGAGGAGAATACTGAGATTCAGACTACTAGACTAGATGGGATTTAGGTTCATGAGGAGGAGGTGTTAGCAATTCTGGAAAGTATGAAAATAGATAAGTCTCCTGGGCCGGATGGGATTTATCCTAGGATTTTCTGGGAAGCTAGGGAGGAGACTGCAGAGCCATTGGCTTTGATCTTTGTGTCGTCATTGTCTATAGGAATAGTGCGAGAAGACCGGAGGATAGCAAATGTTGTCCCCTTGTTCAAGAAGGGGAGTAGAGACAACCCCGGTAACGATAGACCAGTGAGCCTTACATCTGTTGTGGGCAATGTCTACGAAAGGATTATAAGAGATAAAGGGGCGGGATTCTCCAACCCCCCTCCGGGTCGGAGAATCGCCGGGGGGGCAGCATGAATCCCGCCCCCGCCATCCGCCAAATTCTCCGGCACCGGAGATTCGGTGGGGGCCCCCCCCGGCGATTCTCCGGCCCGCGGCCGAAGTCCCGCTGCTGTAATGCCGGTCCCGCCGGCGTGAATTAAACCACCTCCCTTACCGGCGGGACCAGGTGGCGCGAGCGGGCTCCGGGGTCCTGGGGGAGGCACGGGGCGATCTGGCCTCGGGGGGTGCCCCCACGGTGGCCTGGCCCGCGATTGGGGCCCACTGATCTGTGGGCAGGCCTGTGCCATGGGGGCACTCTTTCCCCTCCATGTCGGCCGTGTAGGTCTTCGCGATGGCCGACGCGGGGGTGACCCCCCCCCCGCACATGCACGGGGATGACGTCAGCAGCCGCTAACGCTCCCGCTCAGGCGTGGACTTCCGCCGGCCGGCAGAGTACCTTTGGCCCCCGCTGTCGTTGCGCCAAAGGCCTTCCACGCTAGCCGGCGGGACGGCAACCACACTGGCGCGGGCCTTGCCCCTAAAGGTGAGGGCTTGGCCCCTAAAGGTGCGGAGAAATCCGCACCTTTGGGGTGGCCCAACGGCGGAGGGGTTCACGCCACTCCATCCCGCTGGGACCCCCCTCCCCACCGGGTAGGGGAGAATCCCGCCCAGGATTTATAATCATCTAGAAAGGAATAATTTGATTAGGGATAGTCAACACGGTTTTGTGAAGGGTAGGTCGTGCCTCACAAACCTTATTGAGTTCTTTGAGAAGGTGACCAAACAGGTGGATGAGGGTAAAGCAGTTGATGTGGTCTATATGGATTCAGTAAAGCGTTTGAAAAGGTTCCCCACGGTAGGCTATTGCAGAAAATACGGAGGCATGGGATTGAGGGTGATTTAGCAGTTTGGATCAGAAATTGGCTAGCTGTAAGAAGACAGAGGGTGGTGATTGATGGGAAATGTTCAGCCTGGAGTTCAGTTACTAGTGGTGTACCACAAGGATCTGTTTTGGGTCCACTGCTGTTCGTCATTTTCATAAATGACCTGGAGGAGGGCGTAGAAGGATGGGTGAGTAAATTTGCGGATGACACTAAAGTCAGTGGAGTTGTGGACAGTGCGGAAGGATAGTGCAGGTTACAGAGGGACATAGATAAGCTGCAGCGCTGGGCTGAGAAGTGGAAAATGGAGTTTAATGCAGAAAAGTGTGAGCTGATTCATTTTGGAAGGAGTAACAGGAAGACAGAGTACTGGGCTAATGGTAAGATTCT